>NC_045452.1:13315468-13327698 GCF_002776525.5 Piliocolobus tephrosceles
CTGCCTCAGCCTCCCGAGTAGCTGGGACTACAGGGAGGCTGAGGCAGGAGAATGGCGTGAACCCGGGAGGCGGAGCTTGCAGTGAGCTGAGATCTGGCCACTGCACTCCAGCCCCGGCGACAGAGCAAGACTCCGTCTCAAAAAAAAAAAAAAAAAAGAAAGAAAAGAAAAAGAAAATAGTATGGAATTAGACAGTGGGTAATGATTGTGCCACCTTATCAATATACCAAAAACCACTGAATTGTACACTTTAAAATGGTGAGTTTTATGGTATGTGAGTTGAATTTCTATTTTTAAAAAGGAAAATTATTTTGGTAATGGTTGTGTAATTATAAACCTACTAAATATCGAATTGTACACTTTAAAGGGTGAATTGTATGGCATGTGATTTACATCTCAAGAAAGCTATTACCAAAAAAAAAAAAAATTATAGGATTCGTGATCAAATCCAGGTCTTCCCATTCCCAAAACAAATACTCCCAACTGCTCCACCACTCTGCCTTATTTGCCAACTGACTAATCCCAAAGGGGCTCTTTACCTCCCTGTTTTCAACACACAAGCTCCTTTTCCTCTCCTACCCTACCCTCTGAGTAACAAAAAGGCAAATGCTTTCTTCTTTATTTCATATTTTATTTTATTTCCACAAAAACTGAAGCACTGTATGGTTTCTTCTTTCTAAGCACAGTGTTGTCCAGCTCAGGCCCTCCTCAAAAGCTCTTAAGTACCTACAAATCCAAAGTCCATTCTCTTTCTCTGAATTATTCAAAGAGAGAAAATAAAATAAAATAAAGTAAAATAAAATAAAACAGTCATCCAATTTCCTTAACCTGGAAACCAAGACCTCTCAAGATCTGGCGCCATCTTTGTTTTCCTAGGACCCTGCTCCACATGGCCAAACAAATCTCCCTGTCCTTCTTTGAGTCATGTCCTTTCCTGCTGTCCCGGTGCCTGCAGAACCCACTCTCCACCCCTCCACTGCATGGCTAAATCCTGACTCTCTGCTCTGATGCTACCTGATACCTTCTCTGAGTTCAGAGTTTCACACACCCAGGCACAAGCATTAATTGCACTTCCTCTGAGCTCTCACGGGTCTCTATTTATCCCTCTACACATTTCTCCCTGTATTAAACCGCTGAGACATATATTCCTTGAGGACTACACAGTGAACAACCCAACTGGTTGTTGGCACACTGGGACAGTCACAAAAGTCACACTGCAACACTTACAAAAGTCTGGCACACTGTGACACTCACAAAAGATACACTGCGACACTCACGAAAGTCTGGCACACTGTGACACTCACAAAAGTCACACCAAACCCACTGAAGTGAATTCAATCTCGCCCCCAATCATCCCACTGCTCTTTTTCCCCTAATGTCAGTTTTCCTGCCAACTAAAAACACTACAGGCAATTTGAACATGATGTTTAGAATTATAATGGATGAAAACCAGTTACAGCCACATTTATTTCATATAAATGAACCTCTGTGAGCTTTATTGCCTTGGTCGCCTTGACTACCCAGCTGCTGGTTGCATACCCTGCTCAGCCCAAGGGGTGGAAATGTTCCCCTAGCACAGTGATGTCAGCTGGAGTTAAAGGAAGAGAATGAGGTCAGAGGCTGAAGTACCAGCAGCTTCTTGAGTGGTTCATGCTACCACCTCATGGGGACCCCTCCTACCTGTTCCTCAACTCCAACTGAGACAGCCACGGGGTTGGGAAGTCTGAGGCGGTGTGCCACGGTTGTGCTCCAACAAGGTGTCAGGAAGGGAGCCAGAGAGCGCCAGGCCAACCCCTGCTCTGGGTTTCCCTTTAGGTTGTCTTCATCGGAAATGCCTCTCTTTCTCCTAGCCACTGCTGCCCCCTGGTGCCCTCATCTGCCACACCCTACGACACACCACCAGCCCTACCCTATGGAACATTGGAAATACATCCCAAAGGGTGGGCTCAGTGACTCATGCCTGTAATCCCAGCACTTTAAGAGGCCGAGGCGGGCAGATCACCAAAGTCAGAGATCGAGACCAGCCTGAGCAACTGGAGAAACACCGTCTCTACTAAAAAAAAACACACAAAATTAGCTGGGCATGGTGGCATGCACCTGTGATCCCAGCTACTCGGGAGGCTGAGGCAGGAGAACCACTTGAACTCAGGAGGCGGAGGTTGTGGTGAGCCGAGATCACGCCATTGCACTCCAGTCTAGGCAACAAGAGCAAAACTCCGTCTCAAAAAAAAAAAAAAAGAGAAAGAAAAGAAATACATCTCAGCATTTTGGGTGGCAAAAACAGGTGGATCGCTTGAGGTCAGGAGTTTGAGACCAGCCTGATCAACATGGGGAAACCCCTTCTCTACTAAAAATACAAAAATTTTCTGGGTGTGGTGACACACACCTGTCCCAGCTACTCAGGAGGCTGAGGCAGGGGAATTGCTTGCACCCAGGAGGCAGAGGTTGCAGTGAACTGAGATCATGCCACTGCACCCCAGCCTGAGCAACAGAGTAAGACCCTGTCTCAGAAAACAAAAACAAACAAAAAAAAATGTGATTTACATTTTCTAGTAGCCACATTTTAAAAGGGAAAAATAAAACAGTGAAATTAATTTTAATAATACATTTATTTTATGACCAGGCACAGTGACCTACACCTGTAATCCCAGTACTTTGGGAGACCAAGGCAGGAGGATCTCCTTGCTGGTTTCAAGAGCTTGAAACCAGCCTAGGCAACATAGTAAGGCCACATCTCTACAAAATAATATGAATACTAATGTATTCTATGTAGCCCAGTATACACAAACTATTAGCAGTTTAATATATGATCAGTATTAAAAAAAAAATTTTTTTTTGAGACGGAGTCTCTCCTGTCCCCAGGCTGGAGTGCAGTGATGCAATCTTGGCTCACTGCAACCTCCACTTCCCGGATTCAAGTGACTTTCCTGCCTCAGCCTCCCTAGTAGCTGGGACCACAGGCACACACCACCAAGCCCAGCTAATTTTTTTGTATTTTTTAGTAGAGACGGGGTTTCACCACATTGGCCAGGATGGTCTTGATCTCCTGGCCTCATGATCCACCCGCCTCAGCCTCCCAAAGTGCTGGGATTACAGTCGTGAGCCACCATGCCTGGCCCAGTATAAAAATTATTAATGAGATATTCTACATTCTTTCTTCCATGCTAACTCTTCAAAATCTAGCATGTCCTTTATACTTCCAGCACACCTGAAATCAGACAAGACACATGTCCAGTGCCCAACAGCCACATGTGGTTCATGGCTACTGTGCTGGAGAGCCTAGTGTCTGTACCAGACAACTTAGTGCTTGTCCCTTGAACAGTACTGTCTCTGTGGTGCTTGTCCCTTGAACAGTACTGTCTCTGCGGGCCTAACCAGAGCTGCCCGTGCCCCGAACCAAATTTATCCCTAGGCCAGTCCTGTTCCCTGTGCTCCAAGCTCGGAGACCCAGCTTCCTGCTTGTCATCTCCACTTTCCTGTCTTATAGAAATCTCTGTAAGTTCATTAAAACTGCATTTGTATTTTCCTCCCCAAAATGTATCTCCCACAACCCACTCCAACTCAGTCAGTGGCATCACAGTCCACCCAGTTGCTAGAAGTCAAATCCAAGGAGTCGCACTTTTCCTTCATCCAAATGGTCATAAAGTCCTGTCAATTCTGTCCACGCTCGCATAATTTTTGTATTTTTAGTAGACACGGAGTTTCACCATGTTGGCCAAGATGGTATCGATCTCTTGACCTCATGGTCTGCCTGCCTCGGCCTCCCAAAGTGCTGGGATTACAGGCGTGAGTCACCGTGCCTGGCCTCAATGATTTCTAACTAGTTTAACTCCTACCTTCCCACCTTCTCACTCCACACCCACTCAGAGCAGCCGGAGGGACTGGACCACTCCCCTACCCACATCCCTCTACCAGCTTCCCGATGCCTTCTACTAAAATCCAAACTCCTGGCCTAGCTTTGCCACACCCTCCACAACTTGCTCCCTGCACCTCACTGCCCATCACTCTCGCATTGGCCATATGCCTCAAATCTGCTAAACTCATTTCCACTTCCTGGACCCTCTCTCCAGAGTGATCTTCCTCCAGATCCTTCCATACCTGGCTCCTTCTCATCATTCGGGTCTCTTGAGTGGCCTTCCCTCTCCACCTTATCTGCAATAGTCCCTTCATCCTTAGTCATTTACTAGCCCATCATCTTTTTATGTTCTCCAGAGCATTCATCACTTCCTGATATTATTTGTCTAACTGGTTATTTGCCTTCTGTCTTCTTCCAGTACAACATAATAAGCTCCATGACAGAAAGCATTTCTCTTGTATTGTTCATCGCTGTTTTTGGAGCAAATAGAACAGCATCTAGCACAGAGTAACACATGCATGAGTGTGTGAGTGGATGAATGCTATTCCCTCTGTCTGGAACACTCTCTCCATTCCATGGCTGGCTCCTCCTCTTTCAGGTCTTAGGCTAAGTGTCACCTGCTCAGAGAGTCCTCCAAGAATGGCCTGCTTTGTTCTCTATCTTAGCACCCTCCTTGCTACCCTCATAGCACATACCACAATTTTATTTATTTATTTATTTATTTTGAGACAGAGTTTCGCTTTTGTTGCCCAGACTGGAGTGCAGTGGTACAATCTCGGCTCACCACAACCTCCGCCTTCCGGGTTCAAGCGATTCCCTTGCCTCAGCCTCCTGAGTAACTGGGATTAGAGGCATGTGCCACGACACTCAGCTAATTTTGTATTTTTAGTAGAGATGGGGTTTCTCCATGTTGGTCAGGCTGGTCTCGAACTCCCAACCTCAGGTGATCCGCCCGCCTCAGCCTCCCAAAGTGCTGGGATTACAGGCGTGAGCCGCTGCACCCGGCCTCACAATTTTGACTTTAACCAATTCGTTTACTTTCTTTTTTGTCTTCTCCCACTGCCCTTATCACCACTTCTAGACCCTGCACTCCATAAACAGGGTCAATGTCTGTACAGTTCACTCCTGTCACTCATTGCCTAGCACAAAGCCTGGCAGGTGGTGGATGTCCAATAAACACTGGCTGTGAATGAATAACCAACTCTTCCTGGGACCTCCCAGGCCTGCCCAGGAGAACAGTCCCGGAGGAGTATCCCAGCAGGTCCCCACAAAAAATCTGCCTCACCCTGGTCACCTCTGATTTCCAGGAGCTGTAGCTCCCACCTTACTGGAACACTGAGGCTGCCTGGGCATGATGTGAGCTGACCACCCCAGCTTCAAAGAAAGGAGCAAGACTGGGGCAGAAAGAGAGGATCGTTGTCCCCAGAGTATATATCTGAGTCTTGCCAATTTCCCTCCCTCCCTCCCCCAGGGTCATCAGATCCCTCCTCCCAACAAGGGTCCCAGGAGTCCACCCAGGTTGGGCTGAGGGAGGGTTTCTGACCCAGCTCCCAGCCTCCCCAGTACCTATCCCAACCCCAGTGGGTGGAGCTCACAGCCAGGACTTCAGCGTTCCCACTTACCAAGCCAGAAAGCAACAGAGTCTGTCGGCGGGAGCTCCCATCCCCACACTGTGGCTAGAGAGTTCTACAACATCCTTGGGCACACCTGAAATTATAGAAGCCACATGTCAAGTGCGCAACAGCAACATATGGTTAGTGGTTATTGTACCAGATGGCTTAGCTCTTGCACTCCGAACATCATGGCCCCAGGATTTCTGTTAGAAACCCTTCCACTCAAGTCTCAAGCCTTAGAGATCATGGAACCCAAGCTCTTCACTGCCCAGAGAGGAGCAGGGACAGGCCCAGGGTCATACAGCCAAGGCCAGAACCCCAGGCTCCTGTGGGTGGGGGTAACAGACACAGTGTCCCCTAGAGCCCAGGAGTTCAGGCCACCTCTGCCTTTTCTCATTTCTTTCTTCCATTCTTCCTCCCCTGCATCAGGAAGCCCATGAGAGGTCAGGTTATAACTTCCTCACACCTGGGCTTTCACCTCCATGGTTATATTTCCAAACCCACAGTACCGGGCAGGGCAGGGAAGTAGGTGGCAGGTTTTGGTTTGGGGGGATTGTGTTTGTTTGTTTGAGAGGGGTCTCCTCGCTGTCAGCCAGCCTGGAGTGCAGTAGTGCAATCGAATGCACCACTGCAGTGCAGTCGAGGATCACTGCCGCCTCAACTTTCTGGGCTCAAGCCCCATCTTCCCACCTCGGCCTCCCATGTCCAGCTAATTTTTTTTAGATGGCGTTACTTACTACATTGCCCAGGCTGGTCTTGAACCCCTGACCTCAAGTGATCTTCCCACCTTGGCCTCACAAAGTGCTGAGGCTATGGGTGTGAGCCACCACATCCAGGCTGTTTCCTCTTTCTGAAAGCTGTCCATGGCGACACCGAGGCCTGGGTGAAGTGACCTGCACAAGCACACACAGTGAGGTGGAAGCACTGCCATGACCAGACCAGGAATGCTCTCTCCAGCTCAGGGCCGGGTCCCACTGCCCTGGCACCTCCTGGAAGGACCTGGGTCTGGGCCCCCATGCTGCCAGCTCTGACATAGAAGGCGGTCAGTGGATCAGGCCCAGCCTATAGCTGCTCCAGGTACAGGAAGGATCAGGCCCAGCCCACAGCCAATCAGGGTCAGGCGGGGAAGGGCTCAATGTGGAGTAACTCTCAGTACAGCCACTGAGAGCCAGGGCTCTGGCCCCTCCACTGCCACTCTTCTGCTCCAGGGACAGCTGTGCCAGCCGAGCGCCACCTCAGGAGCGGGTCAGCATCATTGTCCCTTCTGCCCCCTAAGGGCCTGGGAGATCCTGAGGGGAAAAAAACTAAGGCCCTTTGACAAGTAACTCTGACCAAAAGCAAAAAAATGGCCAGGCACGGTGGCTCACACCTGTAATCCTAGCATTTTGGGAGGCTGAGGTGGGCAGAGTCTTGAGGCCAGGAGTTCAAGACCAGCCTGAACAATATAGTGAAACCTTGCCTCTACTAAAAATACAAAAATTAGCCAGGCATGGTGGTGAGTGCCTGTAATCCCAGCTACTCAGGGGGCTGAGGCAGGAGAATTGTTTAGACCTGGAAGGGAGAGGCTGCAGTGAGCTGAGATGGCACCACTGCACTCCAACCTGGGCAACAGAGCAAGACTCCAAAAAAAAAAAAACCCAAACAAACAAAAAAACAAACGGAAAAAGCAAGGCCTAGGCTCCACATATTCCCTCCCCTCACCATCCTCCATGGACTCTGCTCACCTTCATGGTGTGTAGGGCTTGGAGACACAGGTGACAAGGGCACCGTGATGGCCAGCCGACCACCTGGCACGAACCGCAACGGCTGGACCGATGTGGTGGCTCCGCCTGTGATCCCAGACCTCTGGGAGGCCGAGGCGGGAGGATCACTTGAGCCCAGGATGTGGAAGCTGAGTGAACCGAGATGACATCACTGCATTCCAGCCTGGGTGACACAGGGAGGAGACTCCTTTCAAAAAAAGAAAAAAGGAAAGAAAGAGAAAGAAAGTTAGGGACAGGCCGGGCGCGGTGGCTCAAGCCTGTAATCCCAGCACTTTGGGAGGCCGAGACGGGCGGATCACGAGGTCAGGAAATCGAGACCATTCTGGCTAACACGGTGAAACCCCGTCTCTACTAAAAATACAAAAAAACTAGCCAGGCGAGGTGGCGGGCGCCTGTAGTCCCAGCTACTCGGGAGGCTGAGGCAGGAGAATGGCGGAAACCCGGGAGGCGGAGCTTGCAGTGAGCTGAGATCCGGCCACTGCACTCCACAGCCCGGGCGGCAGAGCCAGACTCCGTCTCAAAAAAAAAAAAAAGAAAGTGAGGGACAGAGAGAAGGAAGGAAAAGAAAGAAAGAGAGAAAGAAAGAAAAGACAAGAAAAAAGAGAAAAAAGAAAGGCAAGAGAAAGGAAACGCAGGGGCTGACTGAGGGACTGATGGAGGAGCGGTGTGAGTCGGGCTGGGGACCCTACTGACTGATCGGCTGATAGGATGACCGGCTGCACTGGGGTTGCTGAAGGGTGGCGGCGACAGCCGGCCTCTCAGCCTCGGTTTCCGCCTGCCTCTGCCTCAAGCCAACTCACCGCGTGGCCTCTTCCGCCACTAACGGGCGCCTGAACCAAAACGCACTGAGCCTGACGGACAAGGCTCCCTCAGAGAGTCGTCAGAGCCCCGGCGCTGCTCCACGGCGCCACCTGGAGGATGCGCCTGGAAGGGAGGGGCTGGGAAGTGGGCGGGGTCAGGGGCGGGGCTGCAGGTGGAGCGTCGGCGGGAGCTCCCTCATCCTCTTTCCCGCGACGCAGCTCCTCTTCCCAGCCTCCTTGGCTCGCCTCTGGAGCCTCTTCCTCCTCCCGCTTCCGAGTGGGCGGGTCCCCGCTGGAGCCTGAGTCGCACTGCAGACCTAGCCTGCGGCCTGATGGTGTGAAAAAAACTCCCAGTTTCCCATTAGGACCCCCTGGCAGCCTGGGAATCCCGACGGTTCCAGGGGCCCGCTAGGGCAAGTGACGGCCGAACCTTTGGGCGCCAGGCTGGCAGCAGACGTGATAGAGGTGAAAACCCCACCACCCTCTTAATCCCCAGAAATGCTAGAGGATTCGGGGGGCCTGAGCGAGCAGCTGAGGGTAAGAGCCGATATTTGCATTATTGATTACTAGGCCCAGAAATAGCCCTCAACCCCATTTGCTCCCTCCCCCGCATCCCGCTGCTCTTAACTCTTGCAAGCTCACCCGCCTGCCAGGTGTCCTGTCTGGAGCGTGGCGAGCACCTTCGAGCCCCATAGGTGGCAGCACAGGCCTGAGAAAGTCGTACCAGAATGGCGCCTCCCTTCCAAACTCAGAAAGGCCAGGAGAGACAGAGCCACTTAGGGGAGAAAACTAAGGTCCAGAGTGGCAGAAACATCCTCACATCCCGAAGGGGCTTAAACCCTAACTTCTTGCCCCAGGACAAGGAAACAAGGCAGAGTAAAGAGAGGCTCACAGGGAGACGCCATAGCAAGTGACAGTTCAGAACTCAGGTGGACCACACCACGCTACTGTGGGCATCTTCTCAATTCTCTGAGGCCATTTCCTGACCTGTAAAATTAGGGACAAGAAGGATACCTGCGTCACGGGATGTTTTGAGATTAACTGAGATGCTGCATGCAAATCACCACAGGGCATGTGGTAAGTGCTCTAATATATGTAAATCAATGTTCCACTGTTTTTTGTTTGTTTTCAAGACAGGGTCTCAGTCTGTCACCCAGGCTGGAGTACAGTGGTATGATCATAGCTTACTGCAGCCTTGAACTCCTGGGCACAAGTGATTCTCCCACCTCAGCCTCCTGAGTAGCTGGGACTATAGGCATCGCTATCGAGCCCAGCTAATTTATCTTTTTTTATGTTTTGCAGAGATGGCGTCTTTCTACATTGCCCAGGCTGGTCTGGAACTCCTGACCTCAGGCAATCCTCCTGCCTCGGCCTGCCAAAGTGCTAGGATTACAGGAGTGAGCCACCATGCCCAGCTCAGTGTGATGTCTTTTTTACTGTGTCAACTTGGCTAGACTGAAGGCCCCAGTTATTCCAGCACTAAACCGGATGTTTTGGTGAAGTTATTTTGTAGATGCAAATAAAGTCCATTATCAGTCGGCTTTACATAAAGGGAAGATATCCCTTCCCATAAAGGGAAGCAGTGTGGCCGGACGCAAGGGCTCACACCTGTAAACCCAGCACTTTGGGATGCCGAGGCAGGCGGATCACTTGAGGTCAGGAGTTTTGAGACCAGCCTGGCCAACATGGTGAAACTGTCTCTACTAAAAATACAAAAATTAGCCGGGTGTGGTGGTACGTACCTGTAATCGCAGCTACTTGGGAGGCTGAGGCACAAGAATCACTTGAACCTGGGAGGCGGAGGTTGCAGTGAGCCGAGATTGCACCACTTCACTCCAGCCCAGACAACAGAGCAAGACTCTATCTCAAAAAAAAAAAAAAGGAGTGTGTGTGCACACGTGTGCATGTGCGTGTGCATGTGTGTGTGTTGGGGGTCACAGGGCCTAATCTTCGTGTTTATTCACTTTTTTTTTTTTTTTTCTGAGACAGTCTCACACTGTTGCCCAGGGTGAATTGCAATGACACCATCTTGGCACATGCAGCCTTGACCTCCCAGCCTCAAGCAATCTTCCCACCTCAACCTCCCAAGTAGCTGGAACTACAAGGCCTGGCTAATTTTTGTATTTTTTATGGAGATGGGGTTTTGCCATGTTACCCAGGCTAGTTTCAAACTCCTGAACTCAAGCAATCCACCTGCCTCGGCCTCCGAAAGTACTGGGATTACAGGTGTAAGTCACCGCGCCCAGCCTATTCACTCCTTTTTTTTTTTTGAGACGGAGTCTCGCTCTGTCGCCCAGGCTGGAGTGCAGTGGCCTGATCTCAGCTCACTGCAAGCTCCGCCTCCCGGGTTTACGCCATTCTCCTGCCTCAGCCTCCCGAGTAGCTGGGACTACAGGCGCCCGCCACCTCGCCCGGCTAGTGTTTTGTATTTTTTTAGTAGAGACGGGTTTTCACCGTGTTAGCCAGGATGGTCTCGATCTCCTGACCTCGTGATCCGCCCGTCTCGGCCTCCCAAAGTGCTGGGATTCCAGGCTTGAGCCACCGCGCCTGGCCCTATTCACTCCTTTTTAAGCTCCGGATAGTTTGTGACTTTTGAGGTCCAGTACTTGGAGGCACTAGCAAAACCATGGTTATTTATTGGTAGGGCTGGGCTATGAGGTAGCTAGGGGCAGAGGGCCCCTTCCACCAGTCCTGCCCCCTGAGGCCTCAGCTTCATGGATGTGCCTGCTCATTCCCCTCTTCTCCCTGCCTCGGTGTAGGCCTGGAAAAGAGAGCTACAAAGCATGCTGTCCCTGGGAACCAGCTGGTGAGGAGGAGGCTTCTCCCCTAGCAACCATCTGTCCCACATGTCCCTGTACCCCACCTCTCCCACCTCTACCCCACAGGCTCATGTGTCATGCACAAACACCGCTTGCCCACCTGCCCTAATTTTTTTTTTTTTTTTAAGCCGGAGTCACTCTGTCTCACTCCAGGCTGGAGTGCAGTGGCGTGATCTCGGCTCACTGCAACCTCCGCCTCCTGGGTTCACGCCATTCTCCTGCCTCGCCCTCCCGAGTAGCTTGGACTACAGGCGCTCGCCACCATGCCCGGCTAATTTTTTGTATTTTTAGTAGAGACAGGGTTTCACCATGTTAACCAGGATGGTCTCAATCTCCTGACCTCGTGATCTGCCCGCCTCGGCCTTCCAAAGTGCTGGGATTACAGGTGTGAGCCACCACTCCTGGCCAGGCAGAACTTTAAAGGCAGGTGGAGAGCACCTGTAATAGAGAGAAAGTGGCTCTCATGATGAAGCTCTGCTGACCTGAGAGGTCTCATCACTTCCTAGACCCTTGGTTTGCTCCTCTGCACACTCCATGGTGATGAGCAACAAGGAGTTGGCCAACTTGAAAGCACCTGGGACTTTACGGGCTCTTGAATTATCTTCCTTTCACCAGGAAACTGGGGAGGCTGGAGAAACATCACATGGTGGGAAGAGAGTAGGCTCCTGAGTCAGCAAGCCTGAGTTTGAGGCCTGGTGCCCCCACTTGCAAGCTATGGGACCTTCAGGAAGTTCTGGAACCTATCAGAGCCTGATTTCCTCATCTGTGAGATGGGCCATGGCTCACACCTGTAATCCCAGCACTTTGGGAGGCAGAGGCTGGCGGATCACCTGAGATTGGGAGTTCGAGACCAGCCTGACCAACATGGAGAAACCCCGTCTCTACTAAAAATACAAAATCAGCTGGGCGTGGTGGCACACGCCTGTAATACCAGCTACTCGGGAGGCTGAGGCAGGAGAATCACTTGAACTCGGGAGGCAGAGGTTGCAGTGAGCCGAGATTGCACCACTGCACTCCAGCCTGGGCAACGAGAGTGAAACTCCATCAAAAAAAAAAAGATGGGCCAGTGGGTGCAGAGCCCCCTCACAGAGCTCCTGTGGGGACAGTAACACAGCTGGCACACAATGCTCTCTCCACCTTTCTTAGGGGGCTGGTAAAAGTGAAAGCCCCCATGTTAACATAAGAGTGTCATTACTACTGCTGAAAAGACACAACCCCCAATCCCTCTAAAAAAAATCCCAGCTGGGCACAGTGGCTCACACCTGTAATCCCAGCACTTTGGGAGGCAGAAGCAGGCAGATCACGAGGTGAGGAGATCGAAACCATCCTGGCTAATACAGTGAAACCCCATCTCTACTAAAAATACAAAAAATTAGCTG
>NC_045452.1:13328098-13379173 GCF_002776525.5 Piliocolobus tephrosceles
TTTTTTTTTTTTTGAGACGGAGACTTGCTCTGTCACCCAGGCTGGAGTGCAGTGGCGCGATCTCGGCTCATTGCAAGCTCCACTTCCCGGTTCACAGCACTCTCCTGCCTCAGCCTTCCTAGTAGCTGGGACTACAGGCGCAAGCTGTGGCGCCTGGCTAACATTTTTGTATTTTTAGTAGAGACGGGGTTCACCGTATTAGCCAGGACGGTCTTGATCTCCTGACCTCATGATCCGCCCGCCTTGGCCTCCCAAAGTGCTGGGATTACAGGAGTGAGCCACCATGCCCGGCAAAAGGCACCCCTTTTTAAGACCACCCCTGAGAGTGTGTGCCTCCTTAAATGTTCCCTAGACTTGGCACCATGGCTCATGCCTGCAATCCTAGCATTTTGGGAGGCCTAGGTGGGAGGATTGCTTGAACCCAGGAGTCTGAGACAGCCTGGGCAACATAGCAAGACCCCAACTCTACAGAAATCAGCTGGTTGTGGTGGTGTGCACTTGTAGTCCTAGCCACTCGGGAGGCTCAGGTCAGAGGATCATTCCAGGCTGCAATGAGTTATGATCTCACCACTGGATTCCAAACTGGGTAACAGAGTGAGACCCTGTCTCTTAAAAAAATAAATAAAATTTAAAAATTTAAAAAAATATGTCTTGCGCCGGGCACGGTGGCTCACGCCTGTAATCCCAGCACTTTGGGAGGCGGAGGTGGGCCAATCATCTGAGGTCAGGAGTTCAAGACCAGCCTGGCCAACATGGTGAAACCCTGTCTCTACTAAAAATACAAAAAAAGTTAGCCAGGCATTGTGCCACTCGCCTGTAGTCCCAGCTACTCAGGAGTCTGAAGCAGGAGAATTGCTTGAACCCTGGAGGCGGAGGTTGCTGTGAGCCGAGATTGTGCCCCTGCACTCCAGCCTGGATGACAGTGAGACTCCGTCTCAAACAACAACAACAAATATATATATGTTGCACCTTAGGCACCTCTCTTGCTAACCTTAGGCCCAGCCCTGCACCCCTGCCTCATCTGAAAGAAAAGCAGCATCCCTCCCCATGCCACGTTACTCACAACAGAAACCACGTTACTCACAGGGAAGGTAGCCTGAGTCCTTCCTTGCCCTCACCCTCAAACTCAGTCCTTCGGCAAATCCTGTCAACTCTACCTCTCAAATATGTATCCACCATGTCCCTCGATCTCACAACCACCACATAGGTGCCTGCCACTCAAGCTCAAAACTGCTCTCCCACCTGTCCCACACAACAGCCAGGTGAGTTTTTTTTATTTTTTTGAGACAGAGTCTCACTTTGTCGCCCAGACTGGAGCGCAGTGGCGTGCACTGGAGTGCAAAGGGAGTATGGAAAGTATCAGGCGTGGAAAGGAGGCTGGCGGCCAGCAGAAAGTAGGCTGGAGAGGAATTTGAGACGAAGGTGACATGGGCAGGGCAGCAGGGACCTTGGAGGCCTCCATCTTCTGAGCACTGGGAAGCCCTGTGGACATGTTTTGAGCTGTGGGAGAAACAATCCTGTTTGCATTAAAAAAAATTTCAGGCAGGCGCGGTGCCTCATGCCTGTAATCCTAGCACTTTGGGAGCCTGCGGTGGGTGGATCACTTGAGGTCAGGAGTTCAAGACCAGCCTGGCCAACATACTGAGACCCCATCTCTACAAAAATACAAAAATTAGGCCGGGCATGGCGGCTAACACCTGTAATCCCAGCACTTTGGGAGGCCAAGGTGGGCGGATCACAAGGTCAGGAGATTGAGACCACAGTGAAACCCCGTCTCTACTAAAAATACAAAAAATTAGCCGGGCGCGGTGGTGGGCACCTGTGGTCCCAGCTACTTGGGAGGCTGAGGCAGGAGAATGGCGTGAACCTGGGAGGCGGAGCTTGTAGTGAGCCAAGTTTGCGCCACTGCACTCCAGTCTGGGTGACCGAGTGAGACTCCATCTCAAAAAAAAAAAAAAAAGTTAGCTGGGCGTAGTGGTGAGTGCCTGTAGTCTCAGCTACCTGGGAGGCTGAGGCAGGAGAATTGCTGGAACATGGGAGGCGGAGGCTGCAGTGGGCCAAGATCGCACCACTGCCCTCCAGCCTGGGCGACAGAGAGAGGCTGCGTCAAAAAAACAAAACCAAACCAAAAAAAACACATGTCCCTCAAGTGCCCTCCCTTTTGAGCACCGTGCCCAGTCCATGTCACTGTGTGCATTTGGGTGACTGTGGGATCACCCTGACCCTACCACAGACACATGACCCTGAGCACCATGAGGACAGGGATCTGGGCTGTTTTACTCGCTGTGGTATCCCCAGTAGCCATACACAGGAGGAGCTGAATCAAAGCTTGTTGGATGAGCCATAGCTGAGGGAAGATTATGGACAGGGGGCCGGCCACATGCTCTGGTTTGCTTGGGAAGGCCATGCTCACTTGTCTTTCCCACACAATAATAATGGTGCCCTGTTCACTCTCAAATGTCCCAATTTGATGATGTATGATCAACGTAGTTATTGGAAAGGAGAAGGGGTTCGCCCCGAGCCTCTGCTCTGTCCCAGCCCCACACTGGTTTCCCACTTGCCCCCAACAAGCGCAAAGTTCAAAGCTTTTTCTTCTAACTCCTGAGATTTTGTTGTTGTTGTTAATATTTCCCTGCATTGCCCTCAATCTCTAGAAAAACATAAAAATTCTGCCTGCCCATTTCACTGCAGAAGTGGCCTTCTGGAGGGTTACCATGGTGATCAAATGATGTCACTGTCTTGGAAACAGTTGTCTAGGAGACATGTGATGTCACTTCCAGGAGATGATTTCCATGGTAACCATCTCGGTGGAATTGGGGGGTGGCCAGGAAATGGGGGCTGAGGATACAGAAGGGACACATGTGAAGAGTGGAAGGAAAGGGGGAGGGGGAGGAATGCAGGAAAAAACCAGGAAGAGGAAGGGGACCATCCCAGAGCAGTTGAAAATAATATACAGAATCTCAGAAATGGAAAGGTCCCCAGAGACCACTAAATGCAACAACCTCATTTTTACAGAGGCTGCTGAGAGGCCAGGACTTGCTCAAGGTCTCACCACCAGTTGACAGGTAACGTTAGAGCCAAGCCCAAGGCTGTGTGACTCTCAGGTTTGGGTGGGGGAATAAAAGATTCCTTTCAGCCATTTCTTTTTGTTTTGTTTTGTTTTTTTCCTGAGACAGAGTCTTGCTCTGTCGCCCAGGCTGGAGCGGTGTAATCTGGGCTCACTGTAACCTCCACCTCCTGGGTTCAAGCAATTCTCCTGCCTCAGCCTCCCGAATAGCTGGGATTACAGGTGTGCACCACCACACCCGGCTAAATTTTGTATTTTTAGTAGAGATGGTGTTTTATCATGTTGGCCAGGCTGGTCTTGAACTCCTGACCTCGTGATCCGCCCACCTTGGCCTCCCAAAGTGCTGGGATTACAGGCATGAGCCACCAGGCCCAGCCTCAGTCATTTCTTTTTAAAAATTCTGGCCTCTAATCAATGAGTTATTCATGAATTCATTACTGTGGGTTTGTGTGCTAGGCCTGGAGAGGAACGTGAGTGACATTTTCACAGTTACTTTATATCTTTTTAATGTATCGTTCCCACTTTTTTTGTATCTCCCCACTCTAACACTAGAGTTAGTCCCCTGAAGACAAGGTCCATGTCTGTGTAATTCACTAAGGTCTCTCCAGCCACCTGCCCAGTGTCTACCCATAGTGGCAGCTCTTCAATGTGTTTGTTGAATGAATGAAGACAGATAAATGCCATTGTGTGGTACAGACCCACAGTACTGGATCCCAAAGAAGAGACTGCAGTAGCTGGCAGGGAGGAGGTAAGATTTCATAAATAGAATTAGAATAGGGCAAGAGAAGAAAGCCAGACGGGAGAGTAATGGCTTGAGCAAAAGTAAGAGCAGGCTGAACAAACTGGGTACAGCTGGAGAGATTCCAATTGGTGCTTTGATCCACCTCTTGAGTTATACTGTAACTGCAGTACCTCACTTTTTTTTTTTTTTTTTTTTTGAGACGGAGTCTCGCTCTGCCGCCCAGGCTAGAGTGCAGTGGCTGGATCTCAGCTCACTGCAAGCTCCGCCTCCCAGGTTTACGCCATTCTCCTGCCTCAGCTTCCCAAGTAGCTGGGACTATAGGCGCCCGCCATCTCGCCCGGCTAGTTTTTTGTATTTTTTAGTAGAGACAGGGTTTCACCGTGTTAGCCAGGATGGTCTCGATCTCCTGACCTCGTGATCTGCCCGTCTCGGCCTCCCAAAGTGCTGGGATTACAGGCTTGAGCCACCGCACCCGGCCAGTACCTCACTTTTTAAAGTGAAGGAGCTCCAAGGTTTAGGAGTAAGAAGCACATTAAGGTCCAGATTGCCTGGAGATGCGGGTGGGGCAGCAAAAAAGACCAATCTGGCTTAAAGGGCAAATGTAAAGAAGGTGATTGAACAAAGGCTGGCTGTCAAGGAAGAAAGAGGTCTTACCAAGGAAGACCTGGAGTGGCAGGCTTTCAGCCCCTGTCTAAAGACAACATGACATCATGAAAAGTATGTTGAAGCCCTTCACAAAGACATGCTCTGCCACTCCTCAGCTATGTGACCATAGAAAGTCACTTTTCCTCTCTGAGCTGCTAAAGTGGAGCTATGACCTAATTCACAAGATTATTAGGTTGAACTTTAAAATGTAGGCTGGGCATTGGCTGGGTGCGGTGGCTCATGCCTATAATCCCAGTACTTTGGGAGGCCGAGGCGGGCGGATCACCTGAGGTCAGGAGTTCGAGACCAGCCTGACCAACATGGAGAAACCCTGTCTCTACTAAAAATACAAAATTAGCTGGGCATGGTGGCGCATACCTGTAATCCCAGCTAAGGCAGGAGAATTGCTTGAACCCAGGAGGGGAGGTTGCAGTGAGCCAAGATTGTGCCTCTACACTCTAGCCTGAGCAACAGAGCGAGACTCTGTCTCAAAAAAAAAAAAAAAAAAAAAAAAAGGCTGGGCGCAGTGGCTTATGCCTGTAATCCCAACACTTTGGGAGGCTGAAGAAAGAGGATCACTTTGGCCGGGCGCGGTGGCTCAAGCCTGTAATCCCAGCACTTTGGGAGGCCGAGACGGGCGGATCACGAGGTCAGGAGATCGAGACCATCCTGGCTAACACGGTGAAACCCTGTCTCTACTAAAAAATACAAAAAACTAGCCGGGCGAGATGGCGGGCGCCTGTAGTCCCAGCTACTCGGGAGGCTGAGGCAGGAGAATGGCGTGAACCCGGGAGTCGGAGCTTGCAGTGAGCTGAGATCCGGCCACTGCACTCCAGCCTGGGCAGCAGAGCGAGACTCCATCTCAAAAAAAAAAAAAAAAAAGAGGATCACTTGAGGTGAGGAGTTCAAGACCAGACTGGCCTACATGGTGAAACCCTGTCTACTAAAAATACAAAAATTAGCCAGGTGTGGTGCCATGCACCTATAGTCCCAGCTACTCAGGAGGCTGAGGCAGGAGAATTGCTTGAACCTGGGAGGTAGAGGTTGCAGTGAACTGAGAGTGTGCCACTGCACTCTAGCCTGGGCGACAGAGTGAAACTCTGTCTCAAAAATAAAATAAAAATGTATATAAAGCTTCACTTAGCAGGGTGACTGACTCGCCCACAAAAGACAGCAAATGTTATTTCCCCTCCCCTTCCTGGTACAGAATGGCATGGGAGTAGAACTTTGGGAAATGAACTTGACAATAGATTCCCTCGGGTTTGTTTGTTTGCTTGAGACAGGGTCTCCCTCTGTCACCCAGGCTGGAGTGCAGTGGTGCAATTAGGGCTCACTGCAGCCTCAACCTCCCAGGACCAAGCGATTGTCCCACCTCAGCCTCCCAAATAGCTGAGACTACAGGCATGCAACAACACAGCCAGCTAAATTTTTGTAATTTTAGTAGAGATGGGGTTTTACTGTGCTGCCCATGCAGGCCTCAAACTCCTGGACTCAAGCAATGCTCCTCCCATCTCGGCCTCCAAAAGTGCTGGGATTACAGGAGGTAATCCCTGCAATATTACTGTGCCAGGCCTGTTATAACGTTTCTAAGACTCCTTTTCTCTAGTTGGGGATCAAAATATCCATGGCGTAGTGGAAAGAACCTTAAAGTAAGACAGCCTATTTCAGTCTCAACCTTGCCTCTTACTAACTATGTACCTTATATCACCTAATACCTGATTTCCTCATCTGTTAACAATATTAACATTCCTAACTTCCAAGGCTGCTGTAAAGATTCAGACCATGCACTTGAAGTGCCCAGAACGCAGTGTTTGTGATGGTAATTTTTATTAGCCAGTCTAATGACTGGGTTTTAAAATGAAAGATGACGTGTCACACCCAGCTCTGAATTACAGTGTTTGCGCTTGTCTGATAGTTACATCTCCTAAGATGAGGACCCTCTCAGTCTCCGCATGGCAGACAGACTATAAGGGTATATGGGAGGAAGGTATGGAGGGCCTGATGGCCCACGTATAGCCTATTTAATCTTACAGAATCAAGAGGAATCCTAGCTCCCTGATCCCAAAGGATTTAAGACAGCCAAGCATTTACCCAACAATAGCTTCATTATCAAGAATCCTACACCTTCCCCCAACTCAAAAAAATGGACTTTTGAGCAGGGTTTGAGTAGCTACTGGAAATCTGAAGCAATAGCAACAATAATTTTTTTTGGCGGGTGACAGTTTTTGCTCTTGTTGCCCAGGTTGGAGTGCAATGGCGCAATCTCGGTTCACCACAACCTCCGCCTCCCGGGTTTAAGCGATTCTCCTGCCTCAGCCTCCTGAGTAGCTGGGATTACAGGCATGCGCCTGCACGCCTGGCTAATTTTGTATTTTTAGTAGAGACGGGGTTTCTCCATGTTGGTCAGGCTGGTCTTGAACTTCCCATCCTCAGGTGATCCGCCCACCTCGGCCTCCCAAACTGCTAGGATTACAGGCGTGAGCCACCGCGCCCGGCCAGCAACAATAAATTTAAACATCCCTTTTCAAGTATAATTTCTTCCATTCTAAGTGAAAACATTAAAAACACTGAAAGTGTCCTCAGAGTGGGATGTGTCGTATTCATTTTCTTTCTAGTCTCAACCCAAAGAGCATGGCAGTTAAGAGAACCAGGGAGGATCTGAATGCTACTCCAGATGCACCAATTTTGCCATGACCCAGAAAGCTATTTCATTTCTCTGGACTTTAGTTTCTCGTGCTGTAACATTGCGATGACCCCTTCTTAACTATTTGAGAAAGTTATCTTGATAAGTTTTAAAACGTTTTAAGTAGAACTGGGGAAAAAAAAAAAACAAAACCTTGCAGCAGTGAAGACTTCCAGGCTTATGCCAGATGTAATTTATAGCTCCCTCTTAGGTCCTCTCAAAGAGCCTCATTTATTATTTATGTGGTTAACATCCTTTTTTTTTGTTTGTTTGTTTCTGTCACCCGGGTGGAGTGCAGTGACCGGATCTCTCAGCTTACTGCAAGCTCCGCCTCCCGGGTGTACGCCATTCTCCTGCCTCAGCCTCCCAAGTAGCTGGGACTACAGGCGCCAGCCACCTCGCCCGGCTAGCTTTTTGTATTTTTTAGTAGATGGGGTTTCACCGTGTTAGCCAGGATGGTCTCGAACTCCTGACCTCGTGATTCACCCGTCTCGGCCTCCCAAAGTGCTGGGATTACAGGCTTGAGCCACCGCGCCCGGCCCCCTTTTTTTTTTTTTTTTTTGAACCGAGTCTCATTCTGTTGCCCAGGCTAGAGTGCAGTGGCACAATCTCAGCTCCCTGCAACCTCCGCCTCCTGGGTTCAAGTGATTCTCCTGCCTCAGCCTCTCTCGTAGCTGGAATTACAGGTGCCAGCCACCACGCCCAGCTAATTTTTGTATTTTTAGTAGAGACGGGGTTTCACCATGTTGGTCAGACTGGTCTCGAACTCCTAATCTCAAGTGATCCACCCACCTCAGCCTCCCAAAGTACTGGGATTACAGGCATAAGCCACTGCACCCAGCCTATGTGGGTAATATTAATCACGCATGTCCATACTTCCCCATACCTCATTCCCAAATAAGGTGCCTTACACACCAAGAACTTAAGAGTTAAATTTAAACATATAACCCAAATCCTACACTTAAAAAACGAGGGAGCTGAACCTCAAAGGTGGCATGACTTGCCAAGGTTCCCCAGGTCCCCCAGAGGGCCGTTAAAAATCTGAATAAATCTTGGGTGGAAGCTGTCCTCTGTAGCTTACCAGCTGTATAAATTCTAGAGATCCACAACCTTTACACTTTAGCTTCCTCATCTGTGAAGTGGGAGGAAACCTTTCAGAAGACAGCTGTGAAATGTAAATATAAATGCTTTAGCAACTGCAAAGGACATTTCAAATGTAAAAGCCACCAGACATGGTGGCTCATGCCTGTAATCCCAGCACTTTGGGAGGCTGAGGTGGGAGGATCACTTGAGGTCAGGAGTTCAAGACCAGCCTGGCCAACATGGTGAAACCCCATCTCCACAAAAATACCAAAATTAGCCAGGCATGACAGCGGGTGCCTGTAATCCCAGCTACTCAGGAGGCTGAGGCAGGAGACTTGCTTGAACCTGGGAGGCACAGAGTGAGCTGATATCGTGCCATTGCATTCTAGCCTGGGTGACAAGAGACTCCTATCTCAAACAAACAAAAAAAAAATGTAAGAGCAATTATTTGTGTGTGTGTGTGAGAGAGAGAGACACACGCACAAGGTCTTGCTATCTCCCAGGTTGGGGTACAGTGGCACAATCACGGCTCACCGCAGCATGGACCCCCTGGACTCCATCCTCCCACCTCATCCTCCCAAGCAGCTGGGACTACAGGCGCACACCACCACCGTCCGGCAACCTTTTGTCTACACGTTTATCAAAACCAAGTGTCTTAGCCATGTAAAGCTTGTTGACTTTCAAATACCTGACCTAATAACTGAAGTTAAACTCAATAACCACTTTATCTTAAAATTAAGTCAACCTGAAACAGGCTTCCTGAGCAGTGTTCATTGGCACATGGGGGGCTCATATTCTACTTCAGAATAAGAAAATAGGTTAAACTTACATGCTTACAAGTTATGTGCTCCACAAAATCATGATTGTGTCATGGCCATTTCCATCAGTCTAATGCCAAACTTTAGTCAAGGAGGTGTTTAAGGCTGGGCACGGTGGCTCACGCTTGTAACCCCAGCACTTTGGGAGGCCAAGGTGGGCGGATCGCATGAAGTCAGGAGTTTAAGAGCAGCCTGGCCAACATTCAAAACCCCATCTCTACTAAAAATATAAAAATTAGCCTGGTGTGGTGGTGGGTGCCTGAAATCCCACCTACTCAGGAAGCTGAGCCATGAGAATGGCTGGAACCTGGGAGGTGGAGGCTGCAGTGAACTGAGATCATGCCACTGCACTCCAGCCTGGATGACACAGCGAGACTCTGTCCCAAAAAAACAAACAGAAAAAGGTGTTTAAGGGTTCTGTGTTACTGAACCAACTTACCTAACAAACATGTTCATTCCTAGGTGCCACTCTGGAGGTGATAAAAATTGTGAGACGCAGGAAACCACCTCACTCAAGAACAGTCGGCCAGTGATGCCAAGTCTCAAGAGAGACACCTTGGGAGCAAGCAAGTATTTAAGGGGTAGGTTAGGCTTTTTCTTTTAACTCAGTGAGGTTTGCTTTTCTATTTTAAAGAATACTAACCATTTAACAATAATCACTAAAGATTTCAGGGATGAAAGTTGTGCCCCTAATATTTTATTACATTAAGAAAATTTGAGGACATGTATAAGCTCAGTATTTACCTTCAGTGTTAAATACACTTTCAAGTTAAACAGAGACCACAACCTTTCAGAGGTGCTATACTGTGCAAGACTGCATTTTGTTCTGTGAGGCTCATTAAAAAGTACCAGTTATCAGGAAAATTGATCAGAGAGACTACGTTAGCTGGGTTCACAGAAAACTATTTAAAATCTATGAATCCTACGTGTGTGCTGCAAAATATGTAATTAAATCAGAGGGCAGGAAAACTTGGATAAAGTACTACAAATGCTTCCATGTTTGACAGATTCAAACCGCAATTTGTGACTGGTTAGACAGTACCTTGAGAGGGGAAAAATCAAGACCACACACAGAGATAATATCCCCAAAGCAGCATTTATTTACCCATTGAATTCCAAAACATTTATTTTAGAAGTCTGGCATTTCATAATCACCCATCTTGATTGACATGGGCTGACACACATGGCGCTGTCAGGATACACAAGGACAATAGCCAAAGAGTTACAAAAAATAAATCCATGATTCTTAAACAATCGCAACCAAAAAAAAAAAAGTTACAAGTATCAAAACTTTTAGATGCATTGCATTGAAAAGAAGGTTTGTGCACGTCATAATTTAAAGAGGCAAAAACAAGGCGCTACTGAAACCTCACGTTAAACAGTTTATTATAAAGCTGATGGAAAGGAGCAAGTTGTCTCTCTGTATCAGCTTCCCTTAACAGTTTTCCATTAGTTGAAGAAAGAGGTGGGAAGGGTGAATTCATTTTTGCATGCACAAGATGTACTGCTTAACGAAACACTATCAGCTTGTTTTAAATGGATCTTTTAAACATCAACTGTAGCCTGTGTTGGCTAATTCTTTCTAATCTCCCCCATTACTTTCGCCTAGATTTCCCATACATCAACAGGCATAGTAAAATGCCTCATCAGAACACACTTCTCCACACAATTCAAAAAGGGAGCTCCTGTGGGCTCAAAGCAACCATCAGTCCAGCAATGCCCATGATTTATCTGAAACTGCTTCCCAAGAGACAGGAGTGCAGATCTGAGTAGCTGTGCTGCCAATACAGATAGGTTTAGCACTAGATATTTAGTGATTGTGGCAAGGAAGAATCGGTGATGATGGGGGTGGTGGGTGAAGGAAGGGCCAGGGGACCTGAAGGATCTTCAGTTGCCTTCTCCTGCTTCTTCATCCTGCTGGTCGCTCGTCCAGAGGGTGAGGTTGTCTCGCAGCAACTGCATGATGAGCGTGGAGTCCTTATAGGAATCCTCGTTTAGTGTGTCCAGCTCAGCTATGGCATCATCGAAGGCTTGTTTGGCTAAGAGGCAGGCCTGCTCGGGTGCATTCTGGATCTCATAGTAGAACACGGAGAAGTTGAGGGCCAGGCCCAGCCGGATGGGGTGCGTGGGCTGCATCTGCTCTTTGCTGATTTCAAAGGCTTCCTTGTAGGCAGCTTCAGAAGCTTCGACCACACTGTTTTTCTTCTCCCCAGAAGCGACCTCTGCTAAGTAGCGGTAGTAATCACCTTTCATTTTCAGGTAAAACACCTTGCTCTCATACTGGAAATCATTGCAGTTCTTGATCAGGAACTTGTCAAGCAGAGACAGGACATCATTGCAAACTGTCTCCAGCTCCTTCTCAATCTTCTCCCGGTAAGCTTTCACTTTCTCCAATTTCTTTTCGTTTCCATCAGCCATGGTTTTCTGCTCAATGCTGCTAATGACCCTCCAGGAAGATCGCCTGGCACCAACCACATTCTTGTAGGCCACAGAGAGGAGATTTCGATCTTCATTGGAGAGAGGTTCATTCAGCTCTGTCACCTGCAAAACCCCAAAAAGATAAACATTGAAAGAAAAATCTGAAAATCTTGGCAAGAAGCCTTCCCCTCAACATAATCAACAATCCTTCTCAAGAACAGGATTATGAACAAGTCAGTCACTCTGGAGAATAAAAACCACCCATGGACAAAACCAATATAGACATGAATCCTATGTGAAGAAAAGACTGTAGTCTAATAGAAGAGGTAAATACTTGGCACCCAAAACAGAAAATCAGAGGGGCTTGAGAAATTCATAAATGAGGTCTCATCAGATGTTGCTTTCATGTTGGTAGAGGAATGGGACTAAGGATAATTATGAAAAGGTTGTACAGCAGCAGTACACAATGGTGAAGAAGAAAACCTCAAGCAGCTACTCTGCAAAAGATACTCTGAACAGGCCGGGCACGGTGGCTTATGCCTGTAATCTCAGCACTTCGGGAGGCCAAGGCGGGCAGATCATGAGGTGGTACCATGATGGTAACAGATTGATACCATCCTGGCCAACATGGTGAAACCCCATCTCTACTAAAGATACAAAAATTAGCCAGGGGTGGTGGGGTACGCTTGTAGTCCCAGCTGCTTGGGAGGCTGAGGCGGGAGAATCGCTTGAACCCAGAGGTTGCAGCGAGCCAAGATTGTGCCACTGCACTCCAGCCTAGCAACAGAGCGAGCCTCTGTCTCAAAAAAAAAAAAAAAAAAAAAAAATTCCGAATAGTAAGATCATGCGGTCCCTTTGTCAGATGTTCAGAGACGACAGACTGGAAGTGTTCCAGACTCTGCTTCCAGCTTTACATTCTGGGAAGAACCAACCACTCCTCAAATACACATTAGGTGGAGCTCCACAGATCAGATGAACATCACACAGATCCAGTGGCCAGAGCTTCGCCCTGTGTGGCCACACATGGAACCCTGATACTCCCAGCCCTCTCCCAAACCAAAATGAAAAAGAATTCATTAGTGACATGAAAGTGCCCCCAGCTCCTGGTGAAAAGAAGCACAGGTACTCAGCAGCAAGTTGTACTCTGACCTACCTCACAGGAAACTCTGGTCATCAAGGATGGAAGCATCAATTATTTTAAGTGGAAGAGTTAAATTTCACAAGCTTTAACTTCCCTTCGTTCTCCCTGATGCCAGCTGCAAGTGAACTAGCTATGCAGTTAGTAGGAAGAGCATTATTAGACTTTGCAGTGGGTTGAACTGTGTCCCCGGCCAAAGGATATGCTGAAGTTCTGACCCCAGGCACCTGTGAATGTGACCTTATTTGGAAATAGGGTCTTTGCAGATGTAATTAGTTAAGATGAAGTCATACTGGATATTAGGGTGTGCCCTAAGTGCAATTACAGGTGTCCTTATAAGGATAGTGAGATTTGGACACACACACAGGAAGAATGCCATGTGACAGTGGAGGCAAAGACTGGAGTGATGCATCTACAAGCCAAGGAACATCAAGGGTTGCCAGAAGTCACCAGAAGCTGGGAGAGTGCCTAGGAAGGATTCTTCCCTAGAGCCTTCAGAGGGAATGTGGCCTGCCTACACCTCACTTTCAAACTTCTAGCGTCCAGAACTACGAGAGAATAAATTTATTATTTTAAGCTATCCAGTTTGTCGTACTAGATTCAGCAACCCCTAGGAAACTGTTTAACAGAGTTTCCTAACAGAGTTTCTAACAGAGTTGGTCTGGGCCCAAGCACAGAAAATGACTTGCTAAATTGACCCAGGACATTTCACAAGCCCTTAAAAGATAGTGCGTCGTCTATAAAGTAGAGGGATTCCTTAATATGACCTACTGGAAAAGGTCTTTAATTTTATTAAATCAGTCTCTGCTTATCCAAAAGGTCTTTAATTTTAACACTGAAAAAAAAAAAAAAAAAAAGGAAAGCAAAGCATTTAGGAAACCATAAAACACTAAACAAAAAAGGTATTACTTAAAACGAATCTGTAAGGACAGAACCTCCAACAGAGGGAAAAGGCCAAGTTCAATGGGGAAAGTTATCAATAGCATATTCAAACAGACACACTTAAAATGAATTGAGAAGACTGAGCAGTGGAGTATCAGAAATCCTGAATAATGATGGTTTATTTGGGGAATTAGTGGTTCAAGGACATAAGCAGCAAGTGTAATCATTATTACATGTAAAAATCAGAAAACTTGTGCCAAGTTCTTACAAAGTAAAACAAGCAACTGTCTGAGTCCTCCCTACCCCCAAGCCCCAGACAAAATAAAAGTACCAGCTCACTCTTAATTTCTCCATTTCCCTGTCCCCAGAACCCCTACTCTTCTGCTACAAACACAGGATTAAGTCTCTCCTTTGCCTACCCATCAACCAAACCCCACTTCTTTCTTCAGTGTGGTCTTTGGCTAACAGCTATCCTGACCATTCCCAGGGGTGCCACCTCCACTCCGGTCAAGCCAGGGTTCTCATTAATCATCCTCATATTCATTAGTAGTCTCCATACCTCTCACTGTGATCTGCTCCAGTCTACCATGAATCTAAAATCAACGCTCCCCTTAAATCACGTTGAACACCTATAACCCCACTAGTTTCCTCCTCTAGTAAGTGCCTTTAAACACTTACATACATTTTCTTATGGAAAATAGAGACTTTGTAAATATTTAATAACTTACTCTTTTTCTCCCCACATCAGAGGGTCATGTGTCTACATTGTAACAAGGTTTGAGGGTGGAACATCTCACACATACATGTCATCACACTTATGAATTACAAAAAGATGAATAACTACTTAGTCTTTTAAGGGAGCAACACTTCTAAATCAAAATTCCATCCCAAATATTCTGATAAATTTCAGAATGCTTGAATCCTCTAGAATGACTTGCATTTCTAGAGCAACATTTAATAAAGCATGAGACAACAACAGAATTTGGAGAGCTCCTTTGATCTTGTAATAATTAAATCCAACTAAGGCCATTTGGCATTAAAATGCAAATATCCATAGGAGTCACAATATACTTCCTCCTGTGACTAACAAAACTGCTTCTGTGAAACTGGCAAAGATACAGCAAGGTAACTTCCCAGAGTATGTCATTTAAAGAGAGTGCATATCTGAAATACATGTATGTATGAGTGCTTGCATAACACAAAAGCCAGTATAATTATTAAACCCAAGACATCTGGAGTTTAGTCTGAGCTAGCTATGTGACCTTAAACAAATCACAACCTTTTTGGACGTCAAAGGTAAAATAAGCAAGATTAGCCCAAATGATCTCCAAGGCCTCCTTCAGCTCCAACATTCCATGATTTCATTTTTCCTGTGCACCAATAAAAGGTGTGGCACAGCATGATGAAGTTGATCCTACTAACGTGAAGTTTGGGTGTATCTGTAAGAATATTCTTTCTCCATCAGGAATGAACTGCCAAAAAAGCTACTGGGCAGTATTTATGACACCTTCACAAGAAAAATCATTTACTAGGAGTAGTAGTGTTTATGTAACAATCATCTGGTTGCCTGCCAGTCTGAATGAATCACTATCAGCATTAGCTGAGGGTGACTAACATATCTCAGCAAGCAAATATTGTTCCTCATACCCCAGCCAGGGCCTAACTAGGAAATAACTGGATATATTTAAATATAGTATTTTTTAATACTCTGGGTTATAATTCAGTTGACAAAAGGAAACATGAAATGAAAATGACTTACTACTTGAACAGATAACTAAAGAAAACTGAGTTTTTCCCAGACTGGAAAATTATAGACCCATGTAAAATCAGATGGTCCATTAAAACAAAAAGATTTATAGCCAATCTTGATAGATGATACTTACAACCAGTTCCCAACACTTCAAATACCAAAATGCAGGCGCCAGGAGAACTAATGAAAAGCTCAGTCATAAACTGTACTAAGAGAAGCAAACACTGGGTGGCAACACAGAGTAATGGATGCTCTCCAGGTCCCAACCATGCCACCTAAGACCATCTGCAAAACCTAATGAAATGATTTATTGCATCTCTACAAATCAGGAACATGAAGCAAAAACAAGACATACAATTTTAGAGACAGGCCTAGACAATAGTTTTCAGCCTTCTTTCCACTCTTTAACACCAAGATTACGACAGTCATTTCTGCCACATGGCACCTTCCCTCAGTGTAGCCACACTGGGCACTGAGTCTTCACCTGGCCACAAACCAGGGGGTTTGCCACCTCTGCTCACAGCCTCTCTGCGTTCTAGGTGTCCTGCCTGCCTTCCCACCCTTTGTAATTCTACTTACACCCTTCCTGAATGACAAACTTAAACTGATGGGCTCTTCCCATGCACAAAGGCCCTCCTCTCCATTTATTTTAAGGACTGGACTCCCTGCCAGCTAGTTTTACTAACGTCCTGACCAAACACAGCCTTTGGCTACACCTAGTCCCCACCCCAGGGCACTCATTTCACATTTTCTCTGCTCCAGGACTACCCAACATTGCTAAATGTCAAAAATGACCTGGCCTACTGATCATTCACTTATCTTCCTATGACACTATTCGTTTACCCAAAAACCCCTACGGGCCTCCTCCCACTACTCACAAGGCAAACAACTATGTGTATGTGAGTAAAAACAGAACCACCGCCAAAAATAGTACGGGGACTATTGAGGAAAATTTAAAGTTCTTAATCTTGGAAACACCCAACATCAAAAGTAACACTGAGCAAACAAAATGCCACCCAAGCTGCCAGGCCATAGCTGCCTAAGTTAGGGGTAATGTTACCTCACTCAAATATGCTGCCATCCTTCACAGCTCCACATATGCTATGGGCTCATCCTTTATAGTCACCCACATCGACATCAACCAGCTTGCTTTTGATATGAGTAAGTAAATGATTCTCACGATTAAGTAAACATAACCGCATCATAAAATCTTTAAGCTTCTTTAGAAGAAGTATGTGTGTACGTGTGTATGTGTTAAAAGTGAACTTGAGGAGCCGGGCATGGTGGCTCACACCTATAATCCCAGCACTTTGGGAGGCCAAGGCAGGTGGATCACTTGAGGCCAGGGAGTATGACACCAACCCAGTCAACATAGAAACCCCGTCTCTACTAAAAACACAAAAATTAGCCAGGCAAGGTAGCGTGCGCCTGTAATCCCAGCTACTTGGGTGGGACATGACAATCACTTGAACCTGGGAGGTGGAGGTTGCAGTGAGCCAAGATTGTGCCACTGCACTCCAGCTTGGAGGACAGGGCAAGACTCTGTCTCAAAAAAAAAAAAAAAAAAAAAAGCAAGCTAGTGGGATGAAAACTTGCTGAGCTCTTTCCCAAGTTTATGCTTAGGAAGTGAGGATCTTGCCTGGCCTGGCCCCAAGCTGGCAAGATATCCACCAACAGACCAAGTCCTACAGGCCACTGTGCAAGAACATCGCCAGCCAGCGTCATGCTGAGCCCCTTATCCTCATCAGGATGAGGCTGCAATTCTGTAAGGCCACTAATAGGCTAAACTTCAAGCTCAGAGCAGGCAAGTCCAGGTAAGTTACATCCACTCTAAGCTAAATTTTCATCCCACAGCTGCCCTTGTATAGTCACGAGACTGCCTTTGCCTTGCTTTTGACATAACTGAACATTTTCATGGGGACTGGCAAGGATTAAATACAATAGCATCTGAATGGCATTACTGCATGCTACTGTCCCTAGAGGTATCAGAATTGAAGGCTTCAGAAGCTGTGCCAGGTTCAGATCATTGGAAATGCCAACACTCACCACCGCAGAAGGGAATACCACTGCAGCCAGGAGTAGGGTGGGAGGAGCACCAAAATGCTGGGGCAGAAGACAAGCTGCCTCCACTTGGGACACTAGGAGGAATTTTACCAGCAACCTAGAGACAGAAATTTTGGGGCCTGCATAAAAATATACTAAAGGGTGCAGAGAGAAAAATACATTAAAGGCAATATGGAGCAACAACTGGTGTCAAGAATATGAAATAATTTCTTAAATAAAATGTAACATAGTCCTGCATATCTTAACTCAGGAGAAACTCAAATTCAATACTTTGTTAAGAAAAAAAAAAAAAAAAAAAACGCCGGGCACGAAGGCTCACGCCTATAATCCCAGCACTTTGGGAGGCCGAGGCAGGCAGATCACAAGGTCAGATCGAGACCATCCTGGCTAACATGGTGAAACCCTGTCTCTACTAAAAAATACAGAAGGCCGGGCGAGGTGGCTCACACCCGTAATCTCAGCACTTTGGGAGGCCAAGGCGGGTGGATCACGAAGTCAGGAGATTGAGACCATCCTGGCTAACATGGTGAAAGCCCGTCTCTACTAAAAATACAAAAAATTAGCCGGGCATTGTGGCAGGCGCCTGTAGTCCCAGCTACTCAGGAGGCTGAGGCAGAATGGCGTGAACCCGGGAGGCGGAGCTTACAGTGAGCCAAGATTGCGCCACTGCACTCCAGCCTGGGAAACGAGAGCAAAACTCTGTCTCAAAAAAAAAGTAAAGTAAGTTCTATAAACTTGCTAAATGTAACACACATTAAAAAAACACACACACACACATTTAGGGTACCCTCTCCAAAACCGTATTTCTGGAAAAGTGGGACACTGTAGTCTGTCACTAATATAAAATCCCAAAGACCAACTAAAGAAAATCCCCAGCTCACGCCTGTAATCCCAGCACTTTGGGAGGCCGAGGCAGGCGGATCACGAGGTCAGGAGATCGAGACCATCCTGGTTAACACGGTGAAACCCCGTCTCCACTAAAACTACAAAAAATTAGCCAGGCAAGGTGGCGGGCACCTGTAGTCCCAGCTACCCGGGAAGCTGAGGCAGGAGAGTGGCGTGAACCCAGGAGGCGGAGGTTGCAGTGAGCTGAGATCCCGCCACCGCACTCCAGCCTGGGCGACAGAGCGAGACTCCGTCTCAAAAACAAAGAAAATCCGCATCAAAGAAGATACAATTTTTGGTTTAAGGGAGTCAGTTCTGGCCTGTGGAAGTTCTTCTGGGGATAATTCAGGGACCCAAACCCACATGGGGACCACAGTTCCTACTTCAGAGCAAGAAAGCCATGTAAGCTGTTGGCCCACCTGAAAGACCCTTTAAATTCAAACTATTACCAGAATAATCCAGGGCCTTCTTCCCTCCTCAAAGATGATTACATTTTAAATGCCTAGTTAGTGGGAAACACAGCTCCCTAGTTTTTACATATTTCAAACTATAGTATCAATGTGGCTCTAAGATTTCATACTCGTTGGGTGCGGTAGCTCACTCCTGTAATCCTAGCACTTTGATAGGCTGCGGCAGGAGGATTGCTTGAGGCCAGGAGTTTGAAACCAACCTGGACACCGTATAGAGACCTGTCTATACAATTTAAAAATTAGCTGGGTGTGGTGGCATGCATCTGTAGTCACAGCTGCTCAGGAGGATCACTTGAGCCCAGGAGCTCAAGGCTACAGCGAGTTATGATAGTCCCACGACTGCACTCCAACCTGGGTGACAGAACGAGACCATCTCTTAAAAAAAAAAAAAAAATCATACTAATCACAATTTTGGTACGCCTCAAAATCCTCCTACTGTAACACTGATCTGTCTCACCTGGGGCAGTCAGCTGTGCACTTTTACACAGCACCTGCTCATTTCCCCACTTCCCAGAATCTCACAGCTGTTGCAACAACAGCCTTTTGCCAGTGGTTGGGCCAAGTGCCCTTCCTCTCCGACTTGTTTCCTTAAACTGTAGTTTTGCTTCCTGCACTTAAGATTTCTATATATATACTCTGCAAGTACTTCAAATGTGTTTCTCCCCGTTTTCTATCAACACTGTAATCAACTGATTTATCAGTGTTAAAACACCATGCTATTCCAGTAATTTTTACATTTGATAACTTCACAATTACCACCTATGTTTTAATATAAAATAGATTACTTAGGGCCATAAGACATGATGAAATTATGTCTATGAATATCCACCAGAAATCTATCTGGTTATTTTCCCTCTTTCCTTAAATCTCTTAGTTTTCCGGACTCACATTTAATCCCACTTTATAGGTTTATTTCAGTTATCAAACGGTACTTACAGAGACTACAAATTGGGTAAGGTCATTTAAAGCCTAGCCTAGAAAGGACTTAGGTTCTAGAATCTTTTACAGTGTTTCTTCCCACTATTACACTCTATGCAAGCTGGTAGGTATAAGATAAAGAGAACTTGAAGACACTCATTTATGCTTCACTTCAGAAACATTTCTTGCTTCTTCAAATTATGGAGAGAAGCAGGGAAGAGAATTTCTCAACAGGTTTGAGGCAAGACCATTGTTTCCAATATGCACGATTTTTCTTCAAGCTTACCAACACTGTCCTCCAGGTGACGCTGGTAGAATAAGGAACATCAATCATTACGGGAAGGCAATATTATCAGGTGAGCATTTTAATTATGAAGGAAACAGAAAGCAAGTTAGAAGACCAAAGGCAAAACTGACTTGTTAATAACATCACTAGTTTTATACTTCAGAGGACCTAAAGCCAAGATTAAGTTTCAAGGTTACAGACTGGTGGCATCAGAATATATCCTCAACACAGGTGTCCTGCTCCATCCTCCCTACAACAGGCTACTTACCTCCACAGCCCTGAAGAAAGCCCAGGTAAACCCAGAGGATTACTGAAATTTACACCCTTTCCAAAAGAGATTAATAAAATAGAGACTGAGTCATCCCAGTAACATTAAGAATTTAATCTACAAACACCAATTTAGCAGGGAAAGTGACCCCTGCCAGTCCTTTCCAACATATTATTTTTCTTTTAAAGAAAATATTTATAAGCACAATATATTACATTTAGATGATGGAGAAGAAATGGTTTATCACAATTCTGAGATGGCAGAATTAAAGCTTGGATTGACTCTTCAATGCTGGCTGGCTTTTCCAACTCATTATTTCAAATATAGATATTATAGATTCCTTTGGTTTACAAAAGGCTACCTTAACCCTCCAGAGAAGATCTATGGACACTAGTAGCTAGCTGCAGGAAAGCATTTTACAAGCCTACTAGAAAGCCAATCTTTTTCTCTACTCAAACTAGATTTCGTTCTGGTAACATCTCTCCATTCTTGCCTTTTTCCCCCATTTCAAGTTGCCTCAGGTTTCTGATTGTTCCAGAACGCACCTTCTAGCCATTTTTCCTTCACCTCCATTCCCCTTCCTTTAAACCTTGTCCCTCCTTTCTTTTCACCACATTTATTTCCCAAAGGGCTCCTAACACTGCAGTCTTTACGTCTCACTTAGAGGGTGAGCAACCACTTCATGAAAATGTGTGGCGAGGCCTCAGCCTGCATAATCCCAGCACCACTCAGTAACTGGGGAGGAGAGTTTTAAGTGTGACCTTCTGTGGACAGAGGCAGCTTTATCCCAAAGAAAATTAAGGTTCAGGATCCCTTCCAAGGAAATGCATTCAGTCAGTCCCATTTCTGTACAATACGCAAAAATTATATTTTAGATTTTCTTTTAAAGGACTCCTTGAATTACATGAAGTTCAGCCTGCAGACCTAGACGGCCCCCCGGTGTGGAAGAAAACCTCCTGTCTCACCAAAACAGCATGCTAATAGTGCTGAAGTCAAGATGACCAACACATCAACATATGGGCAACGGTGTTGCTGGTCTCCAAACACACCTAGTTGTGTGTAACAAGGACACCACAGGAAAGGCAACTCTTCAAGTACCTTTCTTACCTGAACTATCCTAAATATTAGCCCCAACTACATATTTCGTCTGACATTAACGTCAAAAGCCTTCAAATGAGCTTTCCAAATGACTTAAGATTTTAGGGAGCCTTTGTATTTGCAGTTTTTTCGGAACTCCCTCCAAAAGGCCAGCAAAGGATACATTTACTACAGTCATGGGCGGTAATTCTCAGACTTAAGCCAGCTAAAAATCGCCTGTGAGAGCTGGTTACAATGCAGATATGAGTCTCACCCCCGAATTTCTGAATCTATAGGTCTAAGGTGGGGTTCAAGGGGATCCTCCCAGGTCTCAGGAGGTTGTACACTGAACATAGCAGGATGGTGGCCGCAGTTGTAGTTCTATCACTGTGTGACCTTGACACAGGGAGAGGAAATACTCATTTAGAGAAAACGTAAAATAACGTGAAGAGAGTGAGATGGTAACCGGAACTCAGAAATGCAGGTGGTGTGTGATCCACGATATTTTGCTAGGGTGTGGCTGGGCACGACTCCTCCACCGGAGAAGAAGCTGCAGAATCGACTTATGAGGGTCTCGGGAATGCAAAGGCACACAGATTCGTCTCACCTAGAAGTCACGTTTCATTTTAATCTCCAGGCAGACAGCGCAGCAGCAAACCTGGGGCTGTGGAATGGGCCCCACACCCTCCGCCCCCTCTCCCGCCCTCGTCCACGCCTAGACTGTACGAAAGGGGGCTTCGCACACAAAGCCAGACCCCCAGGAGTGGGAAGATGAAACCAGAACAATTCGAACAAGCAGAGCAAAAGAGATCGGAATTACAGACTTCAGGTCGCAGCAGAGAAAACCAGCTGAGACAGGGCGCCACTCACTAGGTGATTCTTTATTCCAAGTTGAGGAACGGAGGAAGACGAGAGGGGGAGCCCCCGGGTCCGGTGAAACGCTCTAGGAGGAGGAATGCGGCTCCTTCGCGTCCCCTACGGTACCCTTTGCCCTCGCCCGGGATCCGAACTAAGATGTGGCGACCCCGGCCCGCCCGCCCCCAACGGGGCTGCCTCCGCGACCCCGAGCTGCACCCTCCCGGATCCCCCACCCCGGGCCCAGCCTCAGGAAGTGGCGGGGCGCCCAGCGGGAGCGGGAAGCGCGGGCTAAGTGCGGGCGGCCACGCCCAGCCGGGTCGTGGGGTCGCCCATAGCCGGGAGGGGAACGCCGCCCGCGGCCATCCCCGTCCCTCCCCAACGCCAGGCCTCCCCGGCCAGCCGCCCGGGCTCCCGGCGCGCTCACCGCCTTCATGGCGGAGGCCATGTCGTCGTAGCGCTCCGCCTGCTCGGCCAGCCGCGCCCGCTGCAGCAGCTGCTCCCGGTCCCCCATGTCGCTCGCGGCTCGGCCTCGCTTGGCGCCTCACACCGCTGGCTCGCTTGCCCGCCCGCCGGTCAGTCCGCTCCCCGGTCGCCGCCGCGCACGCGCACTGGCTCGCCGGCCGAACCGGAGGCTGCAGGCTGCAGGCTGCAGGCAGCGCCGCCGCTCCCGCCCTCTCGCTGGCTAGTCCCGCGCGCTGTGGCTCGCGCCGCGGACACCGCCGAGGGAGGAGAGGCGGTCGCGTTGGGGGATGGGAGGACGAGACGACGCCTGCGCAGTGAGAGTGGCCAGGCCGAGCGGCGGGAGTGGGAGGGGGGAAGGGCGGGCCGGCCCTAACGGTCTATTTCAAGGTGACGTCACCTACTATAAATAGCCACCGCCGCCACCGCCCCGCCTGAAAGCCGCGCAGGCGCTCTGCGAGTGCTGCATTTTACCTCCGCAGAGATGGAGGTGGAGAAGGGAAAGCCAGGCAGGAGACTGCGGAGCCGGAGGAGGGGGCGCCGTGATGGCGGCTGCACGGGCAGTGCATTGTCATAGCGCCACCCTGAAACGCACCACTCCAACCACGTTAGCGATCTGGCTTGAGAAGGGCCCCCAAAGCAAGCAAACCTACCCGCCGAGAAGCCGGGAGGCCGCGTGCCCCGAGGGGCGGGTCAGCCCAGCCCCGCCCAGCCCCAGCCGTCCCGCCCGCCCGAGCCCTGCCTGTCCGTGGGTTCTGCTGGGCCACACCCTGTGCTTGGGTCTGCAGTGGTCCGGGCAGGATCGAGTCCGACCCTCGGGGACAGCCCCGCCACACACACACACACACACGCAGTCGCACACATCCTGAGACATAGCCTTGGACAGGCTTGTTCCTTCCACCAGAGGAGGGGACTGGATGACCAGGCTGAGACAAGTAATATTCAGGACACATTAGGAGCCAGCCCAGGGCTAGTCCCGTACGAGCATTCTCCTCTTTAATCCTAACTACCCAGCCCACGGTGGACACAGCTGGTCTCCTCATATTTAAAATGTGGAACCTGAGGAAAAGCAAGGTTAGTGACTTGCTCAAGGTTACACAGCCTATTAAGTGGTGGGGCCAGGATCTGAGTCCAAACCCAGGCTGGACTTTCTCCTGTGGCAAAGAGCTGGGGTCGCCCAACTGGCTGGTCACTGAGCCCCTCCCAATCCTGGCTGGCATTGGATACTGAGGGTTCCTTGTGCCAGGCCCTGGGCTGGGCTGCTCGACAAGCTAGGAAAATAATGCTTAAAACAAGGCCCCAACTGACTTCCAACATGCCAAAGGTAGTGTAGGAGAAGGGGCCTTGGGCTCGCTGAGAATTTACTGAGCATCTACTGCATGCGCAGCCCGCAGGGATAAGCTGGATCTTGGAGTAGTCAGGAAAGAGATTAAGGCCTGGGGTACAGCATGGTCAAAGGCTTGGCAGTGACCTGGGAGATGGTGAGAAGAGAGGCCTAACAATGGGAAGTGAGATTGGGTAAAACAAGATTACGGAGTGTTTTAAATGCCAGGGTGAAGATTTGAGGCTTCATCCTTAGGTAATTGAGAAGCCATATTTCAGGCCTGGAATCTTGCTCTTGAGAGTAAGAGGTGTTTGAAAGGAGAAGGGAGGGAACTGGAGACTAGGCCTTTTCTGGACTTGTTTTCCATCTGGAGAATTAGACTCAAGTGTTTCAAGGACTTTAGAACATGCTGGAATGTCAGAGCTGGCAGGACCCTTAGAATCACCCCTATCTAACCCCTTGTCCTGAATAAGGGGAAACTGAGGTCTGAGGGAAAGGAGGGGCTGGCCCTAGTTTGCACAGCGAGTGACCAGAGCTGGGTCCTCCATACCAGGTCTCTTGCCTCCCAGGCCTTCCTCTTCCTGCTGTGATGCTAAAACGATCCCACTTTTGGGGACCCATGAAGCAGGATTTGAATGTGGGCCTGGGAGGAGGCCCCCACCCCAGGCTTCACCATGCTTTGAAGAGTCACCTTTGCTGTTGGAATCGAGGTTAACAAACCAGTCTGACCTTCCCCCTAGTGAATATATTTAAAGAGCATTCTAGATAGTAATGAATCATCCACTCCACCCCCTCATAAGGATGGGGTCCCAGTGAGAGGTGGGAGGAGGGCCAGCCCTGGATGGGGGGACCTCCTCAGTTCCTTCTAGCTCTTAGAGGGCTTAGAGCCCTTCCAGCTTTTTTGATCAGGTTGGACTAAGACTGATTTCAAAACGGTGAAAATTAGGTAGAGCTGGAACATTCTAAATAATTGATTTCTGACATGTGTAAATGACACTCTGGTTCTCCCATGAAGCTTTTCTTCTCACCAAACTTCCCCATCTCCTCTTCCTCACTTCCTACCCACCCATCAGCTCAGTGTGCTCTGGCCCTGTCCCCACTCCTCCAGTGTGGCCACCAGAGCCCTCCTTGTTGTCAAAGCCAAGGACGCTTCATAGTGCCCACCTCCCCGGCCCTCTTGGCTGGACTGGGCATGACTGCTCACCCTTCCTTGACCGGCTCTCCCAGCTTCCCTTCTGCTGCTCCAGCCATTACTCTTCTATTTGCTGTGTGGGCTTGTCTTCTAGTCTACCCGGAAATACTAGGGTCCCTCAGGTCTTGGTCCCGAGCCCTCTTCACACACTGCCTTATCCTTGGTGACCCCATCCTCATGCACTCTAAGGAACCATCTACCATGTTCCTAGCACCAAGCAAGGTGCTTTGCAGAACTGGGCTTTTTTTTTTTTTTCCCTCAAGATACCCCTGTAAGGCTGGTCCGATTTCCTTTCCTGTTTTTTTGTTTGCTGGCTTTTCTTTTGTTTTGTTTTAATGTAGAGTCTCACGCAGTCACCCAGGCTGGAGTACAATAGTGCTCTCTTGGCTCACTGCAACCTCTGCCTCCCAGGTTCAAGCGATCCTCCTGCCTCAGCCTCCCAAGTAGCGGGGGCTACAAGGCACACACCACCACGCCCAGCTAATTTTTTCAGAGAAAATTATTTAAACTCATGCTTCATCTGTTAAATGTATTTTTCAGTCTTTTTTTTTTTTTTCCTGAGAGATAGAGTCTAGCTCTGTTGCCCAGACTGGAGTGCAGTGGCACAATCTTGCCTCACTGCAATCTCTGCCTCCCGGGTTCAAGCAATTCTCCTGCCTCAGCCACCTGGGTAGCTAGGACTGCAGGCATGCACCACTACGCCCAGCTAATTTTTTTGTGTGTATTTTTAATAGAAACAAGATTTTACCATGTTGGCCAGGCTGGTGTCAAACTCCTGACCTCAAATGTTCCTCCTGCCTCAGCCTCCCAATGTGCTGGGATTATAGGCGTGAGCCACTGCGCCCAGCCATTTAATTTGTTTAATAGAGCTAGGGTTTCGCCATGTTGCCCATGCTGGTCTTGAACTCCTGAGCTCAAGCTATCCACCCACCTCGGCCTCCCAAGTGCTGGCACTACAGGCGTGAGCCACTGAGCTCGGCCTCCTTTCCCATTTTACAGATAAGGAAACTGACACAGAGCTGTTCCATGGTTTGAACAAAGTCACACAGCAGGGAATGGGCAAAGCAAGGATTCAAACTCAGGTCCATCACACGCCCAAGTCTGAGGGCCTCACACTGCCCCATGATGTCAGCTGAGAAGAGCTCAAAGTGTGACTCCCCTGTTGGGGTCACTCAGATTATACAAAGAATACATAAGCCTCCCACCGAGTGTCCCACACACTCTTACCAGCACCCATCTTCTTTGCCTTTGGGAGAGAGTTGCTAACGCCCAAGAGCCTCATCAGTAAAAACCAGGGTCACCACCTGGGACAGGTCACCTATTCCCAAGGCTATACCTCCTATTGATAAACAGGGCCTTCGAACAACTTCAAAGAGAGCACCTGAGCGAGGTGAGGGAGGTCAGTGGTTAATGTCAAACACACTTTGTTGCCTCAGGGCTCAGAGCAGGTCCCCACTAGAGGAGCCAAGTCTGTGTCTTCTCCTAGTGCAGGGTATCACTTGGGGAACAGAACAAAATTCCCCTGGGTTCCTGAACACACGTGTGTGGTGTGATTTGAGAAAGAACATGGTTCTTGTCTTGGGTTCAAATCCCACTCTGCCAGTGCACCAGCTGAGTACCCTCAGGCAAGTCACTTGTAAAAAGGGATCAATAGCCTGGCACAGTGGCTCATGCCTATAATCCCAGAGCTTTGGGAGGCTGAGGTGGCACGATCACATGAGGCCAAGAGTTCAAAACCAGCCTGGGCAACATAGCAAGACCCCAGTTCTACAAAAAACAAAAACAAAACACACACACACACACCCCTACATATACACACACACACACACCCCTACATACACACACACACATATATATTTACATATACAATATGATATACTTTTATATATTATATATTTATATATATATTATATATATCACGACCCCAGTATCCTTTTGCTGACACAAAATCTCACCCCGTGTCTTAACTAAGAGCATCCTGAGTGCAGAGATTTCAGGATCATCTAGAGCCTTCCACCCCCTTTCAAAGCCCGCCTTGGAAGCAAACCAACACCCAAGGCAGCTTTTGGCCTTAAGAAGTGCGAAAATGTGGGCCGGGCGCGGTGGCTCAAGCCTGTAATCCCAGCACTTTGGGAGGCCGAGACGGGCGGATCACAAGGTCAGGAGATCGAGACCATCCTGGCTAACACGGTGAAACCCCGTCTCTACTAAAAATACAAAAAAACTAGCCGGGCGAGGTGGCGGATGCCTGTAGTCCCAGCTACTCCGGAGGCTGAGGCAGGAGAATGGCGGAAACCCGGGAGGCGTAGCTTGCAGTGAGCTGAGATCCGGCCACTGCACTCCAGCCCGGGCGGCAGAGCAAGACTCCGTCTCAAAAAAAAAAAAAAAAAGAAGTGCGAAAATGTCCTGTATATATTATATATCATATCATATATTATGATATATAATATATTGTTATATAATTATAATATATAAATATATTATATTTATATAACATATATACATATATAACGTATATGTATATATATTTTATAGATATAAAAAACTCATATATATACTATATATTAAAAAAACCCATATTGGGGTTTTTTTTGTTTTTTTTTAATGGAGTTTCTCTCTGTCACCCAGGCTGGAGGGCAGTGGCAAGATCTCGTCTCACTGCAACCTCTGCTTTCCAGGTTCATCAAGCAATTCTCCTGCCTTGGCCTCCCAAGTAGTTGGGAGTACAAAAAATATTTTTAAAAAAGAAAAACAGGCCAGGCGCGGTGACTCATGTCTGTAATCCCAGCACTTCGGGAGGCTGAGGTGGGCAGATCATGAGGTCAAGAGATCAAGACCATCCTGGCCAACATGGTGAAACCCTGTCTCTACTAAAAATACAAAAAATTAGCTGAGCGTGGTGGCGGGCGCCTGTAGTCCCAGCTACTTGGGAGGCTGAGGCAGAAGAATCGCTTGAACCCGGGAGGCAGAGGTTGCAGTAAGCCGAGATCGCGCCACTGCACTCCAGCCTGGCGACAGAACGAGACTCTGTCAAAAAAAAATAAAAGAAAGAAAAACTGTGGCCGGGCGCGGTGGCTCAAGCCTGTAATCCCAGCACTTTGGGAGGCCGAGACGGGCGGATCACGAGGTCAGGAGATCGAGACCATCCTGGCTAACACGGTGAAACCCCGTCTCTACTAAAAAATACAAAAAAAAAACTAGCTGGGCGATTTGGCGGGCGCCTGTAGTCCCAGCTACTCGGGAGGCTGAGGCAGGAGAATGGCCTAAACCTAGGAGGCGGAGCTTGCAGTGAGCTGAGATCCGGCCATTGCACTCCAGCCTGGGCGGCAGAGCGAGACCCCGTCTCAAAAAAAAAAAAAAAAAAAAGAAAGAAAAACTGGCCAGCCGCGGTGGCTGATGCCTGTAATCCCAACCCTTTGGGAGGCCAAGGCGGGTGGATCACCTGAGGTCAGGAGTTCTAGACCACCTTGGCTGACGTGGCAAAACCCCATCTCTACTAAAAATACAAAAATTAACGAGGTGTGTTGGTATGTGCCTATAATCCCAGCTACTCAGGAGGCTGAGACAGGAGAATCGCATAAACCTGGGAGGCGGAGGTTGCAGTGAGCGGAGATCACACCATTGCACTCCATCCAGTGTGGGCAACAGAGTGAGGCTCCATTTCAAAAAAAAAGCCAGGGATGTTGACTCACGCCTGTAATCCCAGCACTTTGGGAGGCCAAGGTAGGTGGATCACCTGAGGTCGGGAGTTTGAGATTAGCCTGACCAACATGGTGAAACCTCATCTCTACTAAAAATACAAAAATTTAGCCGGGCGTGGGGGCGGGCACCTGTAATCCCAGCTACTCGGGAGACTGAGGCAGGAGAATCGCTTGAACCCCGGAGGCAGAGGTTGCAGTGAGCCAAGATCACGCCATTGCACTCCAGCCTGGACAACAAGGCTCAAAAAAAAAAAAAGAATTCTTCACCTGCATCCCACCCAGAGCCAGTGGTCATGACTGCTCCTCACGTGGGACTGCATTTCTTTTTTTTTTTTTTTTTTTGAGACGGAGTCTCGCTCTGTCGCCCGGACTGGAGTACAGTGGCCAGTGGCCAGATCTCAGCTCACTTCAAGCTCCACCTCCTGGGTTTACGCCATTCTCCTGCCTCAGCCTCCCGAGTAGCTGGGACTACAGGTGCCCGCCACCTCGCCCGGCTAGTTTTTTGTATTTTTTTAGTAGAGACGGGGTTTCACCGTGTTAGCCAGGATGGTCTCGATCTCCTGACCTCGTGATCCGCCCGTCTCGGCCTCCCAAAGTGCTGGAATTACAGGCTTGAGCCACCGTGCCCGGCCCATGGGACTGCATTTCTAAAGCATTGCCAGAACCCTCCACCAGAGCCCAGTGAATAGATGACCCAGAAAAGGCACATCCTGTTTTTTTTGTTGTTTTTTTTTCCCCCCCATCTTGGATACTCTGAGACACTCTGAGCTGCTGAGAAGTCTGGACACCAAGGGACCTATTACAAAGGAGACATGATATTGTTCTGGAGAGATGGCGTTTGCATTGTTGGCATGGTTACCATCTTGAGCTGGAGTAGCCGCCTGTCCACAAATGATTAATGCCACTCAGATAAGATTTTAACTTTTTCTCCCACTGTAGGCCACCTGCAGTCAAGGTGACCTTACTGACCCAGCCAATGATAATAAAACCATCAGCAATAACATAGACAGACAGCGGCTCTTGTTTTTTAATCACTTACCCTCTGCCTGATTTGAGGATGAAGACTTTACTCTCATATTATCTCCCCACATCCTCACTTGGAAGAAGGCTGTTAGCCCCACTATACGGATGAGGAAACTGAGGCCTAGAAGAGTCAAATTCTTGCAGTCATCTGAAGCCTTCCCCACTCACCTCCACTTTGCAATATCTACTTTGCACCCCAATATCCTTTTGCTGACACCAAATCTCACCCCCTGCTTCACTAAGAGCATCGTGAGCACAGAGATTTCAGGATCATCTAGAGCCTTCCACCCGTCTTTCAAAGCCCGCCTTGGAAGCAAACCAGCACCCAAGGCAGCTTTTGGCATTAAGAAGTGCGAAAATGTCCTGTTAGCTGCAATCTGTGAGCTGGTTCTATGAGCTGGTGGAGCTCAGAGCCCCAGTCCCAGTGCCCGCCCCCCACCAGCTTGTTCAGAGGAGCTCAGCTCTGGGGGAGAAGGCAAAGCCAACACCTATTGAGTTGCAGTTAAAATGAGGGCGAAAGAGGCTTTTGTTTCAGTTCTGCAGATGGTCTGGGAGCTTGTGTTTCTTAGCAAGAATTTTCTAGATCTTTTGGCTTGAACCATCTGAATAACTGCCTCAAGCTTTCACATGGTTCCCACTGGGTGGGCTGGGGTGGGAGGGGCTGTTGTGCATGGTCTGGGAAAGCTGGAGAAGGCTGTTCCTTCGCCCCGAGCCTTGGATTTCTTATCTGTGAAATGAGAGGCTACAATGATGAATGGCAAAGTACCTTTTTTTTTCCAGCTCTGAGAGCCTAGGATATTTCACCATTGGAAGACCAGCAGACAATGTCATGACAACTCAAGAGGATACAACAGGGTTGCTTCAAAAGACAAGCGTTTGGACCATGTCAAGACCTGGAGTGAAAAAGGTAATGAACTCCTACTTCATAGCAAGCAGGCCATGGGCCAGCAGTTTGCCACTATGCTGTCTCTTGGTTAAGGCAAGGTCAGTATTATTGTTTTGATTTTACAGATGAGGAAACTGAGTCCCAGGGAGGTTAAGTGTCTTGCCCAGCTACAGCACAGAGAGCAGGGGCTCTGCTCCATCTTCACCGTTCTTCCCACCACTGCCCCTGACCTTCAGAGAGCCTGAGAACATTCTTTTAGCTGTTGAGCTATGAGCATAACTGTCATCAGCTGCTGCTGAAACTGTACCCTGGGAAGCAAGGGAGAGGGTCGCTGAATTTTCACCATGGTTCTCTGCCAGGCAACTATGCTAAAAAACATCTTTTTCTCCCCAGTATGTTAGTAGGAGGCAAGCAGATTGTTATAGCCTTCTATCCTCTTGTAGATAATGGTGGCAGGCTGGCTCCGACTCAGGAGATAAAGAGATCTGAGAGGACCATAGCCACACGAGAAGGCCGACTCCTGTAGGAGGCTGGCTGGCCTTTGCAGAGACAGCACTGAGCTGCCCCCTGGGGTCGTGGGTAGGACCCATTCCCTCTTTAAAGATATAAACTCCTCTACCTGGCCCTTCATAACCTGCCCCTGGCCCATCTTCTCAAGGTCATCACCCACTTCCTGGACACACTAGGCCCACCAGGTTCCCAGACTCTGCCCGTGAGTTTCCAGAATGTTCTTTCCCATCCCTCCACCTCATTCTCTGCTTCTTACACTCCTTTAATACCCACTGAAATCTTAGCTCCTCTAAATAGGAGGTAAGTTTCTCCAACTTAGAAGTGCTCTCGCCTTCCACCTACTCCCACTGTGACTGTGGTATCCACTGTCTGCCTAGAGGGACATTGGTAGGAATGTCCGTGGCTTGCTACTGGGCATCAAGCACTATGTGTTGTCATTTAATGTAGTATAAGGTCTCATTTAATCCTCATGGGAGCTATTCCTCTTACACCCATTAAACAGATGGAAAAATTAAAGCTCAGGGAGGCATCCTCTTACCCAAAGTCACGCTGCTATTAAATGAAGAATTAGGATTTGAACCCAGGTCTTTCTGACTATAAAGTTCACACTCTTTGTTACATACATCTTCTGCTTCCCACTTCCTTAGGAGGCAGCCCTGTCCTTTGTAATAGACTATAAGCACTGGAGGATGGGGCCTGTGTTTCATTCACCATCTGAGCCCCTGGGATGCCTGGCTGAGTGTCCTGGATCCAGGCACTGCCCCATGAATGCTGAATTGAATTCGGTTACACCTTCTGCATATTACAAAACTCCCATCACCAGAGCCCCCTTTGTGAGTGGCCAAGATCTTCTGTCCTCTCCCCTTCTACCCCAGGAAGGGGAACACCTGAAATCAGCTGACAGCTAACACTAAGTGACAGCTGAGTGAAAGGCAAGAAAAGGCAGGGAGCAAGGGGGAAGGCAGGCAGAATTGCGGGAGCCGGGAGGGAGCCCAGAGAAGGAGGAGGGCTGTCCTGTTAAATCTGGCCAGCTTGCAGCTATTCAGAGTACAAGATCTGGAGTTACCAGACCCAGTCTCAAATCCTAGCTCTTCCATAGTAGCTGGCGAAACCCAGGCAAGTTGTTGGACCTCTCTGAGTTTCAGTTTTCCATAAAATGGGCATGTCGGAGGCGGGGTGGAGGGGGTTGGGGGAGAATAAAAAGGGCATGTCACTGTCCTCGCTAGACCTCTTCATTCAGGAGGAATGAGGTTGTGTCTGAGGGAAGGAGGGAGTGCTGCCTACCGGGCTGTTACCTACTTTAAATGGGGACAGTTGGAGGACCAGCCTAACCTGAAATGGCTTCCCCATGAAGTCATTGAGCCCTGAAGGCCTGGGGCAGCAGGGAACTCACAGAATCACAGGCCTATAATAAAGATGTTGGAGACAATTCAGTTTGGCTTTCTTACTCCAAGAGGCAGCACAGCACGGTGGACTGATGGCCAGCTCTGCCAGCAACGGGCTGTCCCCGAATCCTGGCCCCCACTTGGTAATTGTGTAGCCTTGTGTATGCCACTTTGTCCATCTCAGACCACTGGTTCCTTTTTTTTTTTTTGAGACAGTGTCTCGCATGTTGCCCAAGCTGGAGTACAGTGGCGTGATTTCGGCTCACTGCAAACTCCGCCTCCCAGATTCAAGCAATTCTCTTGCCCCAGCCTCCTGAGTAGATTACAGGCATGTACCACCATGCCCGGCTAATTTTTGTATTTTTTGTGCGGACGTGGTCTCACCATATTGGCTAGGTTGGTCTCGAACTCCTGACCTCAAGTGATCTGCCTGCCTCAGCCTCCCAAAGTGCTGGGATTACAGGCATGAGCCATCGCGCCTGTCCTGGTTCTTTATCTTTAATATGGAATTTAAAGTAATTCCTTTGCCACAGCACTACTGGGAGGATCAGAGACCCAGACAATAAGAGCTGGTCATTCAGCTGGCCCTGTGGGAACTGAGGCTCAGAAAGGGAAAGTAATTCACCCATGGTCACACAGCAGGTTAGCGAAATCAAGCCTCTGCCCAGGCCTCCCAAAGTCCAACCCTGGGCTAAGCATCAGACAGCTGTGGTCTTACCACAAAGAAGGCTGAGACTACCCTTGGACATGCAGCCAAGGAACTCATACTGGGAAGCACTGGTGGGATTCTGTGTCTCACTGAGCTGAAATAATTGCTTGGGTTGCCTGTGGATGGAGTATGGCAAAAAGCCCAAGTCAGAGCCTAGGGTCATATGTCCAATCTGGGGTCTAATCCACAATAATAACCCTGGCCATATCGGGTCACCTCTCTGACCTCTCTGAGCCTCAGTAGTTTCTCTGCTTACAAAATGGGGGCAAAAATTCCTGGCAGTGCAAAGGAATCATATGAAACACAGACTATTTCTTTTCTCTTTTCTTTTTTTCTCTTTCCCTTTCCCTCTCTGTCTCTTCCTTTCTTTCTCTCTCTCTTTCTTTCCTTCCATCCTTCCTTCCCCTTCTTTCTTTCCTCCTTTCTTTCCTTCCTTTCTTTTCCTTCTTTTTTTTTTTAGACTAGGTCTTCCTGTGTCACCCAGGCTGGGTGCAGTGGCACAATCCTGGCTCATTGCAGCCCTGACCTCCTGGACTCAAGTGATCCTCCCACTTCAGCCTCCCAAGTAGTTGGGACTGACTACAGGTGTGCACCACTACACCTGGCCAATTTTCTATTTTTTATAGAGACAGGGTCTCAATATGTTGCCCTGGCTGGTATTGAACTCCTGGATGCAAGCGATCCTCTCGCCTCAGCCTCCCAAAGTGCTGGGATTACAAGTGTGAGCCACCATGCGTGGCCCGGAGCTATTTTCACAGCAGCTACCCCCGAGCCACTGGGCACCTCACTGTGCTGTCACTAGCAACGGCTTCATTTGGTCCTCACAACAACCCTGCGTGGTGGGAACCTAATTTGTAGATAAATGGCTAGGAACAGGTAGAACCAGGATCCGAGCTCAAGAGGTATTCTCTATGTCTGTTCTCTCACCCCTCCTCTTTCCCTACCTAACTTGGGCTCCTTCTTCAGGTTTCAGTATCACCCTGACTTCTTTTGGAAGGATCCCTTGGCCTCAGGCTGGAGCGGGCACCTGCCCTAGCCCACAGAGCTGGGTTTCTCCCTTTCTTCAACCACACAAGGAGCACCACTAGGCAAAGACCTCATCACGTTCACAGCCGTCTCCCCAGAGCCTCGCACTGTGCTTGGCATACAGCAGGTGCCCAGTAAATACCTGCCAAATGACTGAATGCATCTCGCCAGCCTCAGGATGCCACCAGGCCCTGAGGGAGCCAGGAAGATCAGAGGAAAGCTTTTGGATTCCTGCCACACCTCACATTAGCAGCATCTTCTCCGAGTCCTGACAGCCAGCCTCCTGGGACACCATTTGAGCCAGCTGAATTCCGGTCACCGCTTCACCTTGGAAAAGCATCCGCAGCGCTCACCAAGCGGCCCCGTAATTGACGTCACAGCGGGGCCAGGAGCTGCCCTGTTAATATTTAATGTGGCCTTCACTGCGGCAAAATGCAGCCTCCAAGAGCTGGAGGGGCCGTGCAGAGTCTCCGTGGGGTTGTGAGGAGGGCACAAATGGGAAAGGGCTTCATAAACCATAAAGCTTCCAACAGATGAGCATTCTGTCGACCCATTTCAGTCCCTGGCTTAACTCAGAAAGAGCTGGGGCTGCACATGCCTGCAGTGGAACAAGAAGACTGCTGACCGAGCCCAAGCACTAAATCAATGGGGGATTAGAGACTCCTGGGTACATTTCATGGAGACAGTGGGAGGGCAGAGCACTGGCGCCAGCCAGACCTGGACTCCACTCCAGGTTTGCCCCCTGCACAGCTGTGTGACTGGGTCAGCAAATGGACCACTGAGCCTCAGTCCCACTTCTCTCTGAAATGGGGATGATGGTTTCCTTGTAGCACTGCTGTGAGGATTCAATAAAACGAGTGATGCCGAAGACCTAGCTTCACACATCGCAGGCTGTCAACACAGGCTGAGACCCTTCTCCAAAACCAAGCCTGGGACCTGAGGTTGGAGAGAGAAGATGCGGGGCCCTTTCAGGCATTCATCGGGCAGAGTGATAGCGGGAGGGAAGAAGGAGCAAGGAGGCACAGGAAGGATGATCTGGGAGCCAAGCATCTCAGGTTTGGACTTTTCACCCCGGTGGGCCCATGCCAGGAGAGGTATCAGAGAGAGGATGGGCGGAGGCCCCCGGAAGCAGAAGCAGAAGGGCCCTCATGGACAATCTCTCTGATCCTCTGGCCCCTTTGGCAGATGGGCATCCGGGAGGGAGCAAACCATGCCAGCGGCTCACACAGCAGAGCTGGGGTCTCACTGGCCTGCAGCCCTCTGGGGCTTCATTAGCTGGGGTTTATCCAAGGCCACATGCCTAGTTGAGGAGGCAGATGTGTTGGAAGACATGATGCAATGGCCCCATTCCTGGTGGTGACCTCCACTTCTTTGGCCTGGATAACAGGAGGAACTTCATCCCCCGCCCCTTCCTGGTCTCTCTCCAGTCTATTTTCCCACAAATCCTGGGAGCTTCCCAAAATGTAAATCTGACCTTGCCTCACCCTGCTTAAAACCTTTCCGTGATCCCACACTTAAGGTCTCCAGAGAAAATACAGGAGGCTCAGTTAAAACTGAATTACAAGCTGAGTATGGTGGCACACACCCATAGTGCTACTCAGCAGGCTGAGGCAGGAAGATCGCTTGAGGCCAGGAGTTTGAGGCCAGCCTGGGCAACATAGTATAACTCTGTCTTAAAAAAAAAAAAAAAAAAAAAAAAACTTCAGATAAACAATGAATAATATTTTCGTATAAGAATGTCCCAGATATTGCATACACATGCTACAGAAATTGTTTGTTGTTCATATGAAATCCAAATTTAACAGGGCAACCTATATTTTAATTTGCTAAATCTGGTCTACCTACATACATTGCCCTCAGGAAGAAGGACAAAGCCTTTTTTTTTTCTTTCTTTCTCTTTGAGATGAAATCTCAAAAGCCTGTCACCCAGGCTGGAGTGCAGTGGCACCATTTCGGCTCACTGCAAGCTCCGCCTCCCAGGTTTAAGCATTTCTCCTGCCTCAGCCTCCTGAGTAGCTGAGACTACAGACGCGCGCCACCATGCCCAACTAATGTTTGTATTTATAGTAGAGACAGAATTTCACCATGTTGGCCAGGCTGGTCTCAAACTCCTGGCCTCAAGTGATCTGCCTGCCTTGGCCTCCCAAAGTGCTGGGATTACAGGTGTGAGCCACCACGCCTGGCCAGGATAAAGGATGAAGTCTTTAGTTAGCCCATGAGACCAGTTTGGCCCTGAGCTCATCCCTCCGCTCTCTTCCACATGGACCCTCTGCTTCAGACACAGCTTGTTGCCTTTACTTGAGAAACTCAAGCCCTCCTTCCCCTCTCTGTCCTTTGCAGATGTCCTTTCATTGGAACCCTCTTGGTATCATCTCCTCCCAGTGCCGCACAGTGCTTGACCTGACTCATCCTCAGGACTCTGAAGCATCATCACTTCCTTTCGAGGCCTGTGTTGTATCTCCTCTGTGTGGAGGAGTGCCTCTCTCTATCTGTCCTGTTCACGTGGGGTACGGCAGGGGTTCCGCAAACATCTGTTGCAGTGAATTACTAAATTCCACAGCCCCTTACACTTTTCCTATCAACAGTTTCCCCTCCTTCAGCCAAATCTTGTGTGCCCCTCCAAGTCCTATTGGAACCCCATCTCCTCCAGGCCTTCCCTGAGCCCCACAGACCTCCCTGTGGGGAGGACTCCCTCAGAAGCTCTTTTCTTCTGAGATGCATCTGGTATGTCTCAGTCACATCTGGGGCAGCAAACAAATCTTTTTATCCCATAAGCTTGGCAAGATCAGCAACCCTCAGACTCCCCTGCTATGACCTGTGGTGCTGAGCACTGTGTCTTCCTGACAGACAGTGCTTCTCAACAAACGCTGGTGAGCTTGGGGGAAGCCAAGCTGAGCTCCTGTGTTGGCCTCTCCTCCCTGCCACTGGCCAATAACCAAAATCCTAACCCAGCCCTGAAGCAAAGCATCTTACATACTGTATTCCTATAAAGGAGGCAGGGAGACAAACTTAGTTCCCACTTTATAGGACAGGAAACTAAGGGAGTAGAGGAACCCATTTGTATTAGGGTTCTCTAGAGGGACATAATTACTGGCATATATATGTGTGTATATATGTGTATATGCATATATATGTGTATATGTATATATGTATATGTATATATGTGTATATATGTATATGTATATATAAAGGGGAGTTTATTATGTATTAACTCACATGATCACAAGGTCCCACGATAGGCCGTCTGCAGGCTGAGGAGCAAGGAGAGCCAGTCCGAGTTTCAAAACTGAAGAACTTGGAGTCTGATGTTTGAGGGCAGGAAGCATCCAGCACAGGAGAAAGATGTAGGCTGGGAGGCTAGACCAGTCTCTCGTTTACATTTTTTCTGCCTGTTTATATTCTAGCAGCTGATTAGATGGTGCCCACCCAGGTTAAAGGTGGGTCTGCCTTTCCCAGCCCACTGAGTCAAATGTTAATATCCTTTGGCAACACTCTCACAGACACACCCAGGATCAATACTTTGAATCCTTCAGTCCAATCAAGTTGACAGTCAGTATCAACCATCACACCATTGTTCAAGGCTCAGGTCTCTGGGTGCCATCCTACCCCAGGGTCTTTGCACCTGCTCTTCCTCTGCCTGGAACACTCTTCCCAGAGATCTTGACATGGATGATGTCGCATATTAAAGATGGCCACATAGGCCAGGCATGGTGGCTGACACCTGTAATCCTAGCACTTTGGGAGGCCAAGGCAGGAGGACAGCCCCAGGCAGAGTTCAAAACCAGTCTGAGCAGCATAGTGAGACCCCATTGCTACAAAAAAATAAGAAAAAAGTAGCCAGGCAGGGTGGCACACTCCTGTAGTCCCAGCTACTCAGGAGGCTCAGGTGGGAGGATCGCTTGAGCTGAGGAGTTTGAGGATGCAGTGAACTATGGTTGTGTTGCTACAGTTCTGCCTGGGCAACAGAGCAAGACCCTATCTGTACACAAAAAAACAGTTTTTTAATCAACTCGGTGTTGTGGTGCATGCCTACTCAGGAGGTGAAGGCAGGAGGACTGTTTGAGCCTGGGAGCTTGGGGGTGCAGTGAGCTATGATCGTGCCACTGCACTCCAGTGTGGGAAAGGGAGTGAGACCCTGTCTCAAAAAATAAAAAAAATAAAAAAGATTTCTTACTAATCACAACTTTGGTACACTTCAAAATCATTTTTGTTACTATCTGCAATGTAGATCATGTCTCTTTTCATATAAAATATAATATTTATAAATTTATAAAATACAAAGATGGAGTTTCACCATGTTGGCCAGGCTGGTCTTGAACTCCTGGCCTCAAATGATCTGCCCGCCCTGGCCTCCCAAAGTTCTGGGATTACAGGCGTGAGCCACCACACCCGGCCGATCATGTCCCATAAATAAGATCACAAATATTTTGCTGCTACCCCCCCATCAAGAAGTGGCATCCCTTTACCTGCCCTTTGAATCTGGGCAGGGCTTGTGACTTGCTCTGACAACAGAATGTGGCAAAAGTGACCCTTTATGAGTTCAGAAGCCTAGGCCTCAAGAGACCTTGCAAGCTTGTGCCTTCCCCCTCTTGGAATGCTGCTCCTAGACCACCACATAAGGCAGCCGGTCTACCAGCTGGAGGATGGAGGCCATGTGATAGGGATCTGAGATACCCTGGCCAAAAGCCAGCGCCAACCACCAGATGTGTGAGTGAGGGTTTCTTGGACCTTCCAGCTCAGCTGTGACTCCAACTGAATGCAGCTGCAAGTATGACCAGGAGAAATGGGCAGAGGAACCACTCAGGCCAACCAGACTCATGAAAATGGTTGTTGTAAGCCACTAAGTTTGGGGGTTTGTTAGGCGGCTATAGATAACCAAGACAACTGCCTCCTCATTCAGGTGCCTGCTCCCTTCCCCTTCAGTCCCTTCCTTCCCCGCTCAAACCCCCGCCAATTGCTGTTTATGCCATTATCCTGTTTCATCCTGTCCAAGGCATTTATCACTGTATGAAACCATGATGTATTCACTCAAGGACCTGCGGTGCATTTCCGCCACGAGGCTGCAATTTCCATGAGGGCAGGGGCCAGAATGGTTTGTTCCCTGCCATCTCCCTCGAGCCTGTGTGTGTGGTGTCTGGCACAGAGAAGCTGCCGTAATTGCTGTTGATGGAGAGATCGTGTGCCTGCCCCTTGCTGCTGTGGTGCCTGGGGGAGCAGCGTGGCAGGTGAGAGCTCCTGCCTGGTCGTGTCTTCCAAAACCGGTGCCCTTGGGAGGGTAGGAGGGCAGGCCAGGTGGCTGGGCTGTTTCAGGGGCAAGAGCTTCAGGGAGCCCAAGTTGAGTAGAAAGAAAAGGAAACTGCCAAAATGTTCATTTTCAGCAGGGGCTTAGATTCAGGCCAAGGAAGTTACTAGGGCTTCTCTCCTCCAGGTCAGCTGCGAATTGCCAGCAGCCCAGCCACGCCCTTCTGCAAGATCAGCAAGCTGAGAAACTGGGCAATGGGAGGGAGTGTTGGGGACACCGAGTCACTTCCCAGGGGCCAACTATTTCCAAGTCCCTCAGAGTCCTCAGAGTCTGCTTTTTCCAGTGCCAAGGAATTGGTCCAGCAGCCACAGCTTCAGTTGAAGAAAAAATGCATACCCAAGAGAAAAAGAATCAGCTCCCGGGTGTCTTCTTTTTCTCCTTTTTTCTTTTTTTATTTTTTTGAGACGGAGTCTCGCTCTGTCACCCAGGCTTGAGTTCAGTCGCACGATCTTGGTTCACTGCAGTCTCCACCTCCCAGGTTCAAGTGATTCTCCTGCCTCAGCCTCCAGAGCAGCTGGAATTACAGGCGCGTGACACCACTCCTGGCTAATTTTTGTATTTTTAGTAGAGATGGGGTTTCACCATGTTGCTCAGGCTGGTCTCCAACTCCTGACCTTGTGATCCACCTGCCTCGGCCTCCCAAAGTGCTGGGATAACAGGTATGATCCGGGTACCTCTTCAAGCTACCATTCTGCATTCTGTGGGAGCAGAGAGAGCATCACCACGGTTCAAGCCAGGCTACTTTCAAGTTAGGTGGACCTGTGTTCGTATTACGTCTCTATGACTGTGTGACCTTGGGGATGTGACTTGACCTTCCTAAGCACCAGTTTCTGCATCTATTAGGATTGGACAGTGAAGGCCGAATTCCTAAGGTTGTGATGAGAATTTAATGAGAGTATGCATGCCCAGCACAGCTTCACGCACACAGAAACAGTAAAACTGATTGTAGGTAAGCTTATGAGTACTTCTTCACCTGTTGGCACAGGGGGGTTGAGGGGAAGAGCAAGGTTTGCAGTTAAATGCAGACCCTTCCTGGAGACCAGGGCCACATTTAGGGGTTGCCTGGCCGAGACTAGGGCTATGGTATGAACCCTTGGTCCACAATGGACTGCCTGATTCTAACTGGCTTCTCTAACAGATGAGATGACCACTCAGATAAGCCCTCAGAGGGCCTCCAATCCTCCTGGAACCCCACTGGTATAGATAGGTCAGTGGTTTGGAGGTAGAGCCCTGACAAGGATTCAGAAGGCCTGGGTTAAAGGCCCGGCTCTGGCACTAATGTGCTGTGTGACATGGAACAAATCATTTGCTTTCTCTGGGCTCTAGTGTCCTCATCTATAAAATGGGTCATTCATCTCTGACTTACCGAACTCATAGGGTTGTTGAGCTGATGAGCTAATTTAGATGAAAGAGTGTTTTGAAATGCATTTGCTGTTTGGTGAATAAAAAGGGGATAGATATGAAAACTGAAAGGACCCCTGGATTCTCTAGCAAAGCCCCTCTAAAGCCTTTAAACCAGGCAATATAAATATAAGTTCAAACCCTGGCTTTTATTAGTAACTTGCATGACTTTGGGCAAATGAGTTAACCCCTGGCACTGCTAGTGGTATGATTTTTCTTCTGAAGGAGACAGGACCTGTGGAGCAAGAAAAGGCTGGAAGAAGCTACAAGATACAGGGTAGACAAGATGAGGAGGAGAAGCCCACCAGCCCCAAAAACCCCTGGGCAACTGGTGGTGGGGAGGTCCCCACCTGACTGTGAGCTTAGGTGGGGGCTACCTGTTCCTCCTTCCATCCCCCACAAGCAGTCCTCTGGATCTCAGCCCACCCCAGGTAGATGGTGACTCAAGTTGTTCTGCAGGGACTGGTCCCCCTGCCTCTGTTACCATGGCACTGCAGCACAGCCTGGCCAATCAGGAAGGAGATGAGTATCTGAGTCTCTGTTGCTAAAGCTGGAGCAGGACACCTAGCCAATGGGAAGGGCAGCCGAGTGGAGCCACCATGGAAACCTCAGCAGTGAGGTTCAAACCATGTTTTTTGTCTCTATGTCTCATTTTCAGGAGGTGGGCTGGGTTTTCTGCATTCCTTTTTTTTTTTTTTTTTTTTTGCAAAGAGCATCTTGCAACCCCAAGAGGATATTCAGGAGTCACGATGGGGTGCATAACAAGAAGAACCTTTGAAGAGTCAGAAAGGACTCAAGCTCAGCAGGGCACAGCTTCAGATGAATTATTCCCCCAGATGCTCAACACCACCTGTGTTTATGATCTTAGCTCATCCCCACAGCTCTACCTAGCCCCATCTGTCCTAGGAAATAACTGCAGACTGCAGAAAAATCCCCACCCCCAACGTAAGAAAAGGAATGTGGGGTCACCTCCTTAATCCCAATAGTTTTGTGGCTTTGGACAAACTCCTTAACCTCTCTTCCTGCAGGCAATGTAGTGGAGTAGCATAGAGACATGGGTCAGACACAGGGGCTGCCCCAGTGTAAAATTAGAAGATTGGGAAAATGGGCTCTGTGATTCCTTTCAGATCTCACATTCTAGACTTGATGCTTTTTCACCCTCAGGCTCTGGATAAAGTGGATCTACAAGAAATAACTTCCCAAGGAGGAGTCCTGTAAATAGTATGAGTGGACAAATAAGACTCAGGCTGCTTCTTGCCATGAAATTGCCAGACAAGGAGGGATGTCTGTTTCAGAGCCCCGGGCCACAGGAGTGTAGTCACACAGCTACCTGCATGCAGAGCCCAGAGTAGAAGACCTAGATCCCTTTACCCTGCAACATGCAATTTTCTTAAACCAGTCTTCTTATCCTTGGGTGGGCAGTCAGGGAGCTGTGCACGCCCACACCTCCAACACCCTTTATTTTGCAAACACAGGCATAAAAACAACTGCAAGGGAAAGTGTGTCCCACCCCTTACCCACTCCCTTCTGGCTTTCTTTCTGTTGCCTGGCAACAGTTCTATCCAGAAACCTGGGTGTCATCCTGGATAACTCCCTCACCCTTATCCTTCCCATAAAACCCATGGCCCAATCACGTCCATTTTGTCTCCTAAATGGCCCCCAAGTCCATCCACTCCTCCCCGCCCCCATCACCTCCCCAGTCCAAGTTTCCATCATGAATTTCCTGGACATCTACATTGGCTTCCCACAGGCCTCCGGCTTTCACACTTGCTCATCCCATCCCCCGCTTCCATCTTCTATAACCACAGCCAAAATAATCTTTTAAAAATACAAATCTGATCCTGTCACCTGCTCCTTGCTTAGAACCTCTAAGAATAAAAATCAAAATCTTCAGCATGCCCAAGAGCACTGCATGGTCAGGCCTACTTCCCGACTTTATCTTGCCCTGTGCATGCCCTTCCCTTTCTTCCTGAACATTTTTTCCTCCCCAATTCTTCTGTTTAATCCTGCTCACCCTGTAGCCCTCAGTTCTATGGTCACTTGGGGAGCCATTGCTGACCTTCATGACTAGGTCAGATTGCCCTGTGATGGACTCTCCCAGCACCATGTGCCCTTTTTGTCTGTAGCAGTTATCATAGTTAAAATTTTACCCTTATTTACCATTATTTGATTTATATCTGTAAGCTCTGCCTCACACTTCATGAATGCAGTGATTTTATCTTGTTCTTTGCTTGAAACATGGATGGATGGATGGATGGATGGATGGATGGGTGGATAGATGGACAGGAGTTGGATGAATAGGTGGGTGGGTGGATGGATGGATGGATGTTTAGACGAACATGAGCTGGATCAGTAGGTGTATGGATGGATGGGTATATGGATGAATGAATGAATGTTTGGATGAACAGGAGTTAAATAGGTGGATGAATGGATGGATGGATGCATGGATGTACAGGAATTAGATAAATAGGTATATGGATGGATGGATGTATAGATGGGTGAATGAGTGTATGTATGTATATATACGGATGGATGGATGCATGGAGAATGGATGGATGGGTAGATGGATGGATGGATGTTTGGATGAACAAGAGTTGGATAAATATGTGGATGGATGGATGGACAAGAATTTGATGAATAGATATATGTATAGATGCATGAATGGATAGATGGATGTATATATGGATGGATGGATGGATGGATGTTTGGATGAAAAGGAGTTGGATATATAGGTGGATGGATGAATGTGTGGGTGGATGGAGATAGATGGATATATGGATGGATGGATGGGTGTATAGAGAGATGGATGCTCCCATTTTTCCTAGCTTACTTAGATCTAATCATATCTCCCTCTAGTCTGTGGCCAACTAGTCTTCCACCTGTTCATTCAACATACACCAAGCATATCTGATGTGCCAGGAATATGCCCACAGTGCTGTGGGAACCCAAAGAAAGAGGTATTTCCATGCCCTTGAAACACCCTTGAAACTTAGATAATAATAACAGCTACTTCTAATTAACATTTACTATTTGGCCAGGCACAGTGGCTCATGCCTGTAATCCCAGCACTGTGGGAGGCCACGGCGGATCGCTTGAGCTCAGGAGTTTGAGAGCAACCCTGTCAATATGGCAAAACCTCATCTATACAAAAAAATACAAAAATTAGCTAGGCATGGTGGTACATACCTGTAGCCCCAGCTACCCTGGGGGGGCTGAAGCAGGAGGATTTCTTGAACCTGGGAGATCGAGGTTGTGGTGAGCTGAGATCATGCCACTGCACTCCAGCCCAGGTGACAAAGTGAGACTCTGTCTAAAAAACAAAAATTGTTTTACTATTCTGTGCCAGAGACCACTGTAGGCTCTCCTGAGAAGCTCTCACTCCTTTTTGTCTACTAATCCAGTAGAAGAAACCAGAAGCCTGATGGTGTCTCAAAGTTCAGCTTCGGTGTGGCCTTCTCCAAGGATTCCTCCCTGGTCAGTCAGTCCTTGGCTGATCTCCTGTCCTCAGAACTGTGTCGCCCAGGCTGGAGTGCAGTGGCTGGATCTCAGCTCACTGCAAACTCTGCCTCCCGGGTTTATGCCATTCTCCTGCCTCAGCCTCCCTAGTAGCTGGGACTACAGGCGCCCGCCACCTCGCCCGGCTAGTTTTTTTGTACTTTTTAGTGGAGACGGGGTTTCACCACGTTAGCCAGGATGGTCTCGATCTCCTGACCTCGTGATCCGCCCGTCTCGGCCTCCCAAAGTGCTAGGATTACAGGCTTGAGCCACCGCGCCCAGCCTAAACTGCTTTTCTTTTTCTTTTTCTATTTATACATTTTTTTGAGACGGAGTCTTGCTCTGTCACCCAGGCTCTGTGAGTTTCTTCCTCTCCACCAGAGAGTGGCATTCCTTATTCCCCAGGAATTAGTAAACTCCCTGGAGACATATGTGCCAGGAATGTGCCCACATCTCACAAAACACCCTTTTGTGGCCTGGGCACCCCTTCTTTCTTTTATTTTTGAAACAGGGTCTCACTCTGTCGCCCAGGCTGGGGTGCAGTGACGCGATCGTGGCTCACTGCAGCTGACTTCCCGGCCTCAAGCAATTCTCCACCTCAGCCTTCCGAGTAGCTGAGACTATAGGCATGTGCCACTATGCCCAGTTTATTATTATTATCATTACTATTATTTTAGTAGAGACGAGGTCTCACTATGTTGCCAAGGCTGGTCTCAAACTCCTAAGCTCAAGCAATCCTCCCATCTTGGCCTCCCAAAGCACTGGGATTACAAGCGTGAGCCGCTATGCCCGGCTGGCACCTCTTCTTTCAATCCTCACAGGACTCTGAGGGAGGCGTGATTTACCCCGATTTTAAATAGCAGGAAACTGATTTGCCCTGGGTCACACAGATAAAAGGTGGTAAAACTAGTGCTGAAACCCAGGCTGATTTGAATCCAAGGCCAAAATCCTTAACCAGTATCCCCAGTCTGGGATAGTCCCTCCAACAGCCCAAATATGGCTGCTACACCCATGCCTGACCACGCCTGGGTGAGGTAGCCCATTCTATTGTTGAATTTCTACCTGTCAAGGAGTTTATTCTTGCCCAGTTGAAATATGCCCCTCTGAAACTGCTACCCAGTGACCCTGACTCTACTCCCTGGTTACAGAACAAGTGCTTCCCCTCTTCCACATGGCAGCCTGTCAATAATTTATAGCCAGCCCTCCTGTATCCCCTGCATCTGATCCTCTCCAGGGAGGGGCAGGAGAGGGGAGAGACTACGAACCTGGAACTACAAAACCCAAGTTCTCATCCTGGCTCAGCCACCGTCCACAGACCAGTAAGTTTCAAAAGAAAATTAAATAGGTGATTTTGACAAATAAGGACATTGAAAAAAATGGCCAACTCCTAGCACCCTTGTTTCATAAAAGAAAGGGCATCCTGACACAGAAAAAAGTAGGGCAGACAACTTCAGAATTAATTTATCTTTATGAAAATTCCTGACTTTGTCCCTGTTCCTCTCATTTCACCATGTCCTGGTGCTGACTCTGTGGGGGACTGGCCCAGGTCTGTAGGCCTTTGAGAACCTTTGCTCCAACCCATTAAAGAAAACACTGCTGGCCAGAAAAACCAAAGTAGAGGATTCCACCATCAGAACACAGTAAGTGACCCTGTTTGAAGAGGGAAGGAACAGCTGAAAGTGCCTGGCACTGAGAAATGGCTGAGCTCAGGAAGTGAGACAGACTTCTCCATTGCACTGTGGTTTCATATCCAGTTTCTATCTCAGCTTAGAGGGGCAAAGGTTTTTCCTACTCCACGGGTACCCTGTGACCACCCAAGGTCACATCTCCAGCCAGCAGAACTCACTGGAAGTCAAGAAGGCTGTTTATGTCCCATGGCAGGAGGCCAGTGAGAAAAGCTGGTTTTCTTCAAAGGCAGCAGATTTTCTCTTGGGGAAGTTTTGGGCTTGGTCTGAAGGATGACCCTCTAACCCAAAGGCTTTCTCATTACTCGTTCTTTCATTTATTTAATATTTACTGAATATCTTCTATGTGCAAGGCACTGTTCTAATGTTAAGAGTACTAAGGTGAGCAAAGAATGATTTGGTCTTTGTTCCCATGGAGCTTAGCATTGATTAGAAAAGGCTGACATTAATTCAAGTGGAAGGAATAAGTTTAAACTGATGGCTGTGATGAAGGCTACAGAAGAGGCATGTATTACTCTGAGAGTGTGATATAAGGAGGGTTCCCCTAGTTAGTGGTCATGGAAGGCTGACATAGTAATGGCCAAGCTGAGATTGAAAGAAGGAAGAGTTGGGGGAGGGATTGCATTGGGAGTTATACCTGATATAAATGACGAATTGATGGGTGCTGACGAGTTGATGGGTGCAGCACACCAACATGGCACAAGTATACATATGTAACAAACCTGCATGTTACGCACATGTACCCTAGAACTTAAAGTATAATAATAATTAAAAAAAAAAAAAAAAAGAAAAGGAAGAAGGAAGAGTATGCATTCACCAGGTGAAGAAGGAGGGAAAGCAGATTCCAGGCAGAGTGCTTGGTGTGGAATGAACATAAATCACATGAAGAACTGCAGTGACGCTGGTATGACTGCAGGGCAGTGAGCAACAGGAAAGAGCATGCAAGATGAGGCTGGAGAGGCAGGTGGAGGCTCACATGTTGCTGGATAGGTAGGTGGGGTTTTCTCCTTTTCTTGAGTGAAACAGGAAGCCACTGAAGGGCATTGAATGTGAAAAGTGGCATAAGTATTATTACTTGAAGGCAGAGAGGAAACAACAGCTGCCTCTTCCAGAAGTCAAACTGATAATGATAGTGGTGGTAATAAAAAGAATGATTGGGCATGGTGGCTCACGCCTGTGATCCCAGCACTTTGGGAGGCTGAGGTAGGCGGATCACTTAAGGTCAGGAGTTTGAGACCAGCCTGGGCAATATGGCAAAACCCTGTCTCTACTAAAATAAAAAAATTATCCAGGCATGGTGGTGCATGCCTGTAATCCCAGCTACTCCTGAGCCCGAGGTAGGAGAACTGCTTGAGCCCGGGAGACAGAGCTAGCAGTGAGCCAAGATCGTACCACTGCACTCCAGCCTGGGCAACAGAGCGAGACTCCGTCTCAAAAACAAAACAAAACTATAATGATTAAAAAATAATAAGTGGGCCGGGCGCAGTGGCTCAAGCCTGTAATCCCAGCACTTTGGGAGGCCGAGACGAGCGGATCATGAGGTCAGGAGATCAAGACCATCCTGGCTAACATGGTGAAACCCTGTCTCTACTAAAAATACAAAAAACTAACCGGGCTAGGTGGCGGGGGCCTGTAGTCCCAGCTACTTGGGAGGCTAAGGCAGGAGAATGGCGTGAACCCGGGAGGCAGAGCTTGCAGTGAGCTGAGATCCGGCCACTGCACTCCAGCCTGGGCGACAGAGCGAGACTCCGTCTCAAAAATAATAATAATAATAAAATAATAATAATAATAAGTGGCTGGGCACAGGTGGCTCACATCTATAATCACTGCACTTTGGGAGGCTGAGGCGGGAGCACTGCTTGAGCTCAGGTGTTTCAGGCTGCAGTGAGCTACGATCATGCCACTGCTCCTCAGCCTTGGTGACAGAGGGAGACCTTCTCTCTAAAAGTAATTATAGTAGTAATAATAGTAAGAGAGCTCATGTTACTAGGCTGGGCGCCTCTAATCCCAGCACTTAGGGAGGCTGAGGCGGGTGGATCACAAGGTCAGAAGATCCAGACCATCCTGGTTAACACAGTGAAACCCAGTCTCTACAAAAAATACAAAAAATTAGCTGGGCGTGGTGGCAGGCGCCTGTGGTCCCAGCTACTTGGGAGGCTGAGGCAGGAGAAATGCTTCAATGCTGGAGGTGGAGGTTGCAGTGAGCTGAGATCGCGCCATTGCACTCCAGCCTGGGCGACAGAGCAAGACTGTCTCCAAAATAAGAGAGAGGTCATGTTACTAAACGCTATATACGATGAAGTGGACATTGTTATTCCCATTTTACAGCTGACAGAACTGAGGCACAGACAGACAAACTCACCCAAGGTCACACAGTAGATGGTAGGGCTGGCAGATAAGTGAGTGATCTCTGGGCACCTAAAAAAATTACTCTCTTAAATAAGTCACAGGACAGGGAAGTGCTATAAAAGAGGGTTTGGGGTCGGGTGTGGTGGCTCACCCCTGTAATCCCAGCACTTTGGGAGGCTGAGGCAGGTGGATCATTTGAGGTCAGGAGTTTGAGACCAGCCTGGCCAACATGGCGAAACCCCATCTCTACTAAAAATACAAAAATTAGGCCGGGCACGGTGGTTCAGGCCTGTACTCCCAGCACTGTGGGAGACCAAGGTGGGCAGATCATGAGGTCAGGAGTTTGAAACCAGCCTGGCCAACATGGAGAAACCCCGTCTCTACTAAAGATACAAAAAATTATCCAGGCGTGGTGGTGCGCACCTGTAATCCCAGCTACTAAGGAGGCTAAGGCAGGAGAATTGCTTGAACCCAGGAGGTGGCGGTTGCAGTGAGCTGAGATTGCACCACTGCTCTCCAGCCTGTGCGACAGGAAAGACTCTGTCTGAAAAAAAAAAAATTAGCTGGGCGTGGTGGCAGGCGCCTGTAATCATAGCTACTCAGGAGGCTGAGGCAGGAGAAATGCTTGAGCTGGGGAGACAGAGATAGCAGTGAGCAGAGATCATACCACTGCACTGCAGACTGGGCAACACAGCAAGACTCTGTCTTAAAAAAAAAAGAAAGAGTTTGAGGGACAACAACTTGAAAGAAACTTGGTTTGTAACTTAGGCCCTTAATCCATGTGGTTTGTTCTGTCAATAAGCATGCATGCATGGAGTGCCTGCTACGTGCTAGGCACACTGAGGCTATAGCAGGGACCAAAACCAATCCCAGCACTTACATTCCAGTGAGCAGAAAAAGACAATGCAGAAGCAGGCAGATAATGCAGAAAATTTTAGATGATGTTAAGGGCTATGGGGAAGAGACAAGAGGACACAGAGGTGGTGCTTTCTAGACAGGGTGGTCAGGGAAGGCCTTTCTGAGAAGGCAACGAGTGACACCCACAATGAGGAACCAACCAAGTCACAATCTTGGGAAGAGGGAATCCAAGAAGAGGGAAGAGACGTGCAAAGGCCCTGAAGCAGGAGCAGCCTTGGGGTGTTCACGGAACAAAAAACAGGAAAAGCTGCATCATTCTGAGTGAGCAGGAGGAGATAAGATTGGAGAATGGAAACTTCCAGAAGCTTAGGCAGGCCTCACAGGGCCTTATGGGCCCTGGCAAGGAGTTGAGGTTTCATCCTGAATTGATGGGAAGTTGCTGAAGGAACTTCAAGCAGGGGAATGATACCACCTGTTCTATGTTTGTCTGTTAGTTTGAGACAGTCTCACTCTGTCCCTCAGGCTAGAGTACAGTGGTGTGATCTTGGCTCACTGCAACCTCCACATCCTGGGTTCCAGTGATTCTCCTGCTTCAGCTTCCTGAGTAGCTGGGACTACAGGCACGTGACAACATACCTGGCTAATTTTTGTATTTTAGGTAAAGATGGGGTTTCGTTGGTCGGGCGTGGTGGCTCATGCCTGTAATCCCAGCACTTTGGGAGGCCGAGGTGGGTGGATCACGAGGTCAGGAGATCAAGACCATCTTGGCTAACACGGTGAAACCCCGTCTCTACTAAAAATACAAAAAATTAGCCGGGCATGGTGGCAGGCGCCTGTGGTCCCAGCTACTCCGGAGGCTGAGGCAGGAGAATGGCGTGAACCCGGGAGGCGGAGCGTGCAGTGAGCCGAGATCGCGCCACTGTACTCCAGCCTGGGCGACAGAGCAAGACTCCGTCTCAAAAAAAAAAAAAGAAAAAAAAAAGAAAAAAAAAAGATGGGGTTTTGCCATGTTGGCCAGGCTGGTCTTGAACTCCTGACCTCAGGTGATCTGCCTGCCTTAGCCTCCCAAAGTGTTGGGATTACAGGCGTGAGCCACCACACCTGGCCTGTTCTGTATTTTATTTTTATTTTTATTTTTAATTTTTATTTATTTATTTATTTATTTTTTGAGACGGAGTCTCGCTCTGTCGCCCAGGCTGGAGTGCAGTGGCCTGATCTCAGCTCACTGCAAGCTCTGCCTCCCGGGTTTACGCCATTCTCCTGCCTCAGCCTCCCGAGTAGCTGGGACTACAGGCGCCCGCCACCTCGCCCGGCTAGCTTTTTGTATTTTTTAGTAGAGACGGGGGTTTCACCGTGTTAGCCAGGATGGTCTCGATCTCCTGACCTCGTGATCCGCTCGTCTCGGCCTCCCAAAGTGCTGGGATTACAGGCTTGCCTGTTCTGTATTTTAAAGAGGGCATGCTGGTTGCTATAAGAATACATTCCTGGGCAGGGCGCGGTGACTCACGCCTGTAATCCTAGCACTTTGGGAGGCCGAGGCGGGCAGATCATGAGGTCAGGAGATTGAGAACATCCTAGCTAACACAGTGAAACCCCGTTTCTACTAAAAAAAAACACACAATTAGCCGGGCGTGGTGGCGAGCGCCTGTAGTCCCAGCTACTCGGGAGGCTGAGGCAGGAGAATGGCATGAACCCAGGAGGCGGAGCTTGCAGTGAGC
>NC_045452.1:13379273-13446081 GCF_002776525.5 Piliocolobus tephrosceles
AAAAAAAAAAAAAAAAAAAAAAAAGAGAGAATACATTCCTGAAGACAAAGGAGGGTGCAAGAGGACAGTTAACGTTGTGTCGCATCAGACAAAAGTGGAGATGGGGAGAGGGGTCAGATTACAATATATTTTTGCTAATGGGTTAGATGTGGGGGATGAGAGAAGGGGAAATATAGGATAATTCCAAGGCTTTCTGCCTGAATTAACTGGGTAGATGATGGTACAGTTACTAAATCTAGGAAGACTGTGGGTGGAACAGGTTTGGGTGGGAGCTGGGGGTTGGGTGCAGAGCTAAATCAAGAGTTGTGTTTTAGACACATCTTCCTCTTAGATCTCTAATGAGAGGCCAAGAAGGCAACTGGACTGATAGGTTGGAATTCAGAAGTGGGGTGGGCTAGAGATCTTCAGACTTGTGGGCATGTGGATGGTAATTAGGATCTCAGGGGCCGGGTGCGGTGGCTCAAGCCTGTAATCCTAGCACTTTGGGAGGCCGAGACGGGCGGATCACGAGGTCAGGAGATCGAGACCATCCTGGCCAACACGGTGAAACCCCGTCTCTACTAAAAAATACAAAAAACTAGCCGGGCGAGGTGGCAGGCGCCTGTAGTCCCAGCTACTCAGGAGGCTGAGGCGGGAGAATGGCGTAAACCTGGGAGGCGGAGCTTGCAGTGAGCTGAGATCAGGCCACTGCACTCCAGCCTGGGCGACAGAGTGAGACTCCGTCTCAAAAAAAAAAAAAAAAGGATCTCAGGATTGGGTCACTGGGGGAATGCAATGAAGAAAAGAGGTCCAAGAGCCACGGACTGGGATCTTCCAATGTGTGGAGGCTACACAAAGGCTAGCAAGGGAGGGTGAGACAGAAAGCCAAAGGAGGAGGGCCCCGGGAGAGCCCCAGCTCCCCTGACCAACCTTGTAACCTCAGGCAAGTTGCTTCCCTCCTCTGGGCCTCAGTTTCCCCTATGTGGACAAGGGGATGGCCATATTCATCACTGAGGTGGCTCCAGCTTGATCATTCTGGGACACTCCTGAGAAACAGCAGCAGCAGTTCCTGAAGCCACCTGCCACAGGAAGAGATCAAAGCTCAGGCTCCCCCATCTCGTTTTCAGGACTCCTACAATGAGACTGAATGAAATCCCAAATACAGCAAAACATAGCCCAAAGGTCCGCCACTCAGAGTTGGGGTTGGGTAAGGTCATGGTGACCTGGAATAGCATCCAGCCTTTTTGTCACTTGCCAGCTTGGTGACCCCCAAGCCTCAGGTACTTATCTGTAAAATGCAGATAATAAGACCTACAGCGAGGGTCTGTTGTTAGAACTAAGCCAGGTATGGCTGGACACAGTAGCTCACACCTGTAATCCCAGCACTTTGGGAGGTCAAGGCAGGCAGATCACCTGAGGTCAGGAACTCAAGACCAGCCTGGCCAACATGTTGAAACTCCATCTCTACTAATAATACAAAAATTAGCTGGATATGGTGGCATGTGCCTGTAGTCCCAGCTACTTGGGAGAATGAGACGGGAGGATCACTTGAACCTGGCAGGTGGATGTTGCAGTGAACAGAGATCACACCACTGCACTCCAGCCTCGGAAACAGAGTGAGACTCTGTCTCATTAACCAAAAAAAAAAAAAAAAAAAAAAACTAAGCCAGGTAGCAAGCAAAGCATCCTGCATGGCTCCAGGCATGCATGCAATCAATGATCAGCTCCTTCCTGCTTTAGGAAGACTCCTTCCCTGAATCAGGAGAGAGGCAGTCCAAGCTGACTTCACTCTCAGAATAATGTAGTCCTGCTGCTGGTCAAGCCTGGGCTGTCAGCTCTGTGCTACCCTGCGTCTCACTTGTAGGGCACACAGCTACCCAGCTAACCACAGGAATTAGGGATCTGCAAAGACTGACTAGGTCATCTAGCTGGAACCTGGGGCACTGTGGAAGGTGGGAGGAGGGAGGGAGGACAACAACTTCTAAGGCTGACCGTAGCTGTAGACTCACCCCAGCCTTTTCCCAGGTTGCGTTAACTTGGCTGGCAAAGGGCAGTGATATGACAGCAGGGGAACACTATACAGAGAGTGAGCTGGAACTCAGGCCAGTGTGTTCAGCCCCAGTGACAGCTCCTGGCTCAGTGTCTCCTAGAAGCAGCCCTGGAAGAAGGTAGGGACTGCAGGGGCAGGTGCTGGAAGGCGAGCTGGGCAGGCAGCCTGGATTCCTGTCCTGCCTCTGTCACAACCATTAGGCTAATGGCTCCATTTATTGGGCACCTCCAAGGTGGCAGGTGCTGTGCTAGGTGCTTAACTGAAGGGCTCTTCAACAACCTTGCAAGGAGGGCAAACATGTCCCTACTGAAAAGATGAGGAAACTGAGGCCAACAGAAGAGGAAGGCTTGCCCAAGGTCACCCAGCCTTCCAGGCGTTCATTCTTTTCAAGACAAATAGAGGACACCCTTCCGCGGCACACATGGTCCTGCGCAATTGCTTCTGCTTCCTTCTCCTGCTGCACCTGCCCCTTCCTCTCCCTTGGCCATCCATCAGGTCTCCATGGAAACATTCAGAAGCCTTCCCTGGGCCCCAGAATAGGTCAGGCTCCCCCTCACACCTTTCTTTTTCTTTTTTTTAGACAGAGTCTCGCTCTGTCGCCCAGGCTGGAGTGCAGTGGTGTGATCTCAGCTCACTGCAGCCTCCGCCTCCCGGGATCAAGCAATTCTCTGCCTCAGCCTCTCCAGTAGCTGGGATTATAGTATAGGCACCCGCCACCACACTGGCTTTTTTTTTTTTTTTTTTTTTTAGATGGAATCTCGCTCTCTGTCTCACCAGGTTGGAGTGTGGTGGCACAATCTCAGCTCACTGCAACCTCTACCTCCTGAGTTCAAGCGATTCTCCGGCCTCAGCCTCCTGAGTAGCTGGGATTACAGGCACACGCCACCACACCCAGTTAATTTTTCTATTTTTGGTAGAGACGGGGTTTCACCATGCTGGCCAGGATGGTCTTGATCTCTTGACTTTGTGATCCGCCCTCCTTGGCCTCCTAAAGTGCTGGGATTACAGGCGTGAGGCACCGCGCCTGGCCCCCCTTACACCTTTCACAGTGGACTCTCCTTTGTCTTTTGAGCAGTTTTCACAACTATACTTATTACTTCACAACCCTAAAAATCGTTATTTGTGTAATTTTTTGTTTAATATCCTTCCTCCTGCATCTACACGATGCCTGGCACATGGGTGACTTAATACATATGTGTGGGCAGCATGGTGACTGAACCTGTGAACAACAAATGAGTGAGTAAACCACAAACAAATCTCCCTCCCATGGCGATGGGCTGGCTGCGATTCCACTGGGACACAGGGACTTGTATAAAGGGGCAGCTCCCTTAGAGTCTACATCATAAAACCTGATAGGAACAGTATCTTGTGATCACTGTGACAGGCAGCCCAAGGGGGCATGCACAAAGCAATCCCAAGATATGTGCAGTGGGGGGTGGACACCCAGCTCCCTGCATAGGTCAGACTCCAGAGCTGGCCAGTTTTTCTGCTGTCCTCCAATCTGGCTTCAAGTGGTGGCAGCCACTCTCCTGGTTCCTGCAGAAGAGACACGAAGGTGGTGAGGGGGTGTCTCACAAGGAGAACTGTGCCGGTTTCACTTCTGCTTTGAGGCGAGACACATCCTGTGTGTCAGACTACCCAGGGAGTGCTCCTGTTCTCCCAGGGCCAACCACCAACAGTGCAGTGACCAGGAGCAGGAGATCCTGGGGAGTCGGGACCAGGGACATGGCTCTCATGGCTGTGCAGGGAGGTTGGCCCCAGGCCCTTCCCTGCCTCCTACCCTGCACGGCTGCCCCTCCACAGAGGCCTCTCTCACTGGGTTTCTGTCTTCCATGCCCCATCTCATTGTGAGGAAAAGCCCAGCCTGGCTAGGGGGGATGGAGGAGTCGGGAGAATGCAGACAGGTTCAATCCGTCCTCTGCTCTGTGTGCTCGCTCAGTATCCCCAGGCAAGTCCTGAACTTCCCTGAGACTCAGTTTCTCCTCTGAGAAGTGGGGTCCCCATTACCCACTCACCTCCATCAGGGCTGTCCTCAGGCCCTAGCAGGTTGGTGGGCACACACTTTTTTTCTGCTTGCTTTCTCTCTTTTCCCAAGCTTCAGGCTAGCTGGTGGTATATCATGTTCCTTGCACACCTTCTGGGCACGTTCAAAACAAAATGTTTAGGCCAAGCATGGTGGCTCATACCTGTAATTCCAGCACTTTGGGAGGCCCGAGGTGTGTGGATCGCTTGAGCCCAAGAGTTCGAGACAGCTTGGGCAACATAGTGAGATCCTGTCTCCACAAAAAATTAGTAGGGTGTGGTGGTATGTGCCTATAGTCCCAGCGACTCGGGAGGCTGTGGTGGGAGGATCAACTGAACCTGGGAGGCAGAGGTTGTAGTGAGCTGTGATCACGCCACTGCACTCCAGCATGGGTGACAGAGCAAGACCCTGTCTGAAAATAAAATAAAATAGAAAACCAGAATGTTTGGCCTCCATCATGGAAGCATTTACAGCACTGCCTTAAAATGAGGGAGCACCCTGCGCCACTCGGACACCTTTGCAAAGCTGACTGCGTCAGGTCCCCACCATGATCCCTCGAAGGAAGCTGGAGAAATGCCGTCATCACTGCACCCTCAAACTTGAGGTTGAGTGAGGTGAGTGGACTTGCTCAGGATCACAGGCAGGGGGCACTACTGTCAGACAAGAGTAACAGTGACTCTTCCTCAGACTGAGTTCTCAAAAGGCTGTCACAACTCCCCCACCCTTTTCTTTGTTGAGACAGAGTCTCCCTCCGTCACCCAGGCTGGAGTGCAGTGGTGCGATCTCCGCTTACTGCAGCCTCTGCCTCCCAAGTTCAAGTGATTCTCAGCCTCAGCCTCCCGAGTAGCCGAGATTACAGGCATGTGCCACCATACCTGGCTAAGTTTTGCTTTTTTAGTAGAGACGGGGTTTTGCCACAATGGCCAGGCTAGTCTCGAATTCCTGGCCTCAAGTGATCTGCCTGCCTTTGGCCTCCCAAAGTGCTGGAATTACAGGCATGAGTCATTGCGCCCAGCCCAGCAACCCTTATTTCCCAGGTTCTCACACTGACTTCTCGAGTTATGTAATGAAGTCTTGATGATTCCCATCTTGTCACTAGACGGATGAGGGTCAGGGTCGTTTCAAAAGGCTATGCAGGGTCACCTGGTGAAGAAACAGCAGGTTGAACATGGGCACAGGGTTTCTGGTTCCCTGAGGAGAAAGGGAACATGAAAGAGATCATTTCCCTACTTGTCCTATCAGACACCAGCCAGCACTGTGGAGCTTGGGTGTGTTCAGAGGCCATTGTTTTACCTAGATCTGGGGCCAGGAAGAGCAAAGGCTGACAGGTGATCAAGGCCCCATGTGGCATGACCCCAGGGGACAGTCAGGGCTTCCAGACAATGGGCTATTTGTTGGCTCCAGTGTGCACCCTGGGACTTGCCAGCACTCACCTCTAGTTGTTGAAAGGGCAGGCTGGGTGAGGCAGGTCAGGGAACTCTCTCTGCAGTTCTTTCAGTTTTTAGTCGTCTTCTCTTGACTGTTCTGTTGTCAAAGCCCCCCAGCCCTCCAGCATCCCCTTCCCCACCCCATACTCCTCACCTGCTAGGAGAACTCTTACGTAGCTGTCAAGTCCCAGCCCAAATGCCTTTCTCCAGTCTTCCCCAGCTCCCCTACACAGAATGAAGCCCTCTCCTCTATTTCTTTTTTTCTTGAGACCGAGTCTTGCTCTGTTGCCCAGGCTGGAGTGCGGAGGTACGATCTTGGCTCAATGCAAACTCCACCTCCCGAGTTCAAGTGATTCTCCTGCCTCAGCCTCCCGAGTTGCTGGGATTACAGGCACCCACCACTATGCCTGGCTAATTTTTTTTTTCCTGTATTTTTAGTAGAGATGGGGTTTCACCATGTTGGCCAGGCTGGTCTCAAACTCCTGACCTCAAGTGATCCACTTGCCTCAGCCTCCCAAATTGCTGGGATTATAGGCATGAGCCACGACACCGGCTGATTTCTTTCTTTTTTCTTTTTCCTTCCTTCCTTCCTTCTTTTCTCTTTTCTTTTCTCTCTCTCTCTCTCTCTGTCTCTCTTTCTCTCTTTCTGTCTTTCGATGGAGTCTTGCTCTATTGCCCATGCTGGAGTGCAGTGGCATGGGCTCATCTTGGCTCACTGCAAGCTCCACCTCCCAGGTTCATGCCATTCTCCTGCCTCAGCCTCCCAAGCAGCTGGGACTACAGGCGCCCGCCACCATGCCCGCTAAATTTTTTTGTATTTTTAGTAGAGACGGGGTTTCACTGTGTTAGCCAGGATGGTCTCGATCTCCTGACCTCATGATCCGCCCACCTCGGGCTCCCAAAGTGCTGGGATTATAGATGTGAGCCACTGTGCTCGGCTAGCACCCGGCCAGTTTCTGTACTGCATTACAGACAGCCAATCTCAGACCTCTTCTAGAGTGCTATGGTGGCTGCTTTGCATGTCTGCTTCCCTCCACCAGGAGGGCAAGGCCCACATTGGTTCAACCTTGCATAAATGTTGGCTGAATGAATGAATTCAATAAATTCTAAGTAAGTGCCAAATGTGTGATGGGCACTTGCCGTGGAGGACACAAGGATGAGCAAGATGTGTTCTCTGCCTTCAAAGAGCTTACATTCGATGGGAGAGGCAAGCTATGTGAACAAGGAAAGTGGAAGAGAAACACAGAAGCCATGTCCCAGCAAGCAAGCATTCCATATGGCCAGCATTCTAATCCTGGTGCTGTGGTAACCTGCTGTATGCCTCTAAGCAGGCCTCTTAGCCACTCTGGCCTTGGAACCCAGCAAGAGTAATTGCTATAAATTGACGATGGGGCTGCCATTGGATTCAGATCACAGGAAGGGGCAAGTGGCAGATGCCTCTTCTTCCAAAGTCACAGGAGGGAGGGAGTCCCCTTCTAAACCTTTTACCTGACCACAGTCTAGTTCATGGTGTCTGAAGCTGACACGATTGACATTGGAGGCTGGATAATTCTTTGCTGTAAGGTCTATCCTCAGCATTGTAGGTTTTTTAGAAGTACTCACTAGAGGCTGGGCACAGTGGCTCACGCCTGTAATCCCAGCACTTGGAGAGGCTGAGGTAGGAGGATCATTGGAGGCCAGGAGTTCAAGAACAGCCTGGCTAACATGGCAAAACTGTCTCTACAAAAAAATACAAAAATTAGCCAGGCATGGCGGCACATGCCTGTAATCTCAGGTACCCAGGAGGCTGAGGCACAAGAATTGCTTGAACCCAGGAGGTGGAGGTTGCAGTCAGCCAAGGTTGTGCCACTGTGCTCCAGCCTGGATGACACAGTGAGACCCTATCTCAAAAAAAAAAAAAAAAAGAAAAAGAAAAGAAAAGAAAGAAAAAAAGAAAAGAAAAGGGCACAGACAGGAGGAAAGAAACTGCGTTCCAGTGGCAACTGTGGGACTGAAAGGGACTGGAATTCCCCCCTCAGCACTCATCCATCCTGTTGGTTGAGAAGGGAAAAAGTCTATAATCTTGTGGTCCCCAATGTTTCTCCCAGATGAGTTCACATGAAAATTCTGGGGCTCAGAGAGAAAAGGCTTTTCCAGAGATTGCATGGCAATTCCCCATCTCCCCTCATCCCCATGGGAAAATAGATTTTCTTGTTGGAAGGACTATGCTGATTCACTGAGGAAACAGAGGAATCTTGCTCCAGCCAGAGAAGCAGATGGAGGTCAAATCTGAAGGCTGGTAGAACTGAGTACTTGGCACCAGCTTTTGCTACACGCAAATGCTATATCCCGGGCATTTCAGGTTAGGTTTAGGGCAAATGTGTGGCACAGTCTGAAGGCCAGGAGCTGCCTGAAGCACTTGGAGGCTGAAGCCACAGCTGCAGACCACAAGAGAGGGCACACACAGTGCCTTCCAGATAGAAGCCTGGCAGGGAGGAAAGGCCACTGGTCCTGTATCAAAGTCACTGAGTCACTGCCCATTCCCTACCAGAGAACCTGTATATGAGACCATGTCTACATGTTACACCGCATCTGTACCCCTGCAGCTTCAACATACATGTAAGGCAGTCAGTTGAAAGGAACGAAGGGGTCCCCAGGCAGGAACCCAGGATGGAGCAGTGGGTGGCATCTCATGGACACAGTACCACCAGGAGGCGAAGGGGGCAGCACAGCTGGTGGTGACTGGGCTGATTCCCATGAACCTGATTCCTAGCCCAGCTGTTTGTTAGTGTATGGGCGTGGACCCTACTTACTGGAGCCTTCCACCCCTCAGCTGGTAGGTTGATAACATTATGCAGTGAGCCAGGTGCAGTGGCTCATGCCTGTAATCCCAGCACTCTGGGAGGCCGAGGCGGGTGGATCATTTGAGGTCAGAAGTTCGAGATCAGCTTGACCAATATGGTGAAACCCTGTCTCTACTAAAATTACAAAAATTAGCTGGATATGGTGGCATGTACCTATAGTCCCAGCTACCGGGGAGACTGAGGCAGGAGAATTGCTTGAACTTGGGAGGCAGAGGTTGCAGTGAGCCAAGATTCTGCCACTGCATTCCAAGTCTGGGCAACAGAGCAAGATTCTGTCTCAACTACAACAACAAAAAAAATAGATTATGCAATGAAAAGGTGTATGACACATAGCCCAGGACACAGGAAACACTCAATGGAGTGACCATTGTATTCTGTGTTTTTCTCAAGTTTTCTGGGTAACTGAAGAGGCCTGTAAATTGGCTTCTATTCAGCATTCCCTCCCAGTATTTCCTATCTGCTTCAGCAAGGCCTCACAGATTTGCACAGTGTCTCTGGCATACATCATGTACTCTTTCCTTTTTTTTTTTTTTTTTTTTGAGATGGGGTTTCCCTGTGTTGCCCAGGCTGGAGTGCAGTGGTGCGATCTCGGCTCACTGCAACCTCTGCCTCCCAGGTTCAAGGGATTCTCCTGCCTCAGCCTTCCAAGTAGCTGGGACTACAGGCGCTCGCCACCATGCCTAGCTAACTGTTTTTTTTTTTTTTTAAGATGAAGTTTCACTCTTGTTGCCCAGGCTGGAATGCAGTGGCGTGATCTCGGCTCACTGCAACCTCTGCCTCCCGAGTTCAAGTGATTCTCCTGCCTCAGCCTCCTGAGTAGCTGGGACTACAGGCACGCACCACCACGCCCAGCTAATTTTTGTATTTTTAGTAGAGACAGGGTTTCACCATGTTGGCCAGGATAATCTCGATCTCTTGACCTCTTGATCCACCCACCTTGGCCTCCCAAAGTGTTGGAATTACAGGCGTGAGCCACCATCCCCAGCCCTAACTTTAGTATTTTTAGTAGAGATGGGGTTTCACCATGTTGGCCAGGCTGGTCTCGAACTCCTGACCTCAGGTGATCCACCCACTTGGCCTCCCAAAGTGCTGGGATTACAGGCGTAAGCCACCGCGCCCCGCCCTAACTTTTGTATTTTTAGTAGAGATGGGGTTTCACCATGTTTGCCAGGCTGGTCTCAAACTCCCGACCTCAGGTGATCTTGGCCTCCCAAAGTGCTGAGATGACAGGCGTGAGCCACCGCATCCGGCCTATATAATCTGGTGACAGGCTCCTGACCAGCATGCACATGTCCTCCATGTCTGACCAAACCAGACTCCCTGTGGGCTGAGCTTTGTACCTACAAAAAGGTGGATGGGTCTGAGAGATAGGTAGGATGAATGGATGGGAGGACTGGAGGATAATGGAGGAGGAAGGCATCGAGTTTGACTACCAGATTCTGGCTTGGACAAGTGGGTGGAAGGAGGTGCCCACCAGAGAGAGGAGGAATCAGGAAAGTAGGCAGCAGGATACTGGGGCTCATGGGCAGGAGAGTTTCAGGTTCCACTCTGTTGGGGGAGTGACCCAGCATCCTAACTCACCAGCCGCCCCTTCTTCCACCAAATCATTCTCTGGGCCTTCTGCTGGGCAATTGCAGGGGCGATTGTTGGCCTTACACACGGGACACTGAGGATCGCAAGTGGTTGTTCAGTTCGTATGTGATCTGAACAGGCCAGCGGCTGCTTTGTCCAGCACCATCACTCAATGGCTTGAGAGCACAATGGAGACTCCCATCCAGGAATGTGAGAGCAGCTGTTCAGCTGTTTGAGAGCAGACATTTGCTTACTCTCTTTTGTAAGACCTTTCAAATACGTGGCTTCTTTTTTTTCTTTTTTGAGATAGGGTCTCACTCTGTCACCCAGGCTGGAGTGCAGTGGTGCAATCACAGCTCATTGCAGATCTCCTGGGTTCAAGAGATCTCCCCACCTCAGCCTCTCAGGTAGCTGGGAAGACAGGTACGAGTCACCATGTCCAGATAACTTTTGTTTTTTCTTAGAGTCTTGCTCTGTGGCCCAGGCTGGAGTACATTAGCATGATCTCAGCTCACTGCAACCTCCACCTCTCGGGTTCTCAGCTCACTGCAACCTCCACCTCTCTTGCCTCAGCCTCCTGAGTAGCTGGGATTATAGGTGCACACCACCATGCCCAGCTAATTTTGGTATTTTTCATAGAGATGGGGTTCCATCATGTTGGCCAGGCTAGTATCAAATTCCTGACCTCACATGATCCACCCACAAAGTGTTAGGATTACAGGCGTGAGCCACTGCACCCGGCCCTAAGCTAATATTTTATTTTATTTTATTTATTTATTTTTTTGTAGCAATGGGGTCTTCCTATGTTGCTCAGGCTGATCTCAAACTCCTGGGCTCAAGCGATCCTCCCATCTCAGACTCCCAAAGTGTTGGGATTACAAGTGTGGGCCAACCGTGCCCAGCTACATGTGTCTTCTGATTCTCCAACCACCTGGGGAGATAGCTTCCCATTTCATAGATGAGGGGATTGGCATATCTGAGAAAAGGGAAGGTGAAAAAGGAAAACATGTTTTTATCAAAGTCCTGCTCCATTTCCAGGAATTATCCAGTGCTCTTTCACATATATTAACAAACCTATTCTCTCAAAACCATTACATGCAGCATCCATAGCTGCGTTTTAAGTTCTAAATAAGTTCAAGTTCTGTGAAGTAACTAAGGAGCCCAGCTAGGAAGGTGGAGATTCAGATGTAAAATCCAGTGCCCAGGCCAGGCGCGGTGGCTCACACCTGTACCATCCCAGCACTTTGGGAGGCCAAGGAGGTTGGATCACCTGAGGACAGGAGATCGAGACCATCCTTGCCAACATTGACGAAACCCGTCTCTAGTAAAAATACAAAAATTAACCGGGCATGGTGATGTGCGCTTGTAGTCCCAGTTACTCAGGAGGCTGAGGCAGGAGAATTGCTTGAACTGAAGGCAGAGGTCGCAGTGAGTCATCGCACCCCTGCACTCCAGCATGGGCGACAGAGCAAGACTCCGTCTCTTAAAAAAATAAAACAGGGCCGGGCGCGGTGGCTCAAGCCTGTAATCCCAGCACTTTGGGAGGCCGAGATGGGCGGATCACGAGGTCAGGAGATCGAGACCATCCTGGCTAACACTGTGAAACCCCGTCTCTACTAAAAAATACAAAAAACTAGCCGGGCGAGGTGGCGGGCGCCTGTAGTCCCAGCTACTCGGGAGGCTGAGGCAGGAGAATGGCGTAAACCCGGGAGGCGGAGCTTGCAGTGAGCTGAGATCCGGCCACTGCACTCCAGCCCGGGCGACAGAGGGAGACTCCGTCTCAAAAAAAAAAATAAATAAATAAAACAAAAAAATCCAGTGCCCACCCAGGAATCCGAAGTTCATTCACTCACTATACATTCAGTCAACAACCATTTCTCCAACATCTACTATTATCATGCACACGTGACACCAAAAAGATGAACAAAATAGAGAACCTTTGGCTGGGCACAGTGGCTCATGCCTGTAATCCCAGCACTCTGGGAGGCCAAAGGCAGGTGGATCACCTGAGGTCAGGAGTTCAAAACCAGCCTGGCCAACATGGTGAAACCCTGTCTCTACTAAAAAATACAAAAATTTGCTGATTGTTGGCTGGGCGCGGTGGCTCAAGCCTGTAATCCCAGCACTTTGGGAGGCCGAGACAGGCAGATCACGAGGTCAGGAGATCGAGACTATCCTGGCTAACACGGTGAAACCCCGTCTCCACTAAAAATACAAAAAACTAGCCGGGCGAGGTGGCGGCGCCTGTAGTCCCAACTACTCGGGAGGCTGAGGCAGGAGAATGGCGTGAACCCGGGAGGTGGGGCTTGCAGTGAGCTGAGATCCGGCCACTGCACTCCAGCCTGGGTGACAGAGCGAGACTCCGTCTCAAAAAAAAAAAAAAAAAAATTAGCTGATTGTGGTGGCGTCCATCTGTGTAATCCTAACTACTCACAAGCTGAGACAGGAGAATCGCTTGAACCTGGGAGGCAGAGGTTACAGTGAGCCAAGGTTGCACCACTGCATTCCAGCCTGGGACAGAGCAAGACTCCATCTCAAAAAAAAAAAAAAAAAAAAAAGCCGGGCGTGGTGGTTCATGCCTGTAATCCCAGCACTTTGGGACACCGAGGCGGGCGGATCATGAGGTCAGATCAAGACCATCCCGGCTAACACGGTGAAACCCCATCTCTACTAAAAATACAAAAAATTAGCCAGGCATGGTGCCAAACACCTGTAGTCCCAGCTACTCGGGAGGCTGAGGCAGGAGAATGGTGTGAACCCGGGAAGCAGATCTTGCAGTAAGCCAAGTTCGTGCCACGGCACTCCAGCCTGGGTGACAGAGCGAAACTCTGTCTCAAAAAAAAAAAGCTGGGTGTGGTGGCTCACGCCTATAATCCCGGCACTTTGGGAGGCCGAGGCCGGTGGATCACCTGAGGTCAGGAGTTCGAGATCAGCCTGGCAAACATGGCAAAACCCTGTGTCTACTAAAAATAGGAAAATTAGTCGGGTTCTGTCGCAGGCCCCTGTATCCCAGTTACTCACAGGCTGAGACAGGAGAATCACTTGAACCTGGGAGGTGGAGGCTGCAGTGAACTGAGATCACACCACTGCATTTCAGCCTGGGTGACAGAGCCAGACTCTGTCTCAAAAAAAAAAAAAAAAAAGACAAGCTTCTGCCATGGTAGAGTATAAACATGTTGAGCACCATGCTGGAGAAGTACAAGGTGCTGTGGGTGGATCTAACAGGGCCACCAACTCTGCTTCTCTGGAGAAGTGACATTTGAGCTAAGAGCTGATGGCTGACCACCAGGAGTTAGTGAGACAGAGCAGGCATGGAGGGAGGAATGTTCTAGGCAGATGGAACAGAGGGAACAGCATGTGCAAAGCATCTGAGCTGGTACAGTTTGTGATGTTCCAGGGAATGCGTGATGGCCAGGATGGCTGTACGAACAGCCCACAGGACCAGATTGTGCAGGACCATGTAGGCTGCATCTAAGATTTTTGAAGTTTAAGTCACCAAAAAGTTCTAGTTAGGTGGTGGCAAAATCACAGTGGTTTTATAAAAAGACTGACTGACAAGTGGAGTGAAAGCAGAGACAAACTAGAAGGTTTTCCTGAAGATCTAAGAGAAAGACAAAGGAAGGCTGGATTGAGTGGCAGCTCAGGGCCTGGGAAGAAGAGAATGGATGCAAAGCTATTGAGGAGGCAAATCAACAGGGCTTGTGATGAACTCCACGTGGTGAGATGGCACAGCAAGAAGTGGCAGCCACTGTTGGATTCTCCCCTGTGACCCCCAGCCCCCAAACTGCCCTGAATAGCTTAAGGCAGGGTGCTGAGGTTGAAGCACTATGCTGAGTCTTATCTCAGCAAACCTAAGCTAGGCCAGGCATGGTGGCTCACACCTGTAATCCCAGCACTTTGGGAGGCTGAGGTGAGTGGATTGCCTGAGATGAGGAGTTCAAGACCAGCCTGGCCAACCTGGTGAAACCCCATCTCTACTTAAAATACAAAAAATTAGCCTGGTATGGTGGCAGGTGCCTGTAATCCCAGCTACTTGGGAGGCCGAGACAGGAGAATCGCTTGAACCTGGGAGGCAGAGGTTGTAGTGAGCTCAGGTCACACCATTGCACTCCAGCCTGGGCAACAAGAGTGAAAACTCTGTCTCAAAAAAAAAAAAAAACCTAACTTAAGATTCTACAAAGGTTTCCTTTGATTTTTTTCAGAATGCCATCATATCTGCATCCCAGAGCTGGGCTCACCCCATTTAGCAAGATTCATTCTGACAGCATGAGCCTACAGTTACCTCGTAAGTTATCCTGCCTGCTCACTGTCCTCACTGGAACCATCCTTGTTCCAGCCTAGCGGCCTATGAAAGAAATTTCTCAAAAAACTCACAGCCAAACTCCCTAAGCCAGTGAATTCTGAAGCCCTCTCACCATCTGTGGCCTCTTCATTGACTGCCATGACCCCGGCCACCTGGCACAACTGCCCAGCTCAGGATGGGACTGCTTCTGTGGGGAACTGGCTGGGGACAGAGATGATGCACGTGGAGCTTTTTATTTGCTTCTGATATGTACAGGTATATACAGTAGGTGAGAGTTTATGGTACATTATTTCACAAAATTATCTTACATCTGTGCACACTCCCGGGCAGGAAGTGGCAGATTCTGCCCCTAATATCCCATAGATGGTGAAGGAAAAGGATGCTACCAGGAGCCACCCACTTCCAAGGACATTCATGGGGGCTGCCTGCCCTCTTCCCAGTCAATGGAGCCCTCCCACGGACAATCTGTGCCTCCCACCTGCTCTGAGTACTTGCTGACAGGAGTGGCGGCAGCAGCAGCAGCTGCTTCCAAAGTCTTTCTTCTAGAGTAGAAGATTTGTTGTGGGGGCCAAAAAAAAAAAAAAAAAATGGCCCCCACTCACTGACAGTAGCAAATGGACATCTGACTCCTAGAACCTGCCTGGAATCCTCCTCTGCCCTGGGTTTGAGGGCAGCGGCTCACCCACCTTCCCTCAGCACAGGCACAGCCTTCTAACCCTGGCCTCACGGGGCACTGGCATGCATCTTCTCCAGGCAACTTGTCCAGAACGTGACCAGACGGTTGTCACGGTTGATGCAGAAGTCCGTGAAGTCCTTCAGCAGCCGATCAGCAAATTTTTCATCCCCTGTGGCACTGGAGCGCCATGTCTTGGTTAGCATGGTGTTGTAGGCCCAGTTGTAGCCGACCCGCTCCTCGCAGAACATGTTCTGGTTGGTGGAGCTGGTGGAGTTCCGCCGCCGCCGCTGCTGCCCTGAGAACTTGCGCTTGGAATAGGGCAGCTGCAGAAACACTGTTCCTGAAGAGAAAGGGGAGCGCCTGTGTGGCAGCCACCAGGAGGGCTCTTGGAGCCTGCTGAGGTGGTTCTGCAGCCACAGGTTTGGTGCAAGGAAAGGGATGTGGACCCACCTGTCCAACTCTGCCCGTAGCTCCTTACCTGTAACGTGGATGTACTGAGGCTTGTTCTCAGCAGGGAAGTTAAAAGCAGAGGCAGAATATTTATCTTGTACAAACCCAAACCTAGGGAAGCACAGAAAGACATGCTGATCAGCGCCTCCTTAGTTAAAGGGACAAGGGAAGAGAATGTAGCTGATAGGACTCTCGGACAGCCTGAGACACAGAGATCTGGAAAGATGTCTTTCTAGATTGCACATGTAGGCTGCTTTTGTCCTCACCCTTACCATTTTTTGACCTCTACCTCTTCCAACACCATGGCTCACCAGACCTCCTCACATCTAGCAGCCTGTCATCTCCGAGGTCCACCATGTCACCACCACCATAGTGAATGAAAACCTTCCCACCGGCTGCACTCTTCATCCAGCCTTCATCTCTGCCCAGACAGCCTGTCCCTCCTACCATGTTCCCTACCCATCCCAGCAGACCTTCCCGCTGAGCGTTCTCCCCCATCCCATCATGGGCGTCTCACTGGAATCTATCTCATGTCCTGACAGGCCACACATACCCACCCTCATACTTGAGGCTACCTATTCCTCCGGGGAAAGGCCTTATCTTTTTTTTTTTTTTTTGGTGAAAGGGAGTCTTGCACTGTTGCCCAGACTGGAGTGCAATGGCATGATCTTGGCTCACTGCAACCTCCGCCTCCTGGTTCAAGTGATTCTCCTGCCTCAGCCTCCTGAGTAGCTGGGATTACAGGCATGTGCCACCACACCTGGCTTATTTTTGTATTAGCCAGCATTAACCAGGATTGTCCGGGTAATAGCCAGGAGAATCACTTGAATCCGGGAAGCAGAGGTTGCCGTGAGCTGAGATCATGCCATTGTACTCCAGCCTCGGCAACAGGGTGAGACTCCATCTCAAAAAAAAAAAAAAAAAAAAAAAAAGAAAAGAAAAAAAAAAGAGAAACGCCAAGCTAGGGCTCTCTGCTTCACTGTGCTCTGGAAATGGGCAGGAGGAGCCATTTTTCATCTATGGCTTGTTCTATTCCTGGTTTTTCTATTTCCATAAGGCACATTTATTACAGTTCTACCTGCTAAGAGCTGTAAAGGACGTGGTAACAGATGTGGCTCCTGCCCTCTAAGTCTGAGAGGTTTATGTAATGAAGACAGTGATGTAGGCAGAACTAAAGACGGGAAAATGCCTGTCTTCTTTCCTGGACTGAGTTCCTTGGGGAGGTGCTGTGTCGCATCCTCTACATAATCTGCATTCCATAATTTTTTACCGAAGAATACATGAAGTCAAATATGCAAACTACATGGGTAGGCTACTATGCACTGTAAGCTGCCTATCTACAGGCTGATTATATGATGAGGAGGTGGAACGACCTCCACCTCCCGGGTTCAAGCAATTCTTGTGCGTCCAGCCTCCTGAGTAGCTGGGATTACAGGCGTGCGCCACCACGGCCGCCTAATTTTTGTATTTTTAGTAGAGACAGGGTTTCACCATTTTGGCCAGGCTGGTCTTGAACTGCTGACCTCAGGTGATCTGCCTGCCTCGGTCTCCCAAAGTGCTGGAATTACAGGCGTGAGCTACCGCACCCAGCCTGCTTTCTCTCTACTTTCTAATTAAGGCTATTGATTTCCTTAGCATACATCAGCCTGATCAAAGTAATTTTACCTCATTTGTTTCTTAGGTCACCAGGAAAGAACTTTATTTTTTATTATAAAAAAGCAATGTAACCACATGGTTCCTGGCCACCTGGCTGTCCACTCAGGGAGAATACAAGCCAGAAACGCAGTAAGGGCAGGGTGCTCCTATCGCTGGGGAGGGGATATAATCATCTCCACCTGCCCTGAAGAAGATGAAGGAGGAGCTGTAGGTCACAGCCTAGGGGCTGAGGAAGATGAAGGAGGAGATGTAGGTCTCAGCCTAGGGGCTCAGGAAGATGGACACTTTTCTAGCTCTTTCTGAGATGGATCTTATGGGTGGGCTGTCGTTTAGAGCCACAGTTGCACTTAAAACTCCACCCTATGCAAAAGCTACATATGAAAGTACTCTAGGCAGGCACCTTGCTAGGCATTAGAGAAGGAAACACAAATAGGAAAAAGCATACCCCTGCCCTCCAGGGGCCCCCAAGTCACTGGAATACAGAGTGTTTTGAAAGAAAGGGAAAGAGGAATTCAGAGAGGGAACATTTGGGAATCCCTGGAGGAAGACTCTGACAGGTGTAGAAGGTGCGAGAGGTGTAAGTGTGGAAGGTGGGAGAGGTTAGGTGTGGAAGGTGGGGGGGTTTAGGTGTGGAAGGTGGGGGGGGTGTAGGGGGGGAGGGTGGGGGTGCAGGAGGTGGGGGTTTAGGTGTGGAAGGTAGGGGGTTTAGGTGAGGAGCACACTGCAGCAGGGTTTGTTACAATGAAGCAGAGGACTGGTTGGAAAACAGGTGAGGGTATCTGTAGTAGAAAAAGCAGGCTGAGGAGGAAAGGACAATAGTTCCTGGGAAGATATGACCAGAATCTGGACTGAGGGGGATGAGGAGGAGAATGCGGTGAAGGAAAAAAGCAGATTTAACCAATAAAGGCCACGTTCTGAGTGATATCCCGCCAGCAGGGCAAGCAGAGTAAGAGCTACTTAGAAACTCGTGAGTTAGCAGGGTCCCCCGGGGTGATTGCTGTCTACTGAGGGCTCACGAGGTGCATCACCGGGCTCTCCAGAACATTAGAGAACTCGCCCAGCTTCCCCATGAGGGGTAAGAAAATGGAGGCTCACCAGTTCCAGAATTGCTCATGGTTCCTCAGCCAGATGCTGGTGGAGGTGGGAGTGGATAAGGCCCTTCTGCTTCCAGCATCAAGGCCCTTTCCCATTGACCACTGCACTCTCTACCTTCTGCCCCGAATCTGCACACCCACCATTAGTGGAAGGAGGAAATCAGCCACCCTTGCCTTCATTCCACAGCCTTTGCTAAGCACCTGAGCTAGGTCTATGAAGGGGTAGAGGTCTACGGTAAGTTGGGGCCATAGTGGGTGTAAGAGGCTGAATAGTCCTATGGCTGTATGAGTGTATATAGGGGGGTAGGGACTATAACAGCTGAAGACGCTTGAATAAGGAGATGACAGGACACTGGAGAAGGTGTAATGAGAGGATTACTGAAGCAAGAACAAGGGGCTTTGTTTTTACCATGACTACTAACATGAAGTGGCCATCAGATACCAGGCTGGTGATGTTTAGAGACAACACGGTCGGCTGGACTGGTCTAGGGGGAGACAGTGAAGTCTAGGACAGGCTTTTCCCTGGCACACATATTAGGTGCCAAGAAATATCTATTGACTCATCTATTGCTTTTTAACCATTCATCGTATTTTTTGTTGTTGTTGTTTTTGAGACGGAGTCTTGCTCTGTTCTCTGTCGCCTAGGCTGGAGTACAGTGGCGTGATCTTGGCTCACTGCAAGTTCTGCCCCCCAGGTTCACGCCATTCTCCTGCCTCAGCTTTCCGAGTAGCTGGGACTACAGGCACCCACCACCACGCCCAGCTAATTTTTTTGTATTTTTAGTAGAGATGGGGTTTCACCGTGTTGGCCAGGATGGTCTCGATCCCCTGACCTCGTGATCCACCCGCCTCGGCCTCCCAAAGTGCTGGGATTACAGGCGTGAGCCACCGCGCCCAGCCCATTCGTTGTATTTTCAACCTGCGTTGGGCTCTTGACACATTTTTTGATTTTTCATTTTATATTATCTCCTGAATAGCTTGGCCTAGGGTCTTGTTGGAGGCTAAGGAGAGAGTTCTATGTTCTCCACTCAACTGGAAGAAGAAAATAATGAGGACTGAAAAACAACAGCTATGGGAACCAGGGAGGCAGCGCTAATCTCAAAAACCAATGTAAAGAGTCCTGTTGGAGACAAGCAGTGAATTTACCATTGGTGGAAGAGATCCCTTTCTCTAGGAATAAAAAAAATGGGTTTCACTTTGGTAACTGCTATTCAAGAGAAACACCGATTTCCTTCCCACTCTTCACACTTGTTAAGGGACAAACCTGTGTGCAATGGCTTCCTGGAAGAGGTGCATTCGATCCCAGTACGTTTCCGGTTCAAAGCCTGAAAGGAAAAGAAGAATAAATATTGGGTTGCGATCACAAGGTTTGTAATTCTCTCTGGGCCAGTCTTCTGTACCCTTTACTACTCTTGGCAATCAGTCCCCTTGAGCCTAACCTTTGCTTCTCCATACTACGCCCTTTAGGAAAGATTTGCCTCCATCGTAAGGGTCAAAGAAAGGACAGCTGTGTGTTCACACCATCCCTTCCCCCAAGCTATAGCTGGGTCTAGGAAGGTGGAGTTCTCAGCAGCCAGTGTGAGCTAACAGAACTCAATATAAGGCTCATTCCAATGACTTCTTATACCCAAAGCTGAAAAGGAGTATATTAAAGTACAAACAGAAGATAAACTGTAAATGCATGCTAGTTGCCATGATCATAGCACACTGCAGCCTTGAACTCCTGGGCTCAAGTGATCCTCCTACCTTAGTCTCCCAAGTATCTAGGACCACAGACATGCACCACGATGCCCAAATTTGTTTTTTTTTTTTTTTTTTTTTAAGCAGAGTATTGCTCTGTTGCCCAGGCTGGAGTGCAGTGGTGCAATCTCGGCTCACTGCAACCTCCTTCTGCCAGGTTCAAGTGATCTCATGCCTCAGCCTCCCGGGTAGCTGGGATTACAGGCACATGCCACCACACCAGGCTAATTTTTGTATTTTTAGTAGAGATGGGGTTTCAGCATGTTGGCCAGGCTGGTCTTGAACTCCTGACCTCAAGTGATCTGCCTGCCTTGGCCTCCCAAAGTGCTGAGATTACAGGCGTGAGCCACTGTGCCTGGCCGCAACTAATTTTTAAATTTTTAAATTTTTTTTTTTTTTTTGAGTCAGAGTCTTGCTCTGTTGCTCGGTCTGGAGTGCAGTGGCCAGATCTCAGCTCACTGCAAGCTCCGCCTCCCGAGTTCACACCATTCTCCTGCCTCAGCCTCCCGAGTAGCTGGGACTACAGGCCCGCCACCTCGCCCGGCTAGTTTTTTGTATTTTTAGTAGAGACGGGGTTTCACCGTGTTAGCCAGGATGGTCTCGATCTCCTGACCTTGTGATCCGCCCGTCTCAGCCTCCCAAAGTGCTGGGATTACAGGCTTGAGCCACCGCGCCCGGCTTTAAATTTTTAAAATTTTAAAATTTAAAAATTTTTTTTTAGAGATGACATCTCACTATGTTGTAATAGCTAGTCTTAAACTCCTGGCCTCAAATGATCCTCTTGCCTCAAGCTCCCAAAATGCTGGGATTACAAGCATGAGCCACTGTGTCTGGACCATATAAGCTGTTTCTAAGGAACAACAACCACCCCCACTTTTTTTTTTTTTGAGACAAAGTTTTGCTCTTGTTGCCCAGGCTGGAGTGCAATGGCACCATTTCGGCTCACTGCAACCTCCGCCTCCTAGGCTCAAGCGATTCTCCTGCCTCAGCCTCCCGAGTAGCTGAGATTACAGGCATGTGCCACCACACCCAGCTAATTTTTGTGTTTTTAGTAAAGATGGGGTTTCACCACGTTGACCAGGCTGGTCTCGAACTGCTGACCTCAGGTGATCAGCCTGCCTCGGCCTCCCAAAGTGCTGGGATTACAGGCATGAGCCACTGTGCCCAGCACACCTCCACTTTTTTGTATTACCAATCTTCTCACAAGAAAAGGCAAATATAAGTTCCATTTTGAGGGTAGGAAAATTGAAGCAAATAAATATAAAAATAAAAATTTGAGCTCGGTGTGGTGGCTCACACCTGTAATCCCAGCACTTAGGGAGGCTGAGGTGGGAGGATCACCTGAGGTCAGGAGTTTGAGACCAGCCTGGCCAACATGGTAAAACACTATCTCTACCAAAAATACAAAAATTAGCCAGGTGTGGTGGCGCATGCCTGTAATCCCAGCTATTCGGGAGTCTGAGGCAGGAGAATTGCTTGAACCCAGGAGGCGGAGGTTGCAGTGAGCTGAGATTGAACCACTGCATTCCAGCCTGGGTGACAGAGCAAGACTCCATCTCAAAAAACTAAAATAAAGTAAAATAAAATAAAAATTTGGCCAGGCGCAGTGGCTCACGCCTGTAATTCCAGCACTTTGGGAGGCCGAGGTGGATGGATCACGAGGTCAGGAGATCGAGACCATCCTGACTAACACGGTGAAATCCTGTCTCTACAAAAAATACAAAAAAAAAATTAGCTGGGCATGGTGGTGGGCGCCTGTAGTACCAGCTATTCAAGAGGCTGAGGCAGAAGAATGGCATGAACCCCAGAGACAGAGCTTGCAGTAAGCCAAGATTGCACCACTGCATTCCAGCATGGGCGACCGAGCAAGACTCCGTCTCAAAAAATAAAAAATAAAAAAATAAAAATTTGAAGAGTCATTGGCTGGGGGGGGACAGCAGAAAAGACAAGTCCCCTCCTCCATAACCCACTTCATTACTCCAGCCTCGTGCCTTCTGCAAGGCTGTTGCTGAGGACCAAGAGTGGACAGGGGAGGGAGAAGGGCCGGGGAAGTTTGGACGACCATAGCATGGGAGCCCAGGCTGCTCTGAGGAAGGAGGTGCTGAGGCCTGAGGTGGTAATTGCACAGCCATCTCAAAGACCAGAGTGCCTGTGGTGCTTTTGTTAATCTTTCTACATTTGGAATTTTCTGCCTGTGATGGATTTGAGGCTTTGGGGCAACTAAAGAGCAAAAAGCAGCCAGGCACGGTGGCTCACGCCTGTAATCCCAGCACTTTGGGAAGCCGAGGAGGGCGGATTACCCGAGGTCAGGAGTTCAAGACCTGCCTGGCCAACACAGTGAAACCCCATCTCTACAAAAATACAAAAAAAATTACCCAGGCATGATGGCGTGTGCCTGTAGTCCCAGCTACTCAGGAGGCTGAGGCAGGAGAATCGCTTGGATTGGGAAGTGGAGGTTGCAGTGAGACGACATCACACCACTGTACTCCAGCCTGGGTGATAGAGCGAGACTCCGTCACACACACACACACACACACACACACACACACACGGCAAAAAGCAAAACAGACTTTGGCTTTAAAAAGAAAATCCACACACAGCACATTCTTGTCAGATTTTTAAGATTTTGAATTTGCTGCTATAGGAAATGGCAAGAACAGGAAGAGAAGAGGCACAGAAGCAAGAAAATCGATTTTCAGATTCAAATCCTTATTCCTTTAAACTGGGACCCTTTCTGCAGCTGTAACCATGGCAACCAACAGAGGCTGCTGGTCTTGAAGACTGAGTTACAACTGGCAGGGAAAAACAACTTGCATGAAAATGTCCTCCAATGCCAGCCCTGTGGGCAACCCTGTGCTTTTATAGCAAAGGTGGAAAACCCCGAAAGAGCCTTTGGACAGTGTCGGGGGAAGATATCTCAGTCTCTTCAACATAATAAAAACAATAGTACCAGGAGCTGCTTGGCTTAAAACGGTCCCATATGAACACAATCATCTGGCATTTCAGGACTGCATAAATGGTCCTTTGTCAGCCATACCACTGTGAGGTTAAACAAGAACATGTGTGTTTCAAGGGGGCTTTGTAAGCTCTGTGTGTCCCACAATCTCAGCAGGAACTACCTGCTGGAGGAATCTATAGCCTCCAGCAGGTAGTTCCTCTGTGGGGCTTGCTTGGAACCCCGATTATCACTTAGAACATTGTGTCTATAAAAAAATATCTTCCAAACTAAACAAAAAACACACAGATGGGCTTTTGGAAGAAAAGCTGTTTGCACCATGAGGGCAGCCTGTCACATGGAAATTGCAGGAATACTTAGCTTGGCCTAATCCACCAGGGGAGACCTCCTTATCTTTTGGGCCAGTTCCCTGCCACTGATCACGACACAGACTTACAAGGGCACAAGAAGAAAGCATCTCCCTTACGTCAATCATTATTTCTTTCACAGTTCTAATCTTTATACCTGAGAAACCTCAGGGCTCCTGACGTATCATCAACCCTAGCTTTACGTTTTAGAAAAGATCATCTGTGAACTCATCGAAAGCTTTGTAGGAGCTATTTATACATGCATCCGCAACGAGCCCTTGGTGATAAAAAGCTATATGCTGTGTCAAGTGCAGCTTGTCTTTGATCTGTCCTAAACCTGCCCTCAGGGTTCTGGGGGTCTGTGGTGGGGCAGCAGGTCCAGGCTGACCCTGGGTATTCTCTTTCTGATTGACAACCTTTCCCAGAGGGAAGGGCTCTGATTTGGGTCCTGCTATCATCCTCTGATCCTGCTTTGTCTTCCCTGAGATGCATGACTCGAGTCACATGCACTGTTCCAGAGGCTGACACGCCACAGCTTTGCAGAAAAGGATGCTGTTTCCTGTTTTGCTTTTCATGCCCTCCCTTTCCTGGCCTTTTTGCATGAAATAGCATATGCAAGTCTCCTGTGAGGTTTAATTCCCTGCAGCCCAAATGAGTTAGGCTGGAGCATATGAAAGGAGAGCGTGGGAGAACACCAGTGCTGCCTGCGATTCATAGAGTTTAGTGTCCTCTCCCACCCACCACTCTGCTCCAGGCAGCTCTTGACACTCTCATTTTAGGAATAAGGAATTCAAGACTCAGAGACATGAAATGATTTGTCCAGGGTTATCCAGCCACTAAGTCAAGAACCAGGATCCTTTAGAAAACCTTGATCCTTTTGGCCCCTTGTTGAAAGGTTCTCCCTTTTCCCTAGCCGTGTTGACTGGATACCCAGAGTGGTGTCCTTGGTAGGGACGGGGTCTTACTGGTTGAGACAGAACCGCCAGAAGGGAGTATTTCTTACTATCAAACAGGTGCTCGCTGCCCTCCTTTAGCAAGCAGCTGATGTTGAGTGGGATGAAGAGCTGGGCACGAAGGGGGTCGCCATACAGGTAACTGGGCAGTGCAAAAGGCCCCTCCAAAACTGGGACCAACAAAAAGCCACAGGAGGTGGCTTTCCGATGCCAACCTTGGACCTGGCAGAAAGTACAAAAACAGACAATATCATCTGCAAGTTCTTTCAAACAAAAGAAAATACTTCCCAAGGAACAAACCCTCCAGAAAGGCAGCATGCACATTGATTGGCATGCTCATTTATTCATGTTTGCTGGCTGCAAATTGGTCCTGGACAGGCAAAAATGCAGTTTAGCATCCTGACAAATACTAAAAAAACTGTGAGCTAAGCACACAGCTCCTCTTTACAACCCAAACTTTTGCACTTTCGGTGTTTCTTTTAGAAAGAACGGTCTGCACAGAGATGAAATCCTTCCTATTCTAGGGGATGTTGGAGAAAGGTCACAGGACAGAGGTTAAGTCCCTCTAATTTTGTCTTTTTTTTTTTTTTTTTGAGACAGTCTTGCTCTGTTGCCCAGGCTGAATGAAGTACAGTGGCCAGATCTCAGCTCACTGCAACCTCCACCTCCCGGGTTCAAGGAATTCTCCCGCCTGAGACTTCCGGGTAGCTGGGACTACAGGCGTGCACTACCATGTCCAGTTAATTTTTGTATTTTTAGTAGAGACGGGGTTTTGCCAGTTGGCCAGGATGGTCTCGAACTCCTGACTCAGGTGATCTGCCGGCCTCAGTCTCCCAAATGCTAGGTTTATAGGCATGAGCCATTGCACCCAGCCTAATTTTGTACTTTACCAGGAACTTAAGTTCAAAGTAGCTGAGAGAAATGTGACGCAGGGTGGGAAATGACCATGGTGGCTTCTGATAATGGTAAACCCTGATCTGACAGAGTGAGAGCCACTCTCTGGCAGACTACCAAATCCTATCTGTCCAAAGATGAGAACAGAAGTTACCGGGGCAAAAAGATAAACCTACCATCAATAACAGTTTCTTAGGGAACAGTGGCAATTTTCTAGATCTTGAGATACTCTTTTTAACCATAAAAATGATGTATGTTAAAAAATAAAAAAGTTGATTGATGTGGCTCTGGCATACAGATGATTTTTGTGTCAAGTATTATTTCCAAAAAAATACAGTTGGGACATAGCTTGACTTAAACAAATGATTATGTAAAAAATTAAAGGATAGCACCCTTATCTTTTCTCTCAGGAATGTTCATAACAAAAATAACAAAAAAAAAGCCGAGATCTCCATTTGACCGAAATAATTCCTAAGGCTTGGTCAAAATCTAATTTTTAACAAATGGGGACACTGTCTTAAAATAATAATTAACTTACATACACTAAAGTTTTAAAAGCTTAGTAAAATAATGATAAAGAGAGCTTTCAGTGGGTTTTACATGAACAGATGTGGAAAGTGTACTTTATGGAGACAGTTGCTAAATTCCTCTAAGGAAATGAACACTGTCTCTCCTGCCCAACTGTAACTATGTGTGTGGGTCTATGAATGCTGTGGTCATGCTGTTTTGGGATATGCTTATCTAGTACGGCCAGCAAGGAGAGTGCTTATGCCTACTGGGTCAGAGAGCTAGTTTTACCTCAAAGAAGTGGTCACGCTGGTATCAGTGAGCTGGGGAAGGGCTAGTGTCCTCTGTGAGCTGAGCAGAATGAGCAGTGGGCTGTCTTTTTTTATTTGGACCTTAAGGATGCTCCCCAGATGGGAGTCTTTCCAAGGGAGGGGTCCTTGAAGATGCTAATGCCATGTGGAGGCAGACAGAGACCCAGACAAATTGCTTTCCCAGGATACCATGTTTTGTGGGATAAAACTTAGCCTATGAGCTCTGGACAAAAAAAAAAAAAAAAAAAACACATAAAACCTGCTGGCCCATGCTGTACTAATTTCTCTTTGTTTATCTCCTCGCTTTTAGTAAACTCTTTTTGAACTTCCCAGCTGTTCTCTGCTGTATGAAGAGATGGCTGGGCTGGTGTTGAGAGAAGTGAGATTCAGTAGAAGCCACAGAAGAATATTCTTTTCGGCTATATTGGAGAGTGTATAAAAAGGAGTGGCAGGCCGGGCGCGGTGGCTCAAGCCTGTAATCCCAGCACTTTGGGAGGCCGAGACGGGCGGATCACGAGGTCAGGAGATCGAGACCATCCTGGCTAATACGGTGAAACCTCGTCTCTACTAAAAAATACAAAAAAAAACTAGCCGGGCGAGGTGGCGGACGCCTGTAGTCCCAGCTACTCGGGAGGCTGAGGCAGGAGAATGGCGTAAACCCGAGAGGCGGAGCTTGCAGTGAGCTGAGATCCGGCCATTGCACTCCAGTCCGGGCTACAGAGCGAGACTCCGCCTCAAAAAAAAAAAAAAAAAAAAAAAAAAAGGAGTGGCAGACTCTAAAGATGGTTAAGGAGCGCTCCTGGAAGATACTGACAACTTGGCTAAGGAGTGAGCACTGCGATGGGGGATGGTCAGGGATGGCTTCTTAGTGTAGGAGCAATGAATGGCCTGATTAGAGACGCAGGCCAGGATGAAACAGAAGGAGAAAGGACAGACAGGAAGGCCAGTTAAAACAGGGCTTCTCAACCTTGGCACTTGTGACATCTTGGGCTGGTTATTCTTTGTTGTGGGGGCTGCCCTGAGCATTACAGGATGGTGAGCAGCATTGCTGGTCTCTACCCACTAGACACCAGTAGCACCCACCCTGTCCTCACCCCTTTCTTTTTCTTTTTTCAAGATGAAGTCTCGCTCTGTCACCCAGGCTGGAGTGCAGTAGCACGATCTCAGCCCACTACAACCTCTGTCTCCCAGGTTCAAGTGATTTTTGTGCCTCAGCTTCTTGAGTAGCTGGGACTACAGGCGTGCACTACCATGCCTGGGTAATTTTTACGTTTTCAGAAGAGACAGGGTTTCACCATGTTGGCCAGGCTAGTCTCTAACTCCTGACCTTGAGTGATCTGCCCGCCTCGGCCTCCCAGGGCGTGAGCCACTGTGCCCAGCCATCCCCTTCTATCTTCAGATATTGCCAAATGATCCCGGATGGCAAAATCGTCCCAGGTAAAGAACCACTGAGTTCAAAGCAGTGATGTTTATTAACAGGGGACTGGTTAACCATGGTGTAAACAAATAATAGAATACCCTCCAGCCCTTAAAAACAATGAAGCAAAACAAAAACAAACAAAAATCCCAATAACAATAATAAAAAAAATTCCAAGGCAGATTTATTTGTACTGACAAGGAACACATAGGTGATAGAAAAAATGCAATGTAAGTAGTATGTATCCAATGCTACCGTCTCTGTTGAAAAAAAAAAGTAACATGATTTTGTCCATGCTTAGAATCTCTCTGGAAATGTACTCAACAAAGCGGTAGTGGTGGCTGCTTTTAGATGAAAGTCCCAGGGAATGAAAGTGGGAAACAGACTTACTTTTCACTCTAAACCAGTGATTCTCACCAGGAAGCAACACTCCCCCTTCCTGGGAAAGCATTGTGGCAATATCTGGAGACGTTCTGATTACCACACCTGGGGCTGTGCTACTAGCATTTAGTGGGTAGAGGCTAGGGTTGTTGCTCAATTTCCTATAAGATGTAGGACTCCCCCACAGAGAATTATCTGGCCTCAGATGTCAACAGTGCCAAGGCTAAGAAACCCTGATTCTACCCTTTTTGATCACTTGAAATTTTTACTATGTTTAAATTTTTTAAAAAGGTTACTCCAGTAGTCCTAATGAATGGTAGTAAGAGCCTGAACTAAAAAATTACAGTGACATGAATCTCTATCAAGCATCTCCATGTCCCACTGTGAGGTGAGCCAAAGGCCCAACGACATGCATGAAGGTTCTCACCATCTCAAAGAGTACTGCTGCGGTCACCGCCATCCAGTGCAGCTTGATCTCAAAGGCTGCATTCAGAGAAAAGTTGCCATGGTAATAACAGCTGCACCACTCCAGCCGGTCTGTGCGGTTGTTCACGTCAACATCCAGGGTCACAGTCCTCTGCTCTGGGACAGTGGCAGCTATGTCAGCACACAGGAGGGGCCCCAAGAGAGCGAGAAGAGGAGTGGGATGAAGAACAAACAACTAAGTATCCAGATATGAAACTATATACAAGATGCTATTGCATGTATAGCATGTATAATGCCTAAAAGAAAACTGCAGATTCTAGAAGTTTCCTGGAAATCATCTAGACTAGAGATTGGAAAACTTTCTGTAAAAGGCCCCATTATAAATATTTCACATTTTGTGAGACATATGGTTTCTGTTGCAATTACTCGACTCTGCTATTGTAGTGCAAAAGCAGCCACGAACGTTACATAATGAATGTGCTTGGCTATATTTCAATAAAACTTTATAAAAGCAGACTGAGTTTTAGGGCGGTTAAACTATTCTGTATGATATTATAATGTTAGACATGTGTCACTGTACATTTGTCCAAACCTATCGAATATACACCACCAGCCAGGCACAGTGGCTCACACCTGTAATCCCAGCACTTTGGGAGGCCGAGGTGAGCGGATCATGAGATCAAGAGATCGAGACCATCCTGGCCAACACGGTGAAACCCTGTCTCTACTAAAAATACAAAAATTAGCTGGGTGTGGTGGTGCGCACCTGTGGTCCCAACTACTCGGGAGGCTGAGGCAGGATAATCGCTTGAATTTGGGAGGCAGAGGTTGCAGTGAGCTGAGATCGCACCATTGCACTCCAGCCTGGCAACAGAGCAAGACTCCATCTCAAAAAAAAAAAAAAAAAAAAAAAGGAATATACAACACCAAGAGTGAACCCTGAAATGTAAACCATGGATTCTGGGTGATAATGATGTCAATGTAGGTTTATGGATTGTACCTTGTAAAAATGGACTACTCCGTCTGGGGATGTTGATAGTAGGGGCAGCAGGTTGTGGGGGTGGAGGTCAAACGATGTATAGTAATTTTCTTTTTCTTTTTTAAGAGATGGAGTCTCATTCTGTCACCCAGGCTGGAGTGCAGTAGTATGATCTTGGCTCACTGCAACCTCTGCCTCCCAGGCTCAAGTGATTCTCTTGCTTCAGTCTCCCAAGTAGCTGGGATTACAGGTGTGTGCCACCACACCCGGCTAATTTTTGTACGTTTAGTATAGATGGGGTTTTGCCATCTTGGCCAGGCTGGTCTCAAACTCATGACCTCAGGTGATCCACCTGCCTCGGCCTCCCAAAGTGCTGGGATTACAGGTTTGAACCACCATGCCGGCCAGATGTATAGGAACTTTCTATTAGATTCTGCTATGAACCGAAAACTCCTCTAAAAGAAATAGTCAATTATAAACGAACAAATGGTGAGCCAGACTTGGCTGCTTAAGTCATAGTTTACTTCTCCCTAAGTAATCCAACCCCTTCATTTACAGATGAGGAAACGGCAGCCCAGGGAGGGAAGATGCCTTGGTCAAGATCATGGAACCAGAACCTCAGCCAGGCTAACCCCCAGATCTTTTTATTTCAGTGCCTATGGAAAAAAAACCACAATACGCAAACAGGCCAGACCACCAGTGACAAGTCTTGCTTTTCAGGTTTCAACCCAGGAAGACAGTAGTTCTACAATCTTTTCTCAAGAAATGAAACCTTATAATGAAGCTTAACACCCCGTCCCATCATTGACATGTTGCTCCAGGATGCTGGGTGAGTACCAAGCTTACTCATCCTATCTGAGACTTTTGCTCAGAAATCCTAATCAACTCAAGATAGGATGTTTTAGAGACGTATCAGACAATCAAGTTCCTGACTAGGCTAAAGCCCTAAAATAGGCTTAGAAGCAAAGAAAAGGTCAGGCCTCTGTTCTGCCTGGCTGGGCACTGCCAGACCTAGGGTTTCTTTTTGTTAGCTTTTTCCTCCCTGAGGCACAGTCTCAAGAGATCCTGAGAACATGTGCCCCCAGACCTAGGGTTTCTATAAACTATAATCCGCCCCTCACTCTCCCTTACCCCCAAGAATTCAATAGTTTTCTTTAGCTGAAGTGGTCAGTTTAGTTCTGGGTTCTGCAGACAGAACCCCTGAGTGTGGGTTTTTCTCATTGACAAGGATAAACAGCTCTTGAGTCAGCAATTTTAATAAGCTTCCGTTATAAGGCAGGAGAGCTCCAGCTAGGTCACTAATGGCATTCAGGCGAACTGGCATTCAGCTGCCACATGTACCACTTACCATTCTCACAAAAGACTAAGTCCAGGCAGTGTGGTTAGCAAGATGAATATGACAGCAGGGATTAACCAAAAGTTGACAGAAACTGGAGAAAGAGAACGCCTGAAAGAGCTGCTGAGAGCTAAATTAATTGAATGTGGCTGAAAGGATGAGTTGATAAAGATAATGTAAAGATAATGATTTTAAGTGATACGTGTTTTGTTTTTGCATTAAGAGGTAATTAAAGAAAAAGGACTAGAACACATTACTGTTGATGACTTGGTGGCTGAAATCACTCCAAAAGGCAGAGCCCTAGTACTTGACAGTTTAAAGAAGGAGCTCCTACAAAAAATAAAAGCATTCCTTGCTCAGCCTGTCAGTCTTTAAGATTGACCTAATTGTGTTGTTCTGTGGTATTATTTTTGAAAGTAATATTTGCCATAAATTAGAAAACGATTCCCAAAATAAAATTCTTTTTTTAAGCCGGGCATGGTGGCTCACGCCTGGAATTCCAGCACTTTGGGAGGCCAACGCAGGCAGATCTCCTGAGGTCAGGAATTCAAGACTAACCTGACCAACATGGAGAAACCCCGTCTCTAATAAAAATACAAACCATTAGCTGGGCGTGGTGGTGCATGCCTGCAATCCCAGTTACTCGGGAGGCTGAGGCAGGAGAATCGCTTGAACCTGGGAGGTGAAGGTTGCAGTGAGTCGAGATCGCACCATTGTACTCTAGCCTGGGCAACAAGAGCAAAACTCCATCTCAAAAAAAAAAAAAAAATGTTTTTATTGAGAATGACTCTCACTTTGTTGCCCGGGTTCAGGAGATTCTTGTGTCTCAGCCTCCCAAGTAGCTGGGCCTACAGGTGCATGTTACCACGCCCAGCTAATGTTTGCATTTTAATAGAGTTGGGGTTTCCCCATGTTGACCAGGCTTGTCTCGAACTCCTGGCCTTAACTGATCTGCCTGCCTCGGCCCCCGAAAGTGCTGGGATAATAATGAGTCACAAAGTCTAAAGCCTGGCCAAAATCCCTTTTTGTATGATGATATATGGTTTTCAGTAGTAATGTCTACATTGTATTGATTTTTTCCTCAAATTTTAATAAATATCTCATGAATGGAAAAACAAACAAACAAAAAAACCTAGAACATGCAAATGGGAAAAGTTCTTGATTTGGAGTTGGAAGATGTAAGCTCGGCCATTTAGTAACCACGTGTCAGAGAGCATTGCTTCACCTCTCCTGGTTTAGTTCCTGGACTACAAACTGAGATGTGTCAGCCCAGCTGCTTCATAGAGACGGATGAGAAGCAGGTGAAGCATGAATGAGAAAGGAGTGTGGACCTATTCTCTTGCCTTCTCCAGCCACCTAACTTGTAACTCTCCTCTTTTCCTTCTGTTCCTGCTGGTCTTTTCTCTCAATTTAGGCCATGAATTCACCAATGTTCAATCTGAGGCCTGTCTGTGCCTCTGATGGACACTGCTTGGCTGTCTGTGACATTTAAGGCTAAAGAACTTGGTCATTCCCAATGCTAAAAGGCTCATCAAAACTAGATTTTGTCTTTGGTTCATGTTCTGGATTCCTGATACTGCCAGAATAACCCTTTACTTAGTCAAAATCAAAAGAAGTTTTGCCCTCTGGTCTTGGACACTGTGTTTCTTCCCAAGAGAAAAGTCTGTGTCACAAAGACAAGGATACTCAATAAACACCAGCAGTGGCCTCATGCATCTCTTCTCTCCCATCTGGCATGTTAAGTTCAGGACATGCTGGCCTGGGCCAGGAAGTATGCTGCTCAACCAAGTGGTTACAGGCTGAAGATACCACTGGCCCTGTACTTCTGGGTTAGATTTGGCAGTACATATGTTTCTCGCAGGATTATGATGTTGACAAAGATGTGAGCCCAGCTGAGTTCAGTTTTCGGTAAGTTCACTGAATCATTACTTGAGTTCCATGAGAACCAACTTATTCACACAAGACCATAAATACATGCAAGCCCAGAGGAAGAACAGGCTGAGCATCCTTCACCCAGGTCATAGTCAGGGGGTTATCAGTAACCTGGGGAAGGGGACAGTGTCAGCAGAGGAGACAAATGCAACCCCAGGTAGGGGAGTGATACTCTACGTAACAATCAGAGGTGCCCAGGTATGGAACAAGTAGTCTTGGGAGTGAGTGCTATGTTGAGGGGGGTTTTCAAAGAGAATCTTGCTCCCCACTTATCAGGAGTGCTGCAGAAAATATTCAAGTGTCAGGGTTTGGACAGAGGTGCTCTAAATTCCCTTCTGACTCCAAAATCTAGTGGGCCATCAAGAAAAGGCTGGGACCAGGTGCAGTGGCTCATGCCTGTAATCTTAGCACTTCGGGAGGCCAAGGTGGGAGGATTGCTTGAGCCCAGGAGTTCAAGACCAGCCTGGGCAACAAAGACCCTGTCTCCACAAAATATCAAAAAATTAACCAGGCATGCTGGCACATGCCTGTGCTCCCAGCCACTTTGGAGGCTGAGGCAGAAGGGTTACTTGAACCCAGGAGGTTGAGGCTGTAACAAGCTAGGATCATGCCACCACACTCCAGCCTGGGCAACAGAGCAAGACTCTGTGTCAAAAACACAAACAAAGAGCCAGGCTGGTGGCTCACTACTGTAATCTCAGCACTTTGGGAGGCTAAGGCGGGTGGATCACCTGAAGTCATGAGTTTGAGACCAGCCTGACCAACATGGTGAAACCACATCTCTACTAAAAATACAAAAAAAATTAGCCAGGCATGGTGGTGCACGCCTGTAATCCCGGCTACTCGGGAAGCTGAGGCAGGGGACTTGCTTGAGTCCAGGAGGCAGAAGTTGCAGTGAGCTGAGATCACGCCTGGGTGACAAAGCAAGACTCTGTCTCAAAAAAAAAAAAACAAAACAACAATAACAAAAAAACCAAAAACACACAAACAAAACAAAGCTGAGAAGGCAAAGGCATGTGAGTAGGCTTAAGGGGTGCAGGGCTGTTGCTTCTAGAGTCTCAGATGCTCCTGCTGCTTCTCAGGTGAGAAGCCCAGGGTAACCGGGATGGGAAAGTGGGAGCCACCACGAGCCAAGCCAGAGAGGGTCATGCGTCAATGTCAGGCATTCCAAAACAGACTTCCAATGCCAACTTCCAACTGAGTATCCTAAGTGTTTAAAAAGGAACATGTCGAAACAAAAAAAACAACAACAAAAAAAGGGGCAGGTCACAAATGATACACAGGCCTTCCTTCCCCTGTAAATCACGTTTTTTTTTTTTTTTTTTTCTGAAGAAAAACCCAAACACTGAAGACAACTCAATTTAAAGAAAACAGATTTTCCCCACTTAAGTAAATGACACAGTAAAAGACTATATTCTAACCTGAAAAAATGCTGGTAAGAAACCTCTCATATCCTAACACAAAGGGCTGAGAGCTATTATTGGATAGAATTAGCTGTAATATGGCCTTATCAGGTTTCAAAGGAAAAGAAACCCATTTCTTTTGGGGAGAGTGATGGGCAAGAGACTGATGGAATGAAATTCCTTGTAACAACTATGGAAACCACTGAAAAGCTAATAAAAGGATGTTTTCCCGGGAAAACACACACAACTCTGCCTAGTTTCAGATTCACTGACCCCCTAAAGCCCACACACAGATCCCAGGAGAACACCTGTTTAATAAACTACTTGCTATAGACATAAATCCTCTCTTCTTCCCGATTCTCCCTGTTTTTTGGACATACGATTTTTCTCTTTTCCTTTTTTTTTTTTTTTTTTTTGAGATGGAGTTTCACTCTTGTTGCCCAGGCTGGAGTGCAATGGTGTCATCTTGGCACACTGCAACCTCTGCCTCCTGGGTTCAAGCAATTCTCTTGCTTCAGCCTCCCAAGTAGCTGGGATTACAGGTGCTTGCCACCATACTCGGCTAATTTTTTGTATTTTTATTAGAGATGGGGATTCATCGTGTTGGCCAGGCTGGTCTTAAACTTCTGACCTTAGGTGATCCACCCACCTCGGCCTACCAAAGTGCTGGGATTACAGGCACGAGCCAACACACCCGGCCTATGACTTATTTTTCTATATACTGCTTCTCTCTGTCTCTCTCTCTCTTTTTTTTTTTTTTTTTTTTGAGAAGGAATCTCGCCCTGTCGCCCAGGCTGGAGTGTAATGGCACGGTCTCGGCTCACTGCAACCTCCACCTCCTGGGTTCAAGCAATTCTCCTGCTTCAGCCTCCCGAGTAGCTGGGATTACAGGCATACGCCACCACACTGCGCTAATTTTTTGTATCTTTAGTAGAAATCTTCAGCAGAGATAGAGTTTCACCATGTTGGCCAAGCTGGTCTTGAACTCCTGACCTTGTGATCCGCCCACCTCAGCCTCCCAAAGTGCTGGGATTACAGGTATGAGCCACTGCCCCTGGTCTCTCTCTCTGATTTTTTTTTTTTTTTTTTTTTTTGAGATGCAGACATATATTTTCAGGCTGGAGTGCAGTGGTGCAATCTTGGCTCACTGCAACCTCTGCTTCCCAGGTTCAATTCTCATGCCTCAGCCTCACAAGTAGCTGGGATTACAGGTTCATGCCACCACACTTCAATAATTTTTGTATTTTTAGTAGAGATGGAGTTTCACCATGTTGGCCAGGCTAGTCTCAAACTCCTGACCTCAAGTGATCTGTCCGCCTCGGCTTTCCAAAATGCTGGGATTACAGCCATGAGACACCATGCCTGGCCTATATACTGCTTTCCTTTAAGCACTAAGAATTATCAAAGCTAAACTGAGATGATCTGAATCTCATCTTGAGCTGAAGACCAGAAGTCAAAAGAGGGTTTTGCCAGCCTGCAGAAGGAGAAGGTTTTGGAAACAAGGATATTACTATAGAAACTGTCAAGAGAGGGAATCAGCTCATGCCTTAGTCCCAGCACTTTTGGAGGCCAAGTGGGAGGATTGTTTGAGCTGAAGAGTTCATGACCAGCCTAGGCAACACAGAGAGACCTTGTCTCTACAAAACCAACCAAAAAAACTAGCCGGGCATGATGGTGTGCACCTGCAGTCCCAGCTACTTGGGACGCTCAGGTGGAAAGACTGCTTGAACCCAGGAGTTTGAGGTTGTAGTGAGCTAGGATCACACCACTGCACTCCAGTCTGGGCAACAGAGTAAGACCCTGTCTCTCTCTCTCTCTTTTTTTTTTTTTTTTGAGAGAGAGTCTTGTTCTGTCACCCAGGCTGAAGTGCAATGGAGTGATCTCGGCTCACTGCCACCCTCCTGGATTCAAGCGATTCTCTTACCTCAGCCTCCTGAGTAGCTGGGACTACAGGTGCCCGCCACCACGCCCAGCTAATGTTTGCATTTTTAGTAGAGACGGGGTTTCACCACGTTGGTCAGGCTGGTCTCGAACTCCTGACCTCGTGATCCACCAACCTTGTGATCCACCCGCCTTGGCCTCCCAAAGTGCTGGGATTACAGGCGTGAGCCACAGCGCCTGGCCGACCCTGTCTCTTAAAAAAAAACAACCTGTCAAGAGAGCCTCCAAAACTAAAATAATGATGCAAAGGTGACAATACCTGAGGCATTTTCCACAAGCAGTAACTCTAACCAAGAAGTAAGTGCAGCAAACAGGCTGAGACTGTGCACATGCCTCTGTGACATATGGCGTGTCCACTCACTTGGTGGGGACTAAGCACATGCCTAGGTGACAGGCAGTTTATCTGTTCCTGGGCTGGTAGTATTTTCTTTGTTTTTCTTTATTTGCTTGATGACCAGAGACGAGTAGCATTTTCAACAGAATAAACGGCAGAACTACTATTTTTCTGACACCTGGACAATTAATTGCTTAGTGTCAGAAGGTTTGCTGACTGCAAATGTTCCAAATTCAATTTTCCCCAATTCTGCCAAACTATATTCATTCATGTTTTTTCAGACATTCAACAAATATTTATTGCAAGTAACTATGCATTAGGTACCATTCTAGGTGCTGGGAGAGCCAGTGATTGACACTAAATTCATCACACAGCTTAAGTTTTTGTGGAGGTAGAAAAACACAGGCTGGGAGGGGTGGCTCATGCCTGTAATCCCAGAATTTTGGGAGGCCCAGACAGGTGGATCACTTGAGGTTAGGAGTTCGAGACCAGCCTGGCCAACATAGTGAAATCCCGTCTCTACTAAAAATACAAAAACTAGCTGGGTGTAGTGGCGGGCGCCTGCAGTCCCAGCTATCGGGAGGCTGAGGCTGGAGAACTGCTTGAACCCCAGAGACGGAGGTTGCATGAACCCGGGAGATGGAGGTTGCATGAGCCAAGATCATGCCACTGTACTCCAGCCTGGGTGACAGAGTGAGACTCTGTCTCAAAACACACTAATTGTACAAACACACACAATGTCAGGTAGTGGCAAGAGCAAAGGAGATGAAGTAGGAAAAGGGGCCCCGAGTGTGTGGTGTGGTGGGTCAGGGAAGGGCTCACTCACATATGATTTTTGGACAAGAGACTTGAAGGAAGTGAGGGAGGGAGACCCGAGGGCATCTTGGGGGAACATTGCCCTAGGCAGAAGGAAAGCACTGGAAGCAGAGATGTGTGTGGCATGTTCCCAGAAACCAGACACAGATGGAAGCCAGCGTGGTGCAGCAGAGTGCACAGGAGGTGGACAAGGGACGAGACAGAGAATGAGGGGACCACATCCTGGGGGCCTGTGGGCTGCTGAAAACTCTGGCTTTGGTTTCGAGTGAGCTGGGGCCATAAGAGGATCCTGCCCAGTGGGGGAACACCACCTCACTTCCATTTAAAGAGGTCTCTCTGGCTCCTGTGTGCAAAGCAGTTTATAAGGAGCAGGGGCAGAATCCAGGAGGCCAGTGCAGAGGTGACAGCAGCAATGCAGACAGGAGATGAAGGTGGCTTGAACCAGGATCATAGAGGAGACAGTAAAGAATGGTTAATCCTGAATCAATATTGAAGGTAACTAAAAGGAAAACTGAATTTGCTGATGGGCTGGTTGTAGAGCAGGAAAGAAAGAGTATGAGAAGGCAACTGAGTTTTTCTACCTAAGTGACTAGAATGAGAAGGCAAGACTAAGGTGTTGCAGGCAAACAGCAAGGTTGGCTGGTTCTGAACACTGTACATCCAGTCCTCTAAGTGACCATGTCAAGTAGGTAGCTGGAGGGATGAGTCTCAAATTGGAGACATGGTCTGAGATGGAGACAGAAATCTGGGAGTGACCAGATCTTGGGGTAATAAAGGCCACTGGATTGATGAGACACTTCGGGGGTATGGAGATGAGGCCTGTATGCTATAATATTAAAATATTAGGTTGCTGAAGAGAAACCAGCAAAGGAAACTGATTTTAAAACCAACGAGGAGAGCCAAAGGAGCAGTGTCTCGAGAGCCAAGCAAGGTAAGGCTTTAAAGGAGGAGTCAGAGATCATTTGACAAATGCTGTCACAGGGCAAGGAGGACCAGGACTAAGGACTGGCACAGGCTAAACAACATGGGCTCCCTGCATCAGGAAGGCTGTTCCAGCGGAGGGAATGGACAGAAACCCGATCTGAGTTTTGCTTTGCCATCAGGAGAGAGTGTGTGCCTGTCACAGATTGACAGGGATGCTTTAGCAGAGAGGGGATGACTGCCAAAGTGCTACGCTGAGTACCGCGAGGGCTGGGGTCTCGTGTGCAGGTGGAGATGCTGCGTTAGGGGGAGGCAGAGGAGTGGGGACAGACACAGCTACTGTGCGAGGGCAGATGGCAGGTGGGAGTTTTCTTTTGACCGCTTCAGTTTTCACAGTGACACAAGATGCTGATGATGAGGGTGGGGAGCAGGGCTCAAAGCTGTGTAATGAGGTTTGGTGGCTCAAAGCTGTGATTACATAAAGTGAGATGTGAGTGGGAGATGGAGAAAATGAAAGCAAGATCAATTGGTTATAGGTCCTGGTGGGACAACAGTGAAAGAACTGTTGAAGCCAGGACTGGAGAGAGTGCATTGGGAAGACCAGCAGGGACAGCATAGAGGGGACGAAAGGGCACACACAGAGAGCTGTGGTTCTGTAGCAAGGGCCTGGGACCTGAGTGTCCCTCATCACTGAGGGCAGGAGCCACTCCTGGAACTGGGCTGTTGTGCAAATCATCCGAAGTCCTGACAGGCTTTGACTTTTGTCTCCTTGGGCTGAAATGCAGTATGCTTGGTGCTCAGGCTTCAGGGCTAGGCAGTCCTAAGAATAAACTCCAGCTCTAGCACTTAGTGGCTGCAGAGCCTTGGGCAAATTACTTCACCTCTCTGAGCCTCACAGTTTCCTAAACTCTAAAGCATAAATTGTAGTACCCATCAGGAGACTGAGGTAAAGATTAATGAGACGATTTTCTGCTCTGTACAGGGCCTGACACATAAATTTTCTACAAATCACGGCATTAATGTTATTACCACCGCACCACAGCAGGCAAGACTGAAGCAACCACCACTGGCACCAATGAAAGCACAAGAGGAGCCCAGGGGCCAGAGCACAGTGGAGGACAGTGCTTCCCTCTAACATCTCAGCTCCAGCTCTGACCACTCATTCTACCTCAAAGCTCTGAAAGCATGCCCTTATCATGCAGCAACCTGATACCTGCTTAGGGAAGTTACTGATGGGCTTCAAAGCCTCTCAGGCTTTGCTCTAGTCTTGGCTCCTGACTGGAATCCTTCAATTCCCCCTAGGACAGTGGTTCTCAACTGGGGGTAATTTTACAGCCCCCAGGGGACATTTGGCAATGTCAGGGGACATTTTATCACACTGGGTGGGAATGGGAGTGCTACTGGATAGAGGGCAGGGATGCTGCTCAACATCCTCCAGTACACAGAACACTTCCCCACAAGAAAGAATGATCTGGCCCAAAATGTCAGTAGTGCTGAAGTTGAGAAACCCTGCTCGTGGCTTTTGTATGATCTACTGGAGAAGATTCACATAAGAATAATTCCTTTTGTTGAACACTTTCAAGAAAAAGAAGAAAATGCTGGGCATAATGGCTCCCACCTGCAATCCTAGCACTTTGGGAGGCTGAGGCAGGAAGATTTCTTGCACCCAGGAGTTTGAGAACAGCCTGGGCAACATAGGGAGACCCTGTCTCTATTTTAAAAATAGAGAAGAGAAGAGAAGGGAAGGGGAGGGGAGGGGAGGGGAGGGGAGGAGATAAGAGAAAGAAGGAAAAAGAAAAAAAAAGAGAAAGAACGAGCAAATGAGTTACTTTCCACCTTAAAAGACCAAAATTTAACAGATTTATTTTGCAAAACATTTTTGCCAAAATGTGTTATACACTTGCTGCCATTAGCTGCCCCCAGTTTTCTGCCTCTAATCTGGGGTGTTACCAAGAGATCTGTAAACAGACTTGCAAGAAATCAGTGGAGTAAATATGCTCTATGTGCTGGTTCTAGGGCCTCTCACCACAAGGAGGTGTCACTTGGATTTGTGGCATTTATTTGAATATTTATTTCAAATTTATTCGAAAGGAAGAAACCTTTTTGCTTTCTTCAGCTCTCACATAAATTGTCGCCATGCATAATCCAATATTTACTTAATGTAATGCATTGTGTCTTTTTCTTAGAAAGTAACCTTGAGGCAAGTGGGAAGGTGACTTTTCAACTCTCTTTGGTACGTATCTGAAAGCATCTAGCTTTCAGGCTTAGTTCCTTGTTCTGCAGAGATGAAAATTCTTAATTTTTATCTATGAGGAAAAAGTAGACTTTAAAACTTGGCTACTAAAAATAAACCTGATTTCGTGAGAAAAATGGTGTAAAGTTGTTTCTTGAGAAGGTTCTCGTATGCAATCTAGTGCTAGAAGTGAATGATTAACACTGTACTTATCAAGTTCTTGTGTTTGTTATATTTGTAACAGGTTTTCCCCACTCCACCTTTGTTGCTGGACTATTGGCTTCTGCTTCCCACTGGTTACCTGTCCTTTTCTTTGCTATTTCTTCTTTTTTTTTTTTTTTTTTTTGAGATGGAGTCTCACTCTGCCACCCAGGCTAGAATGCAGTGGCGCCATCTCGGCTTACCACAACCTCTGCCTCTCAGATTCAAGCAATTCTCCTGCCTCAGCCTCCTGAGTAGCTGGGATTGCAGGTATTCACCACCACACCCAGGTAATTTTTGTATTTTTAGTAGAGATGGGGTTTCATCATGTTGGCCAGGCTGGTCTCAAACGCCTGACCTCAAGTGATCCTCCTACCTCAGCCTCCCAAAGTGCTGGGATTACAGGCATGAGCCACATGCCTGGCCTTATTTGCTATTTCTAATAGGTCCTCCTATGACATAAAATCACAAGGTCGCTGCTTGCTATTCAAAGCCCTTAGGTCTCAAGCCCTGGTGGTGCTCTAGGTGGTTTAGGTTGCCGGAAGTGAGCACACCCCAGGGTAACAGGGAGTATATGGCTTCTTTAATCCCCAAAAAAGTCAAGGAAGTAGAGTTCGAAATGCAAGGAAGGGAGAAGAGCAAGTCATGACTGCCTGAGGGAAAGGAGAGGCTGCTCTTTTCATGGTTCTGCCCTATTCTCCTCACCCCTTCACTTCTCACACACAGCACTAGAAAACGCTGAAGTGAGCCACACCCAGATCCAAGTGAATCTGAGGATATGAAAACTTTTTTTTTTGAGATGGAGTCTCGCTCAGTAGCCCAGGCTGGAGTGCAGTGGCGCAATCTCCGCTCACTGCAAGCTCCACTTCCCGGGTTCATGCCATTCTCCTGCCTCAGCCTCCCGAGTAGCTGGGACTACAGGCACCCACCACTATGCCCGGCTAATTTTTTTGTATTTTTAGTAGAGACGGGGTTTCACCATGTTAGCCAAGATGGTCTCAATCTCCTGACCTTGTGATCCTCCCATCTTGGCCTCCCAAAGTGCTGGGGTTACAGGCGTGAGCCACTGCACCCGGACAACTTTTTTTTTTTTTTTGACAGAGTCTCGCTCTGTTGCCCAGCCTCAGTGCAATAGCATGATCTCAGCTCACTGCAACCTCCGCCTCCCAGGTTCAAGCAATTCTCCTGCCTCGGCCTCCAGAGTAGCTGGGATTACAGGCATCTGCCACCATACCTGGCTAATTTTGGTAGAGATGGGATTTCATCATGTTGCCCAGGCTGGTATCGAACTCTTGACCTCAGGTGATCCACCCACCTCAGGCTCTCAAAGTGCTGAGACTACAGGCATGAGCCACAGCGCTTGGCCTAAATTTTTTTTTTTTTTTTTTTTTGAGACACAGTCTCACTCTGTCACCCAGGCTGGGGTGTAAGTGGCACAATCTTGGCTCACTGCAAGCTGCGCCTCCCGGGTTCATGCCATTCTCCTGCCTTAGCCTCCCAAGTACCTGGGATTACAGGCGCACAATGCCACGCCTCGCTAATTTTTTGTGTTTTGAGTAGAGATGGGGTTTCACCGTGTTAGCCAGGATGGTCTCGATCTCCTGACCTCATGATCCGCCCGCCTCAGTCTCCCAAAGTGCTGGGATTACCGGCATGAGCCACCTAATTTAGTACTAATAGAGAGAGGGCTTCACTACGTTTGTCGGGCTGGTCTCAAACTTCTGACCTCAAGTGTTCCACCCACCTCAGCCTCCCAAAGTGCAGGGATTACAGGCATGGGCCACCGTGCCGGCCTGGATCTAGAAACTTTGATGACCATTAACATCTCTATTTTACCAGCTAGAAAAGATTTCCAATTAACTGGGCGTTTACAGGCAAACAAAGCAGAACATGGAATTTCCCTGGAGATTGGTCTATGTTCTATTTGCTTTCTTCCTTTCAGAGGGTTTTCAGGATCCTCCAACTTGCCCTTAAGATAAATCTCATGGTCTTTGCCCAGAGCAGGTATTTTCTAAAGAAGTTCACATTTCAACCCATTAGTCAGGTCCCCTAGGGCAGAGTTCCCCATTTCCTATCAGAGGTCATCACCTTTCAATAAGCTGGTGTTCACCCCCATCTTAGAGCTGCAGGAATGGTGGAAAGGAGGGAAGTGTTTCAGTTTATATCCTTCAATATGGTAAGCACATTTGGGGAGGAAAGGAAGAGGAGAGAGAGAGAGACTTTTGCTCTGCATGAGTGTCTGGAATCGATGAACTTTTAGGTTCTTTCCTCTTCTGAGATCGTAGGATGCTATGGTTGTAGGGAAGGCCTCTGGCAGGAACTAGCTGGTACAGTGAGCACTATCTCACATCTCCTATATCCTACAGCACTCTCGGGAAAATTGGCCACATATTTCTTCTCTCCTATCCGAGCAGGTCTGGCACTATGTTCTGATTTGAAAGGTGCTAAATACTGTCTGTTGGTTGGGACAATCATAAAACCACTCAGCAAGTGGAAGTCAGCAAGGGAGCCAACAGTGCGGACAGACACGGTGGCCGTTGTGACAGCCTCAGCGACTCTAATCCTGGTTCATGTGGCATCGTTCCCTTGGCTGGCCACTACTTTCCCGCAGCCACCCACTGGCACACCCCCAGACCTCGTCTGGGTTGAACATGTACCTAAAAGTGCTGCTGCCTGGCTCCGTCCTCCAAAACTTCGGCTAAAGGAGCTGTGCCTACTTGCATAGGAGGCTGGCCGGCTGGGTAGCCAGGGCAGGAGAAAGGCAGGAATCTCAGAATGCACGAGCTCTTCTGCCACAAAGGCCACCTCAAACCACTTGCGCTGGAAGCTGGCGAAGTCATCCACTCCTGCTGTGTGCCAGGTGGTGGCAGGCTGCTGCATGGCCACTGGGAAAAGTGGAGGGGAGAGAAGGAGTACTCAACACAAATGCTTATTTTCTTAATGATGCATGCTACAACTTGATAAATCTTAAAAACATGCTAAGTAAAAGAAGTCAGACACAAAAGGCCACATACTGTATAGTTCCATTTATGTGAAACACAGCAAATAGGCAAATCTTTGAGAAAGAAAGTAGATTACTGGTTGCCGGGGGTGGGAGGAGGAGTTGGAAAGTGACTGCTTAAGGGGATGGGGTTTCATTTCAGGGTGATGAAAATGGTCAGAAACTAGATGGACGTGAGAGTTGCACAACACTGTGGATGTACTAAACGCCCTGAACTATTCATTTTTAAATGGTTAATTTTATATCATGTGAACTTCAATGTAAAATATATATATAGATTTTTTTTTCTTTTTGTTGAGACTGAGTCTTGTTCTGACACCCAGGCTGGAGTGCAATGGTGCGATCTCAGCTCACTGCAACCTCCGCCTCCCAGGTTCAAGCGATTCTCCTACCTCAGCCTTCTGAGTAGCAACATGCGCCATCACGCCCGGCTAATTTTTGTATTTTTAGTCGATGGGATTTTTACCATGTTGGCCAGGCTGGTCTCAAACTCTTGACTTCAGGTGATCCACCTGCCTTGGCCTCCCAAAGTGCTGGGATTACAAGTGTGTGTCACTGTACCCGGCCCTAAAAAATATTTTATTCTCAGTTTATTTCTTTTTTTCTCTTAGAGATAGGGTCTGCACTGCTCTGCCAAGTCTTCAGTGCAGTGGTACAATCCTGGCTCACTATAGCCTCAAACTCCTGGGCTCAAGCAATCCTCCCATTTCAGCTTCCTGAGTAGCTGTGAAGACCAGCATGTACAACCACGCCCAGCCAATTTTCTTTTTTTTTTTTTTTTCCTGTAGAGATGGGGTTTCACTATGTTGCTTACCCAGGCTGACCTTAAACTCCTGGCCTCAAGAGATACTCATACCTCAGCTTTCCAAGGCGCTGGGATTATAGGCATGAGCCACCACCATTCTTGACCTTATGATCAGTTTCATACCTCAAATTTCAGTATATATAACAGTAACCTGGTATGTTTTCAACCTGAAGGTAAGATAGGTATCTACTGGTCAAACGTATAATTTAAAGGGAAAAGTGTCAATGGATATACTTGTAGCTACAAGGAAAAAAATCCCACACACGTCCACTTCTGCCATATTCTTGAACAAGAGAGCACTAGCTGCTTCATCTAGCACTAGGGAGTGGCACTAGCTGCTTCATCTCATGTAAGATTGTTTTTTTTTTTCTGAGATGGAGTCGCGCTCTGTCATGAGGCTGGAGTGCAGTGGCATGATCTTGGCTCACTGCAACCTCCACTTTCTGGGTTCAAGCGAGTCTCCTGCCTCAGCCTCCCAAGAAGCTAGGACTACAGGGGTGCACTACCACGCTCAGCTAATTTTTTGTATTTTTTAGTAGAGATGGGGTTTCACCATGTTGGCCAGGATGGTCTCGATCGCTTCACCTGGTGATCCACCCGCCTTGGCCTCCCAAAGTGCTAAGATGACAGGCGTGAGCCACCGCACCCAGCCATATTTGATTCTTTAAACCCAGAGGCAGAGAAGCCATTTGTCTGCAGGATAGGAGTCACTTCTAGAACAGACAAGGTCCCCTTTTGCTATAGGTGTACTGGAGATGCTGGTCTGGTTTTCTGTTGTTGCTGTTTTTTTTTGTTTGTTTGTTTTTGAGACAGAGTCTTGCTCTGTCGCCAGACTGGGGTGCAGTGGCGCGATCTCAGCTCACTGCAACCTCCACCTCCTGGGTTCAAGAGATTCTCCTGCCTCAGCCTCCCTAGTAGCTGGGATTACAGGTGGCCACCACCTCGCCCAGCTATTTTTTGTATTTTTAGTAGAGATGGGGTTTCACTGTGTTGGCCAGGCTAGTCTCCAACTCCTGACCTCGTGATCCGCCAGCCTTGGCCTCCCAAAGTGTTGGATTACAAGCGTGAACCACTGCGCCTGGCCTGTTTTTTTTTTTTTTTTTTTTTTTTTTTTTGATGGAGTCTCACTCTATAGCCCAGGCTAGAGTGCAGTGGCATGATCTCGGCTCACTGCAACCTCTGCGTCCCTGGTTCAAGTGATTCTCCTGTCTCAGCCTCCCAAGTACTTTAGTAGAGGCGGGGTATCATTGTGTTGCCCAGGCTAGTCTTGAACTCCTGAGCTCAGGCAATCCACCTGCTTCGGCTTCCCAAAGTGCTAGGATTATAGGCGTGAGCCACCGTGCCCGGCTTGCTGTTGTTTTTGAGACAGAGTTTCACTCTGTCAACCAGGCTGCAGTGCAGTGGCACAATCTCGGCTCACTACAACCTCTGCCTCCTGGATTCAAGTGATTCTTCTGCCTCAGCCTCCCAAGTAGCTGAGATTACATGCATGCACCACCACGCCCGGCTAATTTTGTATTTTTTAGTAGAGACAGGGTTTCATAATGTTGGTCAGGCTGGTCTTGAGCTCTTGACATCAAGTGATCCGCCAGCCTCGGCCTCCCAAAGTGCTGGGATTACAGGCATGAGCCACCACACCCAGCGAGATGCTGGTCTGAATCCGGGGTGCCTCCAGTTATGTGAGCCAGTTCCGACCATGCTAAAAGAGTTTTCCCTCTGGGGAATTACTTTTTCTCATTATTTAAAAAAAACAAACAAAAGGAAAAAAAAAAAACCCACAGATACTTAAAATATTACTTGGAAAACTTGCTAGGGCTTGATAGTCTTCCTGGGTGTAGAAATGGAGTCTGAACTGGAGATCCAGCAAGTGAAAAGTGCTATGAATCACGGACTGGAGTCCATGATATTATAACCAGAACCACCTGGGCTGGGTGGGCAAGAGGGTGGGATGCTCTAATTAAAAACAGCTACCAAAAACTGATGTGTGGGAATTTTCTCACACCAGGTCCCTCGGCCTCTTTTAGCTTTATCTTTGACCCACACTGTTCTCACCAAGAACACACTGTAGCTTAAGAAACGCTTGTCACTCTGGCTGTGCTTATATTAAGTACAAAGGCTGAAGGAATTCGACAGATCTGTCAACTTATAATACAAAGTCACACATGCAGCTCAGGAACCACCATCATGTGAAAGAGCAAGTCACCAGGAAAAACACTTGCCCCTGTGGGCAACCGCATTCGCCTCGGCTCTGACCTCGGTCGGGCTCTTTCTCCGTTACTATCTTGTAGAAATAGAAGCCGTAGATGAAGGTCCGCCAGGCTTCGCCAGATGCGTGTGTGATGAGCTGCTCTTCCAGCATTTTCTAGGAGAGACATTGAAACTCTGAAATTCCTGCAGAGGGGCATCTTGAAGGGGCAGCCCTCAGTCATGCTCTGGAGACAAGGGAGTGACAGGAGCACTGAGGAGACCCTACCCTCCACCCCCAGATTAGACATGTCATACTTGACATATACTATATTTTAAAATGTAAACTCATATCATCAACAAATATTTCAAACATGCAGAAGGGCATAAAGAAATTCAGATGGGCCGGGCGCGGTGGCTCAAGCCTGTAATTCCAGCACTTTGGGAGGCCAAGATGGGCGGATCACGAGGTCAGGAGATTGAGACCATCCTGGCTAACGTGGTGAAACCCCATCTCTACTAAAAAAAATACAAAAAACTAGCCGGGCGAGGTGGCGGGCGCCTGTAGTCCCAGCTACTCGGGAGGCTGAGGCAGAAGAATGGCTTAAACCCGGGAGGTGGAGCTTGCCGTGAGCTGAGATCCGGCCACTGCACTCCAGCCTGGGAGACAGAGCAAGACTTTGTCTCAAAAAAAAAAAAAAAAAGAAATTCAGATGGCCAGGAGCAGTGGCTCTCACCTGTAACCCCAGTACCTTGGGAGGTTGAGGTGGGGTGGATCACTTGAGGCCAGGAGTTCGAGATCAGTCTGGCCAACACGGTGAAAACCCGTCTCTACCAAAAATACAAAAATTAGCTGGTGTAGTGGTGCATGCCTGTAATCCCAGCTACTCGGGAGGCTGAAGCAGGAGAATCACTTGAACCTAGGAGGCGGAGGTTGCAATGAGCTGAGATTAGCACTGTTGCACTCTAGCCTAGGTGACAAAGCGAGATTCTGTCTCAAAAAAAAAAAAAAAAAAATGAAATCCACATATACCACTATTCTGCTTTCACAAATCTGACATTTCTCTATACTGATTTCAGATATTTTTATTAAAAAAAAGAAATCTCCATAGACTCTCCCACTCCCATTAATCTTCCTCTCCCCAGAAATAAATGGTTAGTGTAATATTATTCTTAAATAATTTTATTATATAAAAATGTATGATAGAGAATATAAGGTATTCTTTTGGGATTTTAAATTTTTAAATAAAGGGCATATTATAATATCATTTTGTAAGTTGGTTTTCCAGTCTGCATCATGCTTCTGACATTTATCCATGTTGATACATGCACCTTCAGCTCATTCATTTTAACTTCTGTAGTAGCATTTCATTATTTGAATAAGGAAATCATATTCTCAGGGAGATGAGAGTGTATACAGCAAAGGCTATGTGAAACAGCACATCAAAACCCTCAAAGAGAGAACTGAGAATCACATGCTTATTCAAATCAGTTACTGATTTTAACATTTCCATGACGACAACCCAGCTGGTGAGGAAACATTACTGACTTCCAGTTGGGGCCCCTGTATAGACAGGATGGCATGAACTGGCTCAGTCAACTGGCCCTTCCCCATTTCCTTGTTGTTCCAGTTGTGCCATATTCCAGAGTTCCACTTCTGAGCAGTGTAATTAAATCCAGCAAGCATGGTGCTAAGTGCCTACCAGGTGTCAAACAACATGCCTGGCACTGGTGATACAGAATGGAAAATAAGAGGCAATCCTGCCCTCAAGGAGCTGGCTGAGGCAGGAGACAAATGAGAGACAGATAGATCTTCATGCTGTTGTGCTAAGAGCTCCGACAGAGTAAGTAAAAGGTGACAGAAGGCCCATGGGGCAGAGCCTTGAATCCAGCATTGAGTCTTGAATAAGCATGCATTGACCAGGGGAAACTGGGGTCTTGAGGTCAGAGGGAGGGCATTCCCCCAAAAATCATAGAGATTTCTCTGAGATTTATAAGTGCACAGATTCTGTCCAAAACATTTCAGTTCAGACAATAAATTCTGCATGGTTTTTTTTGTTGTTGTTTTTGTTTGAGGCGGAGTCTCGCTCTGTCGCCCGGACTGGAGTGCGGTGGCCGGATCTCAGCTCACTGCAAGCTCTGCCTCCAGGGTTTACGCCATTCTCCTGCCTCAGCCTCCCAAGGAGCTGGGACTACAGGCGCCCGCCACCCCGCCCGGCTAGTTTTTGTATTTTTTTTAGTAGAGACGGGGTTTCACCGTGTTGGCCAGGATGGTCTCGATCTCCTGACCTGGTGATCTGCCCGTCTCGGCCTCCCAAAGTGCTGGGATTACAGGCTTGAGCCACCGCGCCCTGCCTCTGCACGGTTTTTAAGTCAAAATACAGTGTATTTCAAAGCAAGACTTGTTCTTTCATCAGTTCCAGAAAGGCCTCCCACTTATTAAAAATGAATCTTCACCCCAACCTGTAGATCTCATTACTGGAAAGGGTGATGGCTTCTAAGGCAGGCCCTGATTTTTCGGGACCTAAGCAAACAGCTCTGTGGGCTCCTCTTGCTGTCTCACCTGCATGATGTCGATGGCCATCGCCTGTGTCTGGATCCCCTCCACGTGGTTCACCAGCCAGTGCACCACCTCTGCGCTGATGAAGCAGTACGGTGAGAGGCCCTTCTGTTCAGAGAGCAGCTGGACTCCTGTCCTGGGTTCCATTGTGGTGAGCAGGGAGCAGGGGATGTGTATGCCCCACGGCAATAAGTGGAAGGAAAGATGAAAAAGAAGGGACTCCCACTAGAGCATTTAATACCATAAAGCAGTGTCCCTATGCTATTCCTAGACTCAGAGAAATACCCATGAGAGGACAAAATAAGTTGTTACAAGGGGGCTGGGCACGGTGGCTCACGCCTGTAATCCCAGCACTTTGGGAGGCTGAGGTGGGTGGATCACCTGAGGTCAGGAGTTTGAGACCTGCCTGGCCAACATAGCGAAACCCCATCTCTACTAAAAACACAAAAATTAGTTGGGCATGGTGGTGCATGCCTGTAATCCCAACTAGTTGGGAGGCCGAAGCGATAGAATCACTTGAACCTGGGAGGTGGAGGTTGTAGTAAGCCAAGATCATGCCACTGTCCTCCAGCCTGGGCAACAGAGTGAGACTCTGTCTCAAAAAAAAAAAAAAAAAAAAAAAATCAAAGAAGTTGTTACAGGGGGAAAAGGAGAAGGGGGAGGGGAAAAGATGGGAACTGACATTCAGATAATACCTATACTTGTCAGGCATTATACTAGGTACCTCACATAATTATTTCATTGAATCTTTACATGAACCCTGTGGCTTAACTCCTTTTCTAAAATATCTCTTTTTAAAAACTCCCATCTTGAGGCGGAGGTTGGGTGAGCCAAGATGGCGCCACTGCACTCCAGCCTGGGTGACAGAGTGAGACTCCGCCTCAAAAAAAAAAAAAAAAAAAAAATCCTATCTTACAAACAAGGAAACAGAGGCTCAGAGAGGTCAAGTGACTTGCCCAAGGTCTCAAAACTGGTGAGAAGTACAGTGATGTATGAATCCACCAAATCACACTGCCTGAGCATGGCTATGGCACAGGCCTTTGGGAACCTTCCAACCCTACGCTGTGATGAGCCACTTACGAGGGGTGCTTCATGGCTTCCAGGATCTCTGTCAGGGTGGAGGATGAGGTCAAGGAGCTTGCCACCAGCTGCTGAGAGCTGTAACACAAGGTGTCAGGTCAGCAAAGCAAGATGGCACGTATGCAGTCAAGAGCACGAATATTAGGAACAGTCTCCCCTTCTTATGCAGCCAGAAACCAGGACAATGTTGACATTAAAGGCATTTTAGTAAATTCCAAACAGCTATAACAGCGGGATATCTCATGGGGGGTTTCCTATTTTAAAATGTACACATTTAGGGCCAGGTTTGGTGGCTCACATCTGTAATCCCAGCACTTTGGGAAGATGAGGCAGGTGGATCACTTGAGGTCAGGAGTTCAAGATCAGCCTGGCCAACACAGCAAAGTCCCATCTCTACTAAAAATACAAAAATTAGCCAGGCATGGTGACATGCGCCTGTAGTCCCAGCTACTTGGGAGGCTGAGACAGGAAAATCGCTTGAAACTAGGAGGTGGAAGGTGCAGTGAGCTGAGGTCGTGCCACTTGCTGCACTCCAGCCTGGGTGACAGAGCGAGACTCTTGTCTCAAATAAATAAATAAAAAAATAAAATAAAATGTCCACATTTAGAATTCAAAGTACTTTTGTGTCCAAACTTGCCCTTAGTAAGCATCTCTCCTTTTAATAATATTCCTCAGGCCCAAGGCCCAGCCACTTCCAAGAAACCTCCTGGATTGCTCTGGGTTTGCCCCAAGAGCGTTTCACAGGTAGCTTCATTGAATCCTGACCAGAGAGGACTAGGTAACACTGTAAGAGCATGGGGAACGGAATCCCAGTATCATCACTAACCTGCTATGGAGCTTCTCTTGGCCTCAGTTCCCCCGTGTGAAAAATGGGGTTAATGCTGCTCCTGTCTTTGAGGGCTGATGTGAGGCGAATGTTTATACGATGCTGAGCACATGTACAGGGCTGACACACATGAAGCCCAAAGCGGTAAACAATACTAAAATAATTGACACCAACCCTTTGAAACTGACTAAAGGAACTGCTGAAGGTCAAAGAGTACCAGGAAGTACCAGGATGTGGATTTGAATCCAGGTCAGTCTCTCTCCAAAGCCCGTTCCACCACCTGCTGTCCACATTCTTGCTCAAAGGTGTGATGGTCCCTTAAAACATGCTTTATATTCAGCAGCTGAATGGCCACCCACCATATCAAACTGGGCCGGTTGCGGGGCTTATCCAGAAGCTCCTCAAGTTTTCTGAACTTCTCCCTTTCCTCAGTCCCAGACTACTCTTCATAACTATTCAGAGGATCCAGAAATCACTGGAAGCATTTCAGAATTTCAGGGTTACAAAAAGCTTTCAAAGACCCTTGAACTTCCTTCTAACGCCTGAGTCTCTGCTGAGACCACGAGTCTGGGCAAGAGGCTGTCCTATCTGTGTGAACATCTTCAATGGCAGAGAACTCGGCTCCTCTACGTGCAGGCCATTTGCATGCAGCAGGACCCACTGCTAGTAAGTTCTTCATCATGAAATAGCATCTGCTCTCTGTATTTTTCAGTCATTGGTCCTGATTCTACTGCCATGTCATTTTTGGTCTTTTCACCTCCAGCCTAAACACCCCTAATTCCTCACTTCTTCTGAAAGCAAAAGAAAACCTACTGTTCTACCCTTGTAAGCAATGAGGAAGTCGATAAATGCATTCAATTTCTATGCAATGGGCAGCCTCTCCAATCTCCTCCACGTCTAGAGCAAAAAGCCAGGTAGGCTTGATGGGGATATGGGCATGAGTGAAGGTAGGGAGCAGCGAAGTCCAGACCTGCTCCTGCTTCTGAAGTGACCTTCACCTCTACTGGCCAGAATGAACAGGCTGCAGTAGATGAGACAAAGATTAAGCCAGCACAGAAATTATGACATAAGGGAAACAGAGTGACTCCTGACAGAGGTCAGTCAAGTAAGCTGCCCCAGAGAACTTTCTGCTCTCAGAAAGTTAAGTATCTTTAGATCATTTTGCCAAGGACTGCTTAGTCAGTAAGAACAGACTGAGGCAAGGCCAAGGCAGGAAGATCACGAGGTCAGGAGATCGAGACCATCCTGGCTAACATGGTGAAACCCCATCTCTACTAAAAATACAAGAAGTTAGCTGCGTGTGGTGGCCGGCGCCTGTAGTCCCAGCGACTTGGGAGGCTTAGGCAGAAGAATGGCGTGAACCTGGGAGGCGGAGCTTGCAGTGAGCAGAGATCGCGCCACTGCACTCCAGCCTGGGTGACAGAGCAAGACTCCATTTCCAAAAAAAAAAAAAAAAAAAAAAGAATAGACTGGGACATAATTATTACAAAGCAAACACAGCTGGGAAGAAAATAAAAAGGTTTCTCAGAATTGACAACAGCATTAAAAGCTGGTGCACTTGCTCGAGCAAATGAAGTACAGACAGCTTCCTTTTCCTCCGGATACTAAGGAATAGAAGAACAGTCATGTTTGGCCACAATTAGTGATTCATCCACTGTTTGTTCTTTTCCTTACTGACTGCATGCTATGACATGCAAGACATCGTGCCACAGGCGCCACAGTGAACAAGACAGATTAGGCAGGGGCCCCTTCCAGAAGCCCTGTACTCCTGCATGGCGCTTGACACTTTCCTATGTCTCTGTGGGAACCTCTTAGCTATCCTGTGAGGACGGCAGGAAACAGATCATTACTCCCACCATACAGATGTGGGTAAGGACTAACTTGCCCAGGGTCCCATGTGACTTGTGACAGAGTCAGAACTCGGCCCAGAGCTTTGGACTTCCAGCCTCTGCAGCCTTTGAAATCAGACTACTCCTACTCCCCAGGAACACGAGTTTGGCCACTCTGAATCTCACCTGCTGTCACCGGAGTTTGTGGAGGAGTAGCCCTGTTCTCCTGTGTTCTGGGAGTTCCCAAAGGTCTGGCTGTTGCCTCTGTCCACGGATTGGCCTGTGCTTATGCCCAAACTGGTGCTGTCCAACATAGGAGTGACTGTTTGGTCCACAGATACCTGCAGGAGATTTTAAAACGAATACTTGAATCCCAAAATAACCGACAGGAAAACACAGTAAATAAGTTGTACTGGCTTATTCACTCAATAAGCATTCACAAAAAATAAAAATTAATGCAATCCTTTCTATTCCTCTCATTCCCATTTTCCCTTGGTCCCTTAGTGGCAGAGCTAAAGGAGTCTAGAGGCTCTACCCAGTCTTGTGTGCACTGCCTTCTATCAGAGCAGCTGGGAACTCCCACCCTCCAAACCAGGGCAGACGAGAGGCCACTCTTCACAGTAAATCCCCAGGACCAAAGAAATCGCTTCAATACCTGCCTCAAACAACAAGATTTACACTAAAGAAAAATCTCCATAGAAAGAGTAGAGAAGTCAGAATTACTCCTTATGAGGACAGCAGGACTGAAAGAGAGACCACATTTAGAGAGAAATAGGTGAACATCACAATGTACATCCTCTGTCCACCGTGACCCACCCTTTCCCACCATCCCAAACCTCCTTTCCTCTATCTTTCAGTTGCTCAGCTTCAACTCTCAGAGCCATCTCTTCTCCAGCTTTTCATCTAAAGACAGGCCTAGTCCTGTGGCCTGCCCTCTGCAGATTCACATGCATCTCTAAATCATGCCTGTACTTCCTCTGGCCAGAGAGGGCTGTAACACTATTTTAACTGGCCCCTGATTGTGGCCTCTCCCTCAAAAACCCTACCTGTGAGCCAGCTCTGTTTGCATCATCTGTTAAGAACAGTTCCAATCCCATCATTCTGTTACTCTGAAAACTTTCAAGTCTCCCCATGAACCCCCACACTGCAAACCGACTCACAGGACATCAAGGGTCCTGCGCCACATTGGCTTGACGTGAGATCTCACCACACTGCCTACCATTCACCCACGTGTATGTTTCCAGCCAAATGAAACCCTGTGTGTATAAATCCTGTCTACGTGCCCCATATCACCCTGGGGTGCTCTTCTCCACAACTAGTGGCTAAAAAGCCATCAGTCTTTTTTTTTTTTTTTTAAAGACATAATCTTGCTCTGTCACCCAGGCTGGAGTGCAGTGGCACGATCTCTGCTCACTGCAACCTCTGCTTCCTGGGTTCAAGTGATTCTCCTGCCTCGGCCTCCCAAGTAGCTGGGATTACAGGTGGGAGCCAACACACCTGGCTAATCCCATCAATCTTTAGGGCCATTTTAAATGCTGCTCCCTTAGCAAACTGTTCTCTGATTCACTCCACCCCAGGCTCCAAGCAGATCCATCTCCCTCTCTACTCTGGACCTCTATGAGTTTCTGGTAGCTGCCGAGTTGTGCCTCACATAATGGTGTTGTATCTTTTTTTTTCCAGAGACAGGGTTGCCTTCTGTCACTCAGGCTGGAGTGCAGTGGTGCCATCACATCTCACTGTAACCTCAAACTCTTGGGCTCAAGCAATCCTCCTGCCTCAGCCTTCCAAGTAACTGGGACTACAGGCATGCACCATCACATGTGCCTATTTTTTTTGCGTAGAGAATGTCTAGCTACGTTGCCTCGGCTGATCTCGAACTTCTGGGTTCAACTGATCCTTCCGCCTCAGCCTCCCAAAGTGCTGGCATTACACGTGTGAACCACTGTGACCAGCCTGTAATGTTGTTGTATCTCCTTTAAGGGTCCTGGAGGCAGGATTATGACCTGTTCACCTGGAAGCCCAGCAGCATGCATCAAAGGTTATACTCATAGCAAGTATATGAAGAGAATGACTAAGCCTTTCAGAGCAATTCTGGAAAAGTGTAAGGCTCTTAGAACCTCCTAACTTGAGGTTTTTTGGTACTTCCAGAAGGCATCTTTCTATCAGATATTTTATTAGCAAAAATTGTTTTCTAAAACAAGTCTTCTCAGCTGGGTGTGGTGGCTCACGCCCGTAATCTCGGCACTTTGGGAGGCCAAGGTGAGTAGATCACTTGAGTCCAGGAGTTTGAGACCAGTCTAGGCAACATGGTGAAACCCCATTTCTACAAAAAATACACAAATTAGCCAGGCATGATGGCACACGCCTGTAGTCCCAGCTACTTGGGAGAATGAGGTGGGAAGACTGCTTGAGCCCAGGAGGCAAAGGTTGCCGTGAGCCAGGATCCTGCCACTGCACTCCAGCCTGGGCGACAGAGAGAGACCCTGTCTGAAAAAAATAAAATAAAATGAAATAAAGAAAATAAAACAAGGCTTCTCAGTCTCAGCACTATTGCCCTCTGGGGTGAGATAAGTGTTTGTTGTAGGGGGCTGTCCTGTGCATTGTTGGATGTTCAGAAGCATCCCTGGCTTCTACCCACTGGATACTAGTAATACCTCCTCACCTATCAGCCCCAACCCCCAATTATGACAAATAAAAACGTCTCTAGATACCCTTGGAGGGTAAAGTTCCTCCTGGTTCTGATAGAACCATTTTGCTGTTCTACAGCAGGCTCAATGATTTGTTTAAAAAAAAAAAAAAAACCACACAGGTTTTGCTGGCACCATAAACACACAGAGAAATGCAGCAAGAGACAGCTTGCAATTACCAATTACCACCTGCCTCTAACCAGTAAGGTTTACCATGCCGTAAATTTAAATGAGAATAAGCTAAATAAAGGGGACTAGACCCAGCTCTTATGCATGTAAGAGTGGCTCTTAGGCATTGCCTTCTGGGCCCCTGTAGTGGGGTTCTCTCATGTACTATACAAGAATTGCTCTACCAGCCTAACCTGAAGGCCATTACCAGAAATGCACATTAGTCCTGCAGTCCTATTTTGGTGGGAGCGGGGGTGGGGGGTGGTTAAGGCGTTGTCCTCTAGATCAGGAATTGGGAAACATTTTTTGCAAGAGATCAGAGAGTAAATATTTCAGGCTTTGTGGGCCACATGGTCTCTGTCACAACTACTCAACTTTGACTAAGAAAGTGAGAAAGCAGCTATACGCAATATGTAAATGAATGGGCGTGGCTCTATTCCAATAAAACTTTATTTACAAAAAGCAAATGGTGGACCAGATCTGCCCCATAGTTTCCTGACCTCTGCTCTATCTATGTATCACACAATGTCTATCTTTTAAGGGGCCGTACAGAAAAGGCATTTTGTTTAGATCTTAATACCAGGAAAAGTTATGCTTCTCCCAAGGAATCTGGTTGTCTTTATTTTATAATCACTCTGAGTCTTGGAACAGAGGTTTCCCACTTTTCTGTGGCTACCAGGAGGTTCAGAGCTGAATTTGGCACAAAATTCTATCTACTTTACAAGGCCTTATATTACATCCTGTCTAATTTTTCTTCTTTACCTGAATTTCCCCCATCTAGTCATGTTTTTATTTTAGGGGCTGCATTTACTTCCATGATCCACATGAAGCAACTTTTTGGAATAAGATCAGTGGTGAATAAAGATAAATGGCAGGTGGGATGGACGGAATGGTAGATGTCTCACGTAGATGCCTGGTAAAGAGCCAAGCAGAGGGAGATGTCTTTCATCTTAAGAATCTTATGAACATTGTCCAAAAAAAGGACTCCATTTAACATATGTAGATACTCCTTCCTCTGCTTTAGAGTAGGCTAGACTTAGTGACATGCCTCCAAAAAATGGAGTATAAGAAAGGAAAAAATAGTAACTTCATAGTGGATATGGCTAACAAATATGACATTAACCAAGTGATGAACGAGTGATGAAGGTTATCGTCGCCAGTGATGTTGTGTGGATCTCAGGTACCTCATGATGGGAAGGGCACTTCTGGTATCTTTTTGAGTAGCTGTAACTCTAGTTTAACCACGAAAAAAAACCGTGGACAAACCCAGATCTGGGGACATTCTATAGGACACCTGGCCAGGACTCCTCAAGGCAGTGAAGGTCATTTAAAAAAATAAGGAAAGGGCCGGGCGCGGTGGCTCACACCAGTAATACCAACACTTTGGGAGGCCGAGGTGGGCGGGTCACAAGGTCAGGAGATCGAGACCATCCTGGCCAACATGGTGAAACCCTGTCTCTACTAAAAACACAAAAATTAGCTAGGCATGGCGGTGTGCGCCTGTAATCCCAGCTACTTGGGAGGCTGAGGCAGGAGAATCGCTTGAACTCAGGAGGCGGAGGTTGCAGTGAGCAGAGATTGTGCCATTGTACTCCAGCCTGGTGACAGAGCGAGAGCGAGACTCTGTCTCAAAAAAAAAAAAAAGAAATGAAAAAAAAAGGAAAGCCTGAGAAACAGTCACAGATTAGAAGAGACTGGGAAGCCAGGCAATGTGGTACCCGAGATTGGCTCCTAGAACAGAAAGAAGACATTAATTGAAAAAATGGCAAAATCTAAGTCTGGTGTTTGATGAAAAAAAAAACTCAAACCTCTCAGCAGCAGCACCAATCCCCAGTTTCCCCCCACGTATTGGCACTCCCAAGCTACAGGAGAAAGTGAGGGAGGGAGCCCTGTTAGAGATGCCTCTGAGATGAGCACCACCCACCACAGGCGCCCCCCACGGGTCTTCTACCTTACACCTCGTGGGCTTGTCACAGCCCCATTTTCTCATGCTGGAGGGTCATCAGCTACAAGGAAACAGTTGGATCTGCCAGCCCAGCTCTCCACTGTGCCTGGAGGCTGCTAGGGATGACACTCTGCTTTGTCTTACCCGGAGACAAACGGGCTAAGTGGGCTCCTGCTTTCCAGACACTCAGCTCCTGCCAGGCAGACAGAGGCATTGCAAGGGATCCATGACAGAATCCCCTATGCCTTACAGAGAGGGAAAGCTTGGGAATAACTTGCAGACCCACAGCTCAGATGTTCTCCAAGGTCAAGATCAGGGAAGGAGAATATTATCCCAAATTAAAACCTTCTCTCTGCCCTCATGAAGCTTGCCATCTAGGGGTGAGCAGAAGACAGGCATTAATATTCATAAAGGATTTTATTCATCCCTGTTATTTCCCATAGCACTTGGCACAGCCCTACACCCAGCAGGTGCTTGGAATCTGCCATCTCAATTGATCTGAATTTTGTCACAGAGGCAACCTCCTTCCTCTATGTGTCCATCATATATATATATATATATATATATATTTTTTGGAGACAGGTCTTGCTCTGTCTCCCAGGCTGGAGTGCAGTGGCGCAATCATGGTCACTGCTGCCTCCACCTCCTGGACTCAAGCACTCCTCCCTCCTCAGTCTCTCAAATAACTGAGACTGCAGGCATGCACCACGACACTCAGCTAATTTTCTTTTAAATTTTTTGTAAAGACAAGGTCTCACTGTGTTGCCCAGGCTGATTTCAAACTCCTGGACTAATAGGGATCTTCCTGCCTCCACCTCTCAAAGTGCTAGGATTACATGTGTGGGCTGCTGTGCCTGGTGTTACTTATATTTTTATATCTTACATCATTCCAAAAAAGGTGAGGCTACTAATAAATAGACACACAATAAGATTAAAAAAAAAAATACGGCTGGGTGTGGTGGCTCATGCCTGTAATCCCAGCACTTTGGGAGGCCGAGGCGGGTGGATCACCTGAGGTCAGAAGTTCGAGACCAGCGTGGCCAACACGGCAAAACCCAATCTCTACCAAAAATACACAATTAGGCCAGGCGCAATGGCTCACTTCTGTAATCCCAGCACTTTCAGTACTTTGGGAGGCCAAGGCGGGCAGATCACTTGAGGTCAGGAGTTGGAGACCAGCCTGGCCAGCATGGTGAAACCCTCTCTCTACTAAAAATACAAAAAATTAGCCGGGTATGGTGGCACATGCCTATAGTCCCAGCTACCTGGGAGGCTGAGGCAGGAGAATCATTTGAACCCAGGAGGCGGAGGTTACAGTGGGCTGAGATCGCGCCACTGCATTTGAGCCTGGGCAACAGAGCAAGACTACATCTCAAAAAAAAGTGAGATCCCAGCAATCTGGCCTCCTGAAGTGCTGGGATTATAGGCGCGAGTCACCACGTGCAGCTGAGAAATGGATATTATTTCTAATCCTCAGAACAACCCTACAAAGAAATTATTTTTTATTTCCTTTAACAAATGAAGAAACACACAAAGTAAATTTTTTTTTTTTTTTTTTAAATAAAGAAACAGGTTCAGAAGGTTAATTCACAGGACTAACACAGCTCCCTGACATAGCATAGAGGCCAAGATTTGAAAGCAGCCATCTGGGCCAGGCATGAGTGTAACTCCAGCACTTTGGGAGGCTAAGGCAGGTGGATCACCTGAGGTTAGGAGTTTGAGAGCAGCCTAACATGGTGAAATCCCATTTTTACTAAAAATACAAAAAATTAGCCGGGCATGGTAGTGCATGCCTATAATCCCAACTACTCGGGAGGCTGGGGCAGGAGAATCACTTGAATCCGGGAGGCTGGGGTTGCAGTGAGACGAGATTGTGCCATTGCACCCAGCCTAGGCAACAAGAGTGAAATTCCGTCTAAAAAAAAAAAAAAGAAAAAAGAAAGCAGCCATCTGACTCCACTGGCCTCCCTCCTCCATACTATGCTGCACATCAGAAAATACACAAAGCGAGTTCTATGTTCTGTATATTTTACCACAATAAAAAATAAACATAGAGAAAAAGTACAATTTAATTTTGTGTATGTACAGAGAGCTCTTACTATCTCTGATAGAATTTTTTTTGGTTTTTTCAGACAGAGTCTCACTCTGTTGCCCAGGCTGGAGTGCAGTGGCATGATCTCGGCTCACCGCAACCTCTGCTTCCCGGGTTCCAGCAATTCTCCTTCCTCACCCTCCTGAGTAACTGGACTACAGGTGAATGCCACCATGCTGGGCTAATTTTTGTATTTTTATTAGAAATGGGGTTTCGGGGGGCCGGGCGCGGTGGCTCAAGCCTGTAATCCCAGCACTTTGGGAGGCCGAGATGGGTGGATCACGAGGTCAGGAGATCGAGACCATCCTGGCTAACACGGTGAAACCCCGTCTCTACTAAAAAATACAAAAAACTAGCCGGGCGAGGTGGCGGGCACCTGTAGTCCCAGCTACTCGGGAGGCTGAGGCAGGAGAATGGTGTAAACCCGGGAGGCGGAGCTTGTAGTGAGCTGAGATCCGGCCACTGCACTCCAGCCTGGGCCACAGAGTGAGACTCCGTCTCAAAAAAAAAAAGAAATGGGGTTTCACCATATTGACCAGGCTGGTCTCGAACCCCTGACCTCAAGTGATCCATCTGCCTTGGCCTCCCAATATAATTTTTTTTTTTATGTATACATTTTTTTAAAAATTAGAGACAGGGTTTTCCTAATATTGTCCAGGCTGGTCTTATTCTCCTGGGCTCAAGTGATCTTCCCACCTCACTTCTCGCCTTTTCAACAAAACACTGGTAGGTAATATAATCCTTATTTGTGTGCCTCTCCTGAGTCTAAAACTTTCCATAACAGTCTCCTGTAAGAATGTAAAAGGTGGCCGGGCACAATGGCTCACGCCTGTAATCTTAGCACTTTGGGAGGCCAAGGTGGGCCTATCACCTGAGGTCCGGAGTTCAAGACCAGCCTGGCCAACATGGTGAAACCCCTTCTCTACTAATAATACAAAAGTTAGCTGGGCGTGGTGGTGCACACCTGCAATCCTAGCTACTCGGGAGGCTGAGGCAGGAGAAATGCTTGAACTTTAGAGGTGGAGGTGGCAGTGAGCCAACATTGTACCACTGCACTCCAGCCTGGGCAACTAGAGTGAAACTCTGTCTCAAAACAAAAACAAAAAAACCACAAAGTAAAAGGTTAATGGCCAGACACAGTGGCTCATGCCTGTAATCCCAATGCTTTGGTAGGCCAAGGCAGAAGAATCACTTGACACCAGGAGCTGATCAGCCTGGGCAACATAGCAAGACCCTACCTCGAAAAAAATTAAAAATTAGCTGGGCCGGGCGCGGTGGCTCAAGCCTGTAATCCCAGCACTTTGGGAGGCCGAGATGGACGGATCACAAGGTCAGGAGATCGAGACCATCCTGGCTAACACGGTGAAACCCCGTCTCTACTAAAAATACAAAAAATTAGCCGGGCGTGTTGGCGGGCGCCTGCAGTCCCAGCTACTCGGGAGGCTGAGGCAGGAGAATGGCGTGAACCCAGGAGGCGGAGCTTGCAGTGAGCTGAGATCCGGCCACTGCACTCCAGCCTGGGCGACAGTGTGAGACTCCGTCTCAAAAAAAAAAAAAAAAATTAGCTGGGCATTGTGGTTCGTATCTATAATCCCAGCTACTTGGGAGGCTAAGGCTGGACTCCAGCCTGGACAACAGAGCAAGACACTACCTCTAAAAAAAAGAAAGTAAAAGGTCTGGATCAACCAATGTTTGTTTTAAACCAAAAATACAGTGCTCTACCCATACTCAGAGTTTAGAGATGTTGCTTAGATTAGGACTCAAAGGTCCTTACAGGGATTTGCCTATAGTTACACCGCTGACTGGGAAGAGGCAGTTGGGGATAGCTGAAGACTTGCACAGAAAGGCATGGTACCTCTGATCTGTCCCAATGTTAACTAAACCCTTACCCTCCCAGTGCAGTGCACAGAATGATGTAGGAGCTCAGTCACTCACTAGTGGTATGCCCATTTAACCAGCTAACAACTTTTTCTTTTCTCATTTTAAAAAATTCTATTTTATTATTTTTATTTATTTATTTATTTGAGACAGACTCTGGCTCTGTTGCCCAGGCTGGAGTGCAGTGGCATAATTTTGGCTCACTGCAACCTCTGACTCCTGGGTTCAAGGGATTCTCCTGCCTCAGCCTCCTGAGTAGCTAGGCTTATAGGCATGTGCCACCACGCCTGACTAATTTTTGTAATTTTAGTAGAGATGGGGTTTCACCATGTTGGCCCAGCTGGTCTTGAACTCCTGACCTCAAGTGATCCACCTGTCTCGGCCTCCCAAAGTGCTAGGATTACAGGCGTGAGCCACTGTGCCCGGCCTGGTCCAAATCTTTTAACTGACAAATAATTTAACGGAAATCCAGAAGCTAAGTGAGCTACACCTTCGACCTATGAAGTAGCACACACCTATTAATAAATATTTGCTGTGTTTTTCCACCACTTCCTGCCACACTGTTATAAATTTATCCGGTTGTATTGGGAGGGGAAAAAAATAACTGTTCAGCCCTAAAGTAAGCATATTTCATGTTGCTCATAAAACCTAAAAGTGAAGATGCTGCAAACTGGCAAAGAATCAGTGGCAACTATGTAAAACAGACAGTGATGAGAAAGTCATCACTGATACAACCGTATGTTCTTCTACATTAATCTCTTCCATCCCCGCTTCGCCGCCACAAATAAGATGGAAGGGAATGTACACTTCTGAGACCAAATTCAATTTCAACTGCCCCCCAAATTTAGTTGCAGCCCAATGCCATGTGTTCAGAGCCTAACAGAAGGCCAGCTCGTGGCGTCTGCCAATGGGACAGGCATGCAAAGCCCTGGAGTTGGACTAACCTGAGGGTAGAAGGCGGACGATGCTGTGCGTGGGCTGCGGACAAACTCCATAAAGAAGGCCCCGTCCTGAAGTCAGAGGAGGAGGAAGCAGCAGCAGCAGGTGCAAGGAAGCGAAGACACGGAATGTGTACCAGTGGTTAACCATCAGGGGAAGGAGACAGGTATGAAAAACAAAAAATAAAAATAAAAACAAGGAGGGAAGGAGAGAAACAAGGACACAAGAAGAGGATGGGAAAAGAAAAAAAAAAAAAAAAAAAAAAGAAAGAGAAAGAGAGAGAGAGAGAGAGAGAGAGATCCACCCAGAAAGACAATATCCAAATGCAAAGCATGAGCAGAAACTCACACCTTCCTGGGCAGAATATCCCATCTGTGTGGGAGAAAGCACCCAGGTTGGAAGGTGTGTCCAAGCTCTCTCTGGTCTCATCAGAGCGTGGCTTGGATGCTCTCACCCTCCCACATAGCTCTGAAATTCCTTCAGATCTATGCCAAGGAAGATGAAAAGGCCACAGAGCAGCTTGGTGGGGCTGCAGGGTAAGGGCTTTGGTGGCAATATCCTGGCCTCCCACCTGGCTGGGTAACCAGTCACCCTCTTGGAGAGATACATTGAGCCATGAAGCTTTTTCTGCCTGTTACTAAACATGGCAGCCAGATGGGAGGAGAGGATTCAAGGCAGGATAAGTTCTTGCTTAGTTTTTTTAGCAAACAGGGGATACAGAAGCAGCCATACCTTCTCCTCCACTGGTTGTGTAACAAAATCATCAGCAAGCTAAGACATATATAATGTCAGATACACAGCACTCACATTGTGAGGGGTTTTCTAAAGCTGTCATTCCCTCCCTACCCTACCCATGTGGAGTTCAAGCAGCCATGTCTGTGAAACAAAAATCACACAGAGGACTTTTTCAGTGACCCCTCCTTCCATCATTCTGAAGTAGCACCCTCTGTCCTTTTGCAATCTTTTTACTTTTTATGCCTGGTTATCATAGAAATTCAGGAATGGCACATGACACATCTCAAGTTCTCTGCTTTTCTGGAACTTTTCCTCAATTCCAAAGGTAGAATAACTGAAATATTTAGGTGCCCATTTTATTGATACTGCTGCCACTTCCTATAAGTGACTGCAAACTCAAATACGAAACCTTGGAAACTTGTGGCTGTGCAGATGCTGATGCAGCACTCGCAACGCATTCTAACGTGAAGTGTTCCTTGGGGACACGGTTGGGCATTTCCGAGCATGTCAGCAGGGCTCTTTGCTTTGGCCATCTCATGGCATTTTGTTTCACCTTGACTATTCAGTTTACTTCCGGCCCTATTGATGGCTCATGCATGTGGATTTTAGTGTTCACCTGGATGATCAGGAGAGGGTTCTAAACAGCAATCTAATATATTTGTGACTATAATTTTTCTGCTTTTCAGTCTTGTCCTCGGCATTGTTTCTGATTCTCAAAGATGGCAATGAGTAGAGGCAAAACCTGGTGGACAGCACACACGGTGATTTGTATCTCATTGTTCCACTGTGTCCCTTCTCTGCCAGAACATATAGAAGCAGAGGTGCTGAGGTTTACGTACATGTGAAGGAGGACAGGTGAAAAGACTCATGGTCAGCAGATCATTCCTTACACACAGACTATCCTTGGTACTTAAAGCCACTCCCTAGAGAAGCGGTCGGTAAACTACAGCTTGCAGACCAAATCTGGCCAGCCATCTGATTTTTTTACAGCCAATGAGCTAAGAATGGTTTTTATGGGTGGGCGTGGTGGCTCACACCTGTAATCCCAGCAGTTTGGGAGGCTGAGGCGGGTGGATCACTTGAGGTCAGGAGTTCGAGACCAGCCTGGCCAACATGGTGAAACCCTCTCTCTACTAAAAATTTAAAAAATTAGCTGGCCATGGTCGTGCACACCTGTAATCCCAGCTACCGGGGAGGCTGAGGCAGGAGAACTGCTTGAACCTGGGAGGCTGAGGCTGCAGTGAGCTGAGATTATGCCACTGCACTTAAGCCTGGGTGACAGAGCGAGACTCTGTCTCAAAAAAAAGAAAAAAATTTTATGTTTAAAAATAATTTTAAATGATTATGGAAATACCGTACTTACACAATAGCTTTGTTTTGCCTTTTGGCCACAAAGTCTAAAATACGTATTTAGGTTTGCCAACATTTGGCTTACAAGTTGCCCACAGCCTTGGCTGATACTTTTTTCTCAGATTTTAATCCCTCTACCCATGTAGTGTAATTCTAGTATTTAGACTAAGGAATTAATCAGAAGTGTGGTCAAATAATTATTGCAAGCATAGTCACTACAACATTTTAACTGTGGTATACTGTAGAATAATTTTTCAAGTTTATAGAAAAATACCAAAAATCATTTAAAAATCACCATCTAGCCGGGCGCGGTGGCTCAAGCCTGTGATCCCAGCACTTTGGGAGGCCGAGACGGGCGGATCATGAGGTCAGGAGATCGAGACCATCCTGGCTAACACGGTGAAACCCCGTCTCTACTAACAATACAAAAAACTAGCCGGGCAAGGTGGCGGGCGCCTGTAGTCCCAGCTACTCGGGAGGCTGAGGCAGGAGAATGGCGGGAACCCGGGAGCGAGCGGAGCTTGCAGTGAGCTGAGATCCGGCCACTGCACTCCAGCCTGGGTGACAGAGCGAGACTCCGTCTCAAAAAAAAAAAAATCACCATCTACAATTTTAACCAAAAGAAGTTATAAATGAAGGCATATTCACACGATAAAATGATATATAGCTATTTTTTTCTTTGGGGTTCCTGAGGGAAAAAAATGAAAGAAAAAAATTATATAGCTATTTTTAAAAATCATGCTTTTGTAAAACATTTAATGACATGGGAAATTTTCATGATATGGAGGTAAAATAAACACAGATATATCATTTGACCACAATTTTGAAAAATAACATATATGTGTTGAATCTCCTTCATCTCCCAGTGATAGAGACAAGAGAGTGGTAAGTACAGTCAACTCGCCCTATCACAACAGAGCAATCTCAGAGTCCGAATTTCCCAGAAGGAGCTGACAGAGCCAAGTCGATTGGTCTTAAAAGACCCATGGAGTTTTCGGCTCCTCTACTGTACTTGTTCCTGATAAAGGCCTAAAGTCTCAGGTTTTTTGTATTTTCCACCCACCCCAGGATGCTCCCATTTGACTGTATTTCTCAGTAGTCTGAGAAAACTGATGGGAATTTCATTATCAAAGAAGAGAGAGCTCTGGTGGAGGCTGCTTCAGTAGTTTTCTATTCCCCTCTGGGAAAGCTAAAGATGAGGGTGAAGGAAAACCAGACGGCCAAATACAAAGCTCAGGCCAGATCTTGGGCATTGAACCAACAAAGTTTAGCTTAACTGTTGTATCTTATTTTTTTGAAGCAGGGTCTCACTCTGTCACCCAGGCTGGAGTGAGGTGGTGTGATCATGGCTCACTTTAACCTCAACCTCCTGGGCTCTAGGGATCCCCTCATCTCAGCCTTCTGAGTAGCTGAGACTACAGGTAAATGCCACCACATCTAGCTAATTTTATTTTTAATTTTTTTTAGAAATGGGGTCTCCTTATGTTGCATAGGCTGGTCTCAAACTCCTGGGCTCAAGTGATCCTCCAGCCTCAGCCTCCCAAAGTGCTGGAATTACAAGCATGACTGACTGTTTTATATCTGGATTTAACTAGAAGTTAGCTTCCTTACAACTGTGAGCAAGAAAGTTCTTATATAAAAATAGTAACAGTAATAGAACCCTTAAAGGGTTCAGGGTATAATTCATCCAAAGCCTCAGCACATGCAATCCTGGATCTGAAGGGCTATCAAAGTTCTTATATAAAAATAGTAACAGTAATAGAACCCTTAAAGGGTTCAGGGTATAATTCATCCAAAGCCTCAGCACATGCAATCCTGGATCTGAAGGGCTATCTGTTTTACCCTCCACACTGAGCCTCTGAGAGCACAGGACAGCTCCCCACTATAGTGGCTTCCTTTACCTTTCGTGGGCTGTCCATGTAGGTGGGAGTCATGGCAACGCTGCTGCTCTCGGCTGACTGGGCAGAGCTCTTCCCACCATGCACAGCTGCCTGCTGTTCTCCCAGGCACCTGAAAGGAGGAAAAGCACAGGACAGCAGCTTGCTCAGAGCTTCCTGGTGAAGGATCCATGTCCGCCAAGATGCAGACAGCTCTGTTGCTGTCATCTTTGAAACACATTTCTGCCTTGTTTCCCTTTCCAGCCCTTTATGACATGCTTAATTTCTTTCATTGTGCTGAACAATCACCAGTCCTCCACAGTAAATCAAAAAATAATCCAATTTTAAAAGCATTCTGGCAGCATCTGGTGCTTATATATGACCTTAAAAAGGGAACTGACATGGTTTGAACACCATTTTTTAAATTCTTGTAAAAATACTTTTTTCTCAATTTTTATTTAATATACCAGCAAAAGCACATTCTGAATGTTAAGACTGCGTGGTGGCTCATGCCAGTAAACCCCACACTTTGGGAAGCCAAGGTGGGCGGATCACCTGAGGTCAGGAGTTTGAGACCAGCCTGGCCAAAACGGTGAAACTCCACCTCTACTAAAAATACAAAAAATTAGCCAGGCGTGGCAGTGCACGCCTATAGTCCCAGCTACTCAGGAGGCTGAGGCATGAGAATCACCGGAACCCAGGAGGCAGAGGTTGCAGTGAGCCGAGATCGTGCCACTGCACTCCAGCCTTG
>NC_045452.1:13446481-13542743 GCF_002776525.5 Piliocolobus tephrosceles
TCTGTCGCCCGGGCTGGAGTGCAGTGGCTGGATCTCAGCTCACTGCAAGCTCCGCCTCCTGGGTTCACACCATTCTCCTGCCTCAGCCTCCCGAGTAGCTGGGACTACAGGCGCCTGCCACCTTGCCCAGCTAGTTTTTGTATTTTTTAGTAGAGACGGGGTTTCACCATCTTAGCCAGGATAGTCTCGATCTCCTGACCTCGTGATCCGCCCGTCTCGGCCTCCCAAAGTGCTGGGATTACAGGCTTGAGCCGCTGCGCCCGGCCGGGATTTATATGTTAATCTTTCCAACGTGCATAGCTACATCACCCTCCAAACCAAATTAACAGACATTATCTCATAACGCAAGACAAATACAGTTTCCTTATGACATCTCATCCCATCTCATCTCAGTTCTGATGTACATGAATGAATATTTTCATGTTTATTTTCCTTTTTTCTGTTATAAAATTAACTACACTTTATTTTAGATTAAATTACGCTGCTTTAATATATCACTGTTTTATTGTTAGGTTTCAGAAGGCTCAAATTAAAGTCTTAAGTGCTTCATTATTACTATAATATATATTACTTATTGTGATGGACAGTGCGAGGCAGGGCCCAGCCCCCTCCACGATGGCCTTGTTGTTGTCCCAGCACTGGGAGGGCTGTCTAGGAGGCTCTGTCTCAGTTTTCAGCCCCTTCAGGGACAGCCCCAGCTGCATGGGCTGCCATAGCCAATGAATGGTGTGTGTGTGTGAGTGTGTGTGTGTGCCTGCATACGTGTGTTTGTTGGCCTAACTCAGCACATCTCTGAAAGCTGTTCTAGGCTGTTCCTGTGGGATCTCCTGAGGCTGTCACTGGGTCTGGGCTGTAGTCCAGCTTCTCTTGGCACCCACTCCGGTTTCTTCCCCATCCTTCCCACAGGTGTTGTGCCCAAGGGCTCTCCTTAATAAGCATCCTATATGCTACATTCCATCTCAGTCCGCTTCCCTGAGAATCCAATTTGCAACAATTTTCTTATCTTAAATTCTGATACTTTTGTTACTCAATGCGAAGTAATCACATACCAGGGATGCAAAAATCTGTTTCCATAGTAACCTGTTGCACTCTCCCTTAAAATTTGTTTTTACATTATGAAAAAATACAAACATATACAAAAGTAAAGAGGACAATATAATGAACCCCTACATATTCCTTACCAAAATTATATCATTAGAGCCATTCTGGTTTCATCCATACACCCTGCCTACCCACATGACATATTTTGAAGCAAAACTCACACATTGTTTCATCCTTAAACATTTCAGTATCTCTAAAAGATAACAAATGTTTTAAAAATTTTTCAAAAGTCAAATATTTCCTCAGTTGTCTCAAAAAAATTTTTTTAGCTGAGTGTGGTGGCTCACACCTGTAATCCCAGCACTTTGGAAGGCCAAGGTGGGTGGATCACGAAGTCAGAAGATTGAGACCATCCTGGCCAATATGTTGAAACTCCGTCTCTACTAAAAATACAAAAATTAGCTGGTGTGGTGGTGCACGTCTGTAGTCCCAGCTACTCAGGAGGCTGAGGCAGAAGAATCGCTTGAACCTAGGAGGCAGAGGTTGCAGTGAGCCCAGATCGTGCCACAGCACTGCAGCCTGGGCGACACAGCGAGACTCTGTCTTTTTTTTTTTTTTTTGAGACGGAGTCTTGCTCTGTCGCCCGAGCTGGAGTGCAGTGGCCAGATCTCAGCTCACTGCAAGCTCCGCCTCCCGGGTTTACGCCATTCTCCTGCCTCAGCCTCCGGAGTAGCTGGGACTACAGTCTCCTGCCACCTCGCCCGGCTAGTTTTTTTTGTATTTTTAGTAGAGACGGGGTTTCACCGTGTTAGCCAGGATGGTCTCGATCTCCTGACCTCGTGATCCGCCCGTCTCGGCCTCCCAAAGTGCTGGGATTACAGGCTTGAGCCACCGCGCCCGGCCTGAGACTCTGTCTAAAAAAAAAACAAAAAACAAAACCCAACAACAAGACTCAACTAAGTCCCTACATTGTCATATGTTATGTATCTTAGGTCCTTTTAAGGTATAAGCCCTTCTTCACTTCTCCTTATCCTTGCAAATTATTTGTTAAAGAAAGTAGCTCATTAGCCGTGTAAACTTACACAGCCTGGATGTGCTGATTACATCCCTTTATTATATAACATGTTCTTCTGTGCCCTGTACTTCCTGAGAAGCAGAACTTACATCAAGGGATTTGGGCAGATTTCGGTCAAATTTTGGGCCACTATTCTTCCTAAGTGGTACTGTGCACTTCTGCCTGGAGGCCCAGAATGGCTGCCTCTCTCTTATGATGCGAGCTGCCACTGATTATCTTTGCTAGATCCATTCATTCATCAGAGACTACACACAGTGACAGTTCATCATTCCTTCTGTATTTATTAGCTGGGATATTTTAAAAAGAGAAACTTCCCCACACCAATTACTTGGATGCTCTGAGTTGTAATTCACAGGACAAAAGACTAAGTGCTAGATTATTTTCCTTGTGCACTGACACCAGTCTCTCTTTCTATCACAACGCAGTGTGTTTTCCTCTAAGTCTCATCCACAAATGCATGCTGTGAGATTCTCTTGCATCCCCGGTGACCACTCAGATGTGTCATCTGATGCACACGACAATCCACATGTACTGAGTCACCTGCTATATGTTGATGCACTGACTAGGAGTCAGGGATTCTGAAAAGAAGATTGACCCTGTCCTTGCCCTTAGAAGCTCCTCTTCTAATGGCTCAGGAAGACGGGACTGCCACAAAACAACCAATTACAATGCATATGTGTATACATGAGAACATACATGAGGGCATGCTTGGGTATGTTCAGCCAGGAGGGGGCGCTAGCCACACCTCCATGGAGGCAGTGACCATATATGCTCCGCGTGGGCCTTGAAGGGTGGGCAGGAGAAAGACACAGCCTACACAGAATCAGGAAGGGTAAAAGCACGCAGACACCCTTCACGCGCCTCTGCAGGCAGATGGCACAGTGGCTCACTGCTAGCGTGCTTTCCCCAGAAAGGCCTGAGTAACACGCACACACTAGAGCCACCTTGGCCAGAACATGAATATCCATCTGCTTGGTGGGGTCTCTCTCTCTCTGCCCTGACTTGGCTGTCATTGGGTCATCTTCATCTAATAGGAACAGAAAAGCCCACTGGCCAGCACCTGCTGCCCAGACTGGTCCCACTGCTATTAATCAGCACAAAGCTAAGATTCCAGGGCTTCTGTCTTCCACAAGAGCCTGACTAAATGTATACGCCTACAGATAAAGATGGGAAGAAAACTGGAAGAAATATACACGGTTAGATGTCAGGTAAGATGGTGGGACTACAGGTGAAATTTTGTAAGCGTTTTCATGCCGCTGTATGCTGTTTTGCATAATAAATAAAACAGAATCTGTTTGGGGCAGTGAAAGAAAAAACAAAAACACATAAATAAAAAATTCTGTGCAAGCAAATGTTATACAAATGTTATATAAAGGTCTGGCTCGCTCTACTCTACCTCTATTGAGAAAATGTAGCATGTCTCCTGGGAGCAGTCATCCGTGGCAAGGAGGAAGTCTTGGATCTCTTTGTCCTGCCTCTTGCCTTGGGGTTGGCTGAGAATCTCACCCTTCACACTGGGGGGTACCACTACCCCCACGATATGCTTCTTCAGTGTAAGCAGAAACAGGCTCCTTGGTGCATACTAAACAATGACTCACTGACAAAATAAGATCCTTTCACCTCACCCCCAGCTTGACACCCCTCCCAGCAACATATGTTCCTTGTTCTCTTTTCCAGTGGGAAAAGTCTGCGATTACTTACAGGGAGAAACTGCCATACAGACTCCTGGCATCTTCCTTTGGTCTGATAAAGATATTTTCAAAAGAAGACCCAGTGCCCTCAGTAACAAACCCAACTTACCCCAGTTTTCCTTCTCTCATCTGTCCCCTCACCGTAGGCACCCTGCCGTGTTCTTCATCCCTTCCTTTCCATCTCATCATCACCCTCCATCCAGCCTCAGCTGCCTCTTGCCTGGACTAGCGGGAGCCTCCTGATGAGACTCTGCCTCCTGGCCCCTGCCCACCAAGCCGTCCCACACAGGGAGCTCATCTCTGAAAAAAACACTTGTGCCAAAGACACCAACTGGCTATTTCATGATATTAAGGAATTGCTGTAATTTTAAAGGTAAATTATAATACCATGGTTTTGGTTTTTTAAAAAAGGGTACTTGTCTTTCTGAGGTACATTCCGAAATATTACAGATGGAGGGAAATGGCATCAGAAATTTGATTTAAAAAAATAAAAGAAAAGGAAAACATAAGTTGGATAGAAATGAAATTAGGTCAGCCATGAGATGATACTCATTGAAGCTGGGTGATAGGTAAGCAGGAATTTATTATACCAGTCTATTATTCATATCCCTTTGAAATTTTCTAATAAAATTTTTATTTTCATTTTTTATTGAGACAGGGTCTTGCTCTGTCGCCCAGACTGGAGTGCAGTGGTGCAACTGAGGCTAATTGCAGCCTAGCCTCAACCTCCCAGGCTCAAGCAATCCTCCCACCACACTAGGCCAATTTTTTGTAGAGATGGGGTCTCACTATGTTAGCTATCCTGATCGTGAACTCCTGGGCTCAAGTAATCCTGACCTCTCAGTCTCCCAAAGTGCTTAGGATTACAGGCATGAGTCTCCCAAATTGCTGGGATTACAGGAGTGAGCCACCATGCCTGGCCTGTAATAGAATTTTTAAAACTTTCAAAGGATTCCTCTTGCCATGAGAATGCATAAGGACAGCCTAGCATCCAAATTCCCATACTGTCTTTCAAATTCCACGTCTGCATCGTACCTCACCCTTGCTTGTTCAATGTTACTTCTGGAAAGCCTAATGTGTGCAGGTTCCTGTGGGCATGACAGACCCTCATACCAAACAGTTAAGGTGTAGCCTCCCCTAACATGCTCACCTCACATCTCTACAGGGGAACCCTCAGCATCCTCCTCCTCCATCATTCAATAAATATCCATTATACACCTACTATGTGCCAGGCACAGCACGCAGCCTCCAGCCTCAGAGCACACAGTCAAGTCAGGGAGAAGTAAACAGATGACTGTAGCTCCCAGCAGAATACTGGTAAGTGCTCTGATGGACATAGGCCCAGGATGCTGGCAAGCACAGGGAGGGACCTGATCTAGCTGTGAGGTGGAAAGGGGCAGGGAAGGTGGCCCAAGGCAGTGTTTTGTCTTTCCTCAAGTCTCACCCACCCCCATGTAAAGACTTCGCTTCCTACAATGCCAGCTTGAATCCCACCACCCATGACACCACACTCTCCCTGCCCTCCCAACCAAGTGTGGTCCCAACAGTGTCTTATCAACTGTTGCACTTAACTGTTTATAAAGGGGCCACATACCCAAAGGCCTAGAGAAGCCAGCTAGGTAGCATGACTGAGTGTATAAGACAAGTTTAAGACCAGAGTGTGAACCCAAGGCATATGCCCCTTCTGAAGTGCCATCTCACCGTGGTTGGGTGCAAATGTGGATCCTGTGTTAATAGAGCCTCCACTATTTCAAGTAAAACTGGATTTTTTTTTTTTTTTTTTTGAGATGGAGTCTCACTCTGTCACCAGGCTGGAGTGCAGTGGCGCAATCTCGGCTCACTGCAACCTCTGCCTCCAAGGTTCAAGCAATTTTCCTGCCTCAGCCTCCTGAGTAGCTGGGACTACAGATGCACACCACCACGCCAGCTAATTTTTATATTTTTAGTAGAAATGAGGTTTCACCACATTGGCCAGGATAGTCTTAATCTCTTGACCTTGTGATCCACCTGCCTTGGCCTCCCAAAGTGCTGGGATTACAGGCATGAGCCACTGAGCTCGGCCTCAAGCAAAACTGCATTTTCATACATTAATTATAAATTTTTTTTTGAGATAGGGTCTCACTATGTTGCCCAGGCTGGTCTCAAACTCCCGAGCTCAAGCAATCCGCCCGACTTGGCCTCCCAAAGTGCTAGGAGGACAGGCACGGACCACTGCACCTGGCCAATTTTGCATTACAATAGTCCTCACTTACTTGAGGGGGATATGTTCCAAGACCCCCAGTGGATGTCTGAAACCTAAGGTAGTACCAAGCCCTGTATCTACTATGTTTTTTTCTCTATAAATACATACTTATGCTAAAGTTTCATTTACAAATTAGGCATGGTAACAGATTATCAACAATAACTAATAATAAACAGAACTATACCATATACAGTAAGAAAAGTTATGTGAATGTGGACTCTCTCTTTTTCTTTCTCAAAATATCTTATTGCACTGTACTCGCCTATTTTTGGACCACAGTTAACCTTGGGTAACTGAAATTGCGGACTGAGTATATTATATTCCCAGCCAACATGAAATTGAGGATTGCGTATTATAGTATATTATCTGTATTGTTTTATATATTATATATCATGTACCATGTCATACATGATGTATATTTTAATATAAAAATTCATATGCAATCTATACAATCCAGATTTTTATATGGAATCTTCAAATTTAAAACCCGGCTCAAATTTTGTTGTTGTTGTTGTTGAGACAGTCTCACTCTTTTTATCGCCCAGGCTGGAGCTTAGTGGCACAATCTCGGCTCACTGCAACCTCTGCCTCCTGAGTTCAAGATATTCTCATGTCTTAGCCTCCAAAGTAGCTGTGATTACAGGCGTGTGCCACCATACCCAGTGATATGGTTTGGCTGTATCCCCACCCACATCTCATCTCAAATTGTAGTTCCCATAATCCCCATGTGTCTTGGGAGGGACCCAGTGGGAGGTAACTGAATAATGGGGGTGGTTTCCTCCATGCTATTCTTGTGATAGTGAGTTCTAATGAGATCTGATGGTTTTATTTTATTTACTTATTATTTTTAAGACGGAGTCTTGCTCTGTCACCCAGGCTGGAGTACAGTGGTGCAATCTTAGCTCATTGCAACCTCTGCCTCCCAGGTTCCAGCAATTTTTCTGCCTGAGCCTCCTGAGTCACTGGGTTTACAGGTGTGCGCCACCATGCCCGATTAGTTTTTGCATTATTAGTAGAGACAGGATTTTACCATGTTGGCTTGAACTCCTGGCCTCAGGTGATTCACCCGCCTAGGCCTCCCAAAGTGCTGCGATTATAGGTGTAAGCCACTATGCCCGTCAAGATCTGATTTTACAAGGGCCTTCGCCTTCACTCTGTACTTCTCCTTGCTGCTTTCATGTGAAGAAGCATGTGTTTGCTTCCTCTTCCGCCATGATTTTAAGTTTCCTGAGGCCTCCCCAGCCATGCTGAACTGTGAGTCAATTAAACCTCTTTCCTTTATAAATTACCCAGTCTCAGCTATGTCTTTAGCATAAGAATGGACTAATACAGTAAATTGGTATTGGGGAGTGGGGCACTGCTGTAAAGATACCCGAAAATGTGGAAGTGATTTTGGAATTGGGTAACAGGCAAAGGTTCGAACAGTTTCGGGGGGCTCAGAAGAAGACAGGAAAATGTGTGAAAGTTTGGAACTTCCCAGCGACTTGGAGGGCTCAAAAGACAGGAAGATGTGGGAAAGTCTGGCACTTCCTAGAGACTTGTTGAATGGCTTTGACCAAAATGCTGATAGTGATATGGTCAATGACGTCTAGGCTGAGGTGGTTGCAGATGAAGATGGGGAACTTGTTGGGAACTGGAGTAAAGATCACTCTTGCTATGCAAAGAGGCTGGTGGCATTTCGCCCCTGCTCTGGAGATCTGTGAAACTTTGAACTTGAGAAGATGATTTAGGATATCTGGCGGAAGACATTTCTAAGTGGCAAAGTGTTCAAGAGGAAGCAGAGTTTGGAAACTTGGCAGCCTGATGATGTGACAGAAAAGAAAAATCCATTTTCTGGGGAGAAATTCAAGCCTACTGCAGAAATTTGCATAAGTAATGAGGAGCCTAATTTTTTTTTTTTTATTTTATTTTTTGTTTTTGAGACGGAGTCTCGCTCTGTCGCCCAGGCTAGAATGCAGTTGCACGATCTCCTGCTCACTGCAAGCTCTGCCTCCCAGGTTCACACCATTGGAAGAGCTTAATGTTAATCACCAAGACAATGGGGAAAATGTCTCCAGGGCATGTCAGAGACCTTCACGCCAACCCTCCCATTATAAGATTGGAGGCCTAAGAGGAAAAATTGGTTTCCTGGGCCTGGCCTAGGACCTCCTGCTGTGTGCTGCCTAGGGAAGTTGGTGCACTGCATACCAGCCACTCCAGCCATGGCTAAAAGGGCACAAGGTACAGCTCAGGCATGGCTTCAGAGGGTGTAAGCTCCAAGCCTTGGCAGCTTCTATGTGGTGTAGAGCCTGCGGGTGCATAGAAGTCAAGAATTGAGGTTTGGGAATCTCTGCCTAGATTCCAGAGGAGGCAGAAGTTTGCTTCAGGGGCAGGGCCCTCATGGAGAACCTCTGCTAGGGCAGTGCGGAAGGAAAATGTGGGGTTGGAGCCCCCACAAAGAGTCTCTGCTGGGGCACTGCCTAGTGGAGCTGTGAGAAGTCGGCCACCATCCACCAGACCCCAGAATGGTAGATCCACCAACAGCTTGCACCATGCACCTGGAAAAGTGGCAGACACTCAATGCCAGCCCATGAAAGCAGCCAGAAAGGGGGCTGTACCCTGTAGAGCCACAGGGCTGGAGCTACCCAAGGCCCTGGGAGCCTACCTCTTGTATCAGCGTGCCATAAATGTGAGACATGGAGTCAAAGGAGATCATTTTGGAACTTTGAAGTTTAATGGTTGCCCTATTGGATTTCAGACTTGCATGGGGCCTGTAACCCCTTTGTTTTGGCCAATTTCTCCCATTTGGAACGGGTGTATTTACCCAATGCCTGTACCCCATTGTATCATGGAAGTAACTAACTTGCTTTTGACTTTACAAGCTCATAGGTAAAAGGGATTTGCCTTGTCTCAGATGAGACATTGGACTTGGGCTTTTGAGTTAATGCTGGAATGAACTAAGACTTTGGGGGACTGTGGAGAAGGCATGACTGTGTTTTAAAATGCAAGGACATGAGAACTGGGAGGGGCCAGGGGCAAAATGATATGGTTTGTCTGTATCCCCACCCAAATCTTATCTTGAGTTATGGTTCCCATAATCCCCACATGTCATGGGAGGGTCCAGGTGGGAGGTAATTTAATCATGGGGATGGTTACCTCCATGCTGTTCTCATGATAGTGAGTTCTCACAAGATGTGACGGTTTTATAAGGGGCTTTTCCCCTACCTCCACTCTGCACTTTTTGCTGCTGCCATGTGAAGAAGGTTGTGTTTGCTTCCCCTTCTGCTATGATTGTAAGTTTCCTGAGGCCTCCCCAGCCCTGCAGAACTGTGAGTTGATTCAACTTCTTCCCTTTATAAATTACTCAGTCTTAGGTATGTCTTTATTAGCAGTGTGAGAATGGACTAATACAGCTGGCTTTTTTTTTCCCCCCCAGTAAAGATGGGGTTTTCCCATGTTGGCCAGGCTGGTCTCAAACTCCTGGCCTCAAGTGATCTGCCCACCTTGGCCTTCCAAAGTGGCGGGATTACAGGCCTGAGCCACCATACCTGGCCCCGGCTCAAATATGTTGAAATATTTTGTGGGCCAAACTAAATGACTCTGTATTTCAATTAAGCCCCAATCTAAAAGTTTGTAACTTCTGGCCTATTTCATGTTATCCAACACCTACCAGGTATTAGCCTAGCTTTCTTTTCACATAAATGTCTTCTTCCTAATTATAAGCTCCTTGTAAAGGGAATATTTCACCCCCTCATGGGAACAGGGCACTGAAAACCCTCAGGGCTGTCAAGATGGGGACAAGTCACTCTTCTACCAGGCACTTACTTCTGACTGGCCTCCATCTCCAACAGGGCAGAGAGAGCTGAGGTTCCCTTCTTCCCCACCGGGGGTGCAGCTGACTCCAGAGAATGTGTGGAAATGGGCCCGGTCATCTGCAAGCCTTTCATGGCGGTCCCTTTCTAAAGCAGAGAAGAGGAGACATGGCCATCAGCCGAGTGGGCTCCCAGTGGAAGCCACTCAGGCTCCAGGGCATGCTGCAGCATTCCCAGGCCCTGGGAATCCAATGGACAGGGTCAAGGAACATGGGTTCTCAGTGTTCAGCAAGTGACAGAAAACCACGTTTCACTCAAATGTCTGGTGAACTAAAAATAAACTGCCCCTTTATTTGCACATCATCTCATTTCACCCTCACCACAGCTCTATGAAGTAAACAATGTTAGTCCTATTTTACAGAAGAAGAAACTGAAGCTCAGAGAGGTTAAGGAACTTACCCCACATCCTACTGGAGCTGGAATCCAACCTCCAGTGACCTCACTTCAAAACCAAAGTTCTTCCCACTATCCAAGTTCTCCCAGACATGTTTCTAATCATAAGTGATGTTGTGTACACAAGGCAGCTGGTGTGAGAGGAAGAATACTGAACTTGAGGTTAAAAACAAAAAAACATGGCTGATGACGGAACATTCCCTGGTGATTAAAAAGAGTGAACTACTTACACACACAACTTGGATGAATCCAAAGGTATTACGCTAAGTGAAAGAAGGCAATAAAATGTGACCTTTTCACATATGATGTGACTCTTTTCTGTGATGTTTGGAAAAGACAGAAGTACAGTGATAAGGAACACACCAGTGGTTGCCATGGATTAGAGATAGGGGAGAACGTGACTATAAAGACTAGCATAAGTCCGGGCATGATGGCTCATGCCTGTAATCCCAGCACTTTAGGAGGCCATGGCAGGAGGACGGCTTGAGCCCAGGAATTTGAGAAAAACCTGGGCAAAATGGGGAAACCCCATCTCTATAACAAATACAAAAAATTAGTTGGACATTTAGTCCCAGCTACTTGGAAGGCTAAGGTGGGAGGTCAAGGCTGCAGTGAGCCATGATCATGCCACCACACTCCCGCTTGGGCAACAGAGTGAGACCATGTCTCAAAAAAAAAAAAAAAATACTAGCATGAGAGAATTTTTTTGAAGTGACGGTGGTGGTTACATGAATCTATATATTTGTTAAAATTCATAGACCTGTGTACATACACACATACACACACATGTCAATTGTACTATATATTAGTTAAAAAAAAATGCTGAATCCCAGTTCTGCCCCTTATAGCTGGCATATTCCATAACCCCCAGAAGCCTGAGTCTCTGCACTGGGTGGTGTGTGACTGAATGAGGCGCAGGCTGCTGGGAACGCTGGAGCAAGATGAGTGAGGAAGGACTGCTGCTGTTCACCTCCTGAGAGTTTCTACTCAGCAGTTCAGCACCCAGTCACACAAGCAGCTGTGCTCAACATAGGGTCCCACTTGGGGAGGACCTCAAGGCACCGTGTCCTCAGGTGGAAGGGAGTGGCTCTATGCCACAGAACACCACCCAGTCACTGCCTGCACTCTATCCCTTCCTCCTTTATCATGCAGTGGAGAAGAAAACACTGTTTTGGATTTAAGGTAAACATTGGGCAGTTGACGAGTAAATAAATAGGCTGATGATGAGAGGCCCCTAACAGAGGAGGTGGCAAACCTGCATCTCACACCAGGCACACTCCCTGAGTTCAAGGAGCCCTTACTCGCATCATGCGATCCGAGCGATGCCGCCTGCGAATGCGATTCAAGCCCTCCACAAAGCGGATAAAGCCATCCAGGAGTTGCCACTCATCCTCGTCTGCACGGGGCCTGTCCCCATAGATGTCGCAGTGGGCCTCCCCCTCTGTGATGCGCTTGGTGGCGGTGACACAGGCTGGCAGCAGCAGGAAGCGGGTCCTCCAGAACTTCAGGGATTCAATTAAGCTACAGGGGGCCGAGGAAGGCACAGAGTGGTGTTGAGAAAAAGGAGATAATGAAAGCACTCTCGGTAAAGTGTGTGGAGCTGGTGTGTGAAGGTTCATTTCCCCATGAGTATGTGTTCATCTGATGCTACAGCTCATGGCTTTGTTGAAAATACAAGTTCTGAGGATGCGCACGGTGGCTCATGCCTGTAATCCCAGCACTTTGGGAGGCCTAGGCAGGAGGATTGCTTGAGCTGAGGAGTTTGAGACCAGCCTGGGCAACATGGCAAGACCCCATCTCCACCCTGTCTCAAAAAAAAAAAGAAAAGAAAAGAAAAAATACAAGCTCTGAAGGAAGACCACAAAAGCAGTTTTTGCTTTGATCCCAGAGATGCCAGAATGCTTCTGCAAACCCAGGTCCAGTGAATTTGTGGCTATCATCACAATCACAAGTCATGCATAGAAATCAAAAACTAAAAATGAGATACCACAAAGCTACCAGCCAACCAGTGAGGAAAATGTTAAGAACACAATCTGCACTGCCACTTGCATCAAAGTGCATGTCATCACTGAGTTTCATGGGGTTTGCTTTTTCAATTGTGGTAAAATATACATCACAAAAAATTTATCACATTAACCTATTTTATTTTTTTGAGACAAGGTCTTGCTGTGTTGCCCAGGCTACAGTGTGGTGGCACTATCAAGGCTCACTGTAGCCATAACCTCCTGGGCTCAAGCACTTCGGTCTCCTGAGTAGCTAGGACTACACAGGTATGCCACCAAGCCCAGTTAATTTTAATTAATTAATGTATTTATTTTCTGAGATAGAGTTTCGCTCTTGTTGCCCAGGCTGTAGTGCAATGGCTTGATCTTGGTTCACTGCAACCTCCACCTCCCGGGTTCAAGCAATTCTTCTGCCTCAGCCTCCCGAGTAGCTGGGATTACAGGCGCGCACCACCACACCCAGCTAATTTTTGTATTTTTAGTAGAGACAGGATTTTGCCATGCTGGCCAGGCTGGTCTCAAACTCCTGACCTCAGGTGATCCACTCACCTCGGCCTCCCAAATTGCTGGGATTACAGGCGTGAGCCACTGCGCCCAGCCAATCCTGTCTCTTTATAAAGAAAAAAGGGAGAGAGAGAGAGAGAAAGCTCAGAAAGTGTTAAAAACACACATATACTGCTTTGGGAGGCCGAGACAGGCAGATCACGAAGTCAGGAGATCAAGACCATCCTGGCTGACACTGTGAAACCCCGTCTCTACTAAGGATTCAAAAATCAGCCAGCGCGGGGGCTGGCGCCTGTTGTCCCAGCTACTCAGGAGGCTGAGGCAGGAGAATGGCGAGAACCCGGGAGGCGGAGCTTGCAGTGAGTGGAGATTGCACCACTGCACTCCAGCCTGGGCAACAGAGCGAGACTCTGTCTCAAAAAAAAAAAAAAAAAATACACATATACATCCTTGCCCAAAGCTGCAAGGATGGAAATCCAAAGTCCACTCTCTGACCTGAAGTCTTCAGAGCCGGCAGAACAGATATACTGATCTAAGTAATTCCACTTGTACTCCTCCAGCCGTTCATGGGAGAATTCCACCCAGCAGGAGACAAACTCGGAGTCTGAGTGGGAAGGACAGAGGCTGTAGGTGTAGTGGATCTGGGCAGATTCATAAGGATACCTGCAAAATAAGGGCAGGCCCCCAAATTCAAAAGAGTTAGAGACAAACTTCTGCCAATTCTTCTCTATATTTTCTATCTCTATACACTTAGAACCATCCTTGACATTTACCCCTCAACTGTAGTAACCAACTCATCCCAGGGAACGGTACTAGAAATTTCTCAGATCTTCTTAAACTCCTTCCTTCTTCTCTCCTCACAATCTTTAGTTGAACTAGGCTTGTTATGAATCATGCTAATCATTGTAAGATGAATCAAATCCCTTTTGGAAATAGGTAAGCTATAACCCTAAAATAGCCCTAGAAACAAACAAACAAAAACTCCAAAAGAAAAACCAACCACTGAGCTTCCTCAGTTTATACACATAATTTAGTATGTGGTCATAATTCAGGACAATAAGTGAAGACCTTAAATATCCAAATACTCACTTGGGAAGGTATCGCGTCACTGTGATCATCTTATCTTTCAGCGTCACTTTGTGGAACGTTCTGCCCATACTCAGCCAATACTGGTCCTCCTCCTCCGGGCGGTTTCGGGACACAAGGCCTAACAGAAAAATAATAATTTCCTCCATCTGTTTGAAGCTCATTCCTATAACAAGCAACTGTTTCTCATCCATATAGATTCAGAAAACGATGTAACACTCTCTCTTGAGGGGCAATTTCATGGAAGAAAGTTATTCTTGGTTAAAAAAACAAAACAAAAAACTCCTGAGGTTGGCAGATTTTTCTGTTATTAAACCAACCAGGAGCAGATTAGAGCCTGAAGGTGCTGGCTGATAGTACCTAGATGGCAGATTCAAAGCTGAACAACCTGATACCTCATCCTCTGGAGAGGAAAGTTCTGTAAGAGATGACTGTGTTACTAAAATGGAACTGTACTACTCCAGCATAAGCTGCCCACCTTGGCATTCGAGGTTCTCACTCCAAGGTGGCAGTCAACCTAGCTTTCTAGTCCTAGTTCTCACTACTTCTAAACTGCTATACCAAGTTTCAGTCTAAAAGGACCATTTATTTATTTGCTGCAAAAATTTGCTCATGTTGTTTCTTTTCTTTTCTTTTCTTTTTTTGAGACACAGTTTCACTCTTGTTGCCCAGGCTGGAGTGCGATGGTGTGATCTCAACTGACCGCAATCTCCACCTCCTGGGTTCAAGCAGTTCTCCTGTCTCAGCCTCCCGAGTAGCTGGGATTACAGGCATGCTCCACCATGCCCAGCTAATTTTGTATTTTTAGTAGAGACGAGGTTTCTCTATGTTGGTCAGGCTGGTCTTGAACTCCCGACCTCAGGTGATCCACTCGCCTCGGCCTCCTGAAGTGCTGGGATTACAGGGGTGAGCCACTGCGCCTGGCCTGCTCATGTTGTTTCTTTTGCATTCTCTTCCTGGGCCACCACTGAAATCCCAGATCATTTAAAGTCATCATCAAATGCTACTTCTTCCAGAAAGCTGTCAGACCCCATCAGCAGTGTGAATTCTACCTTGTATATAGCTCCTTGTGTGTATGTCTTTCACCCCTTACAAATTAAAAATTCCAGGAGGCCAGGGCTCAAACATTGTTCCTCCTTACATTTTTAGTAGCACCGGATAAAGTGCCATGTGCAGTATTAGCTGAACTGAATTGAATGCAGGAAAGAGGAAAATAATCAGGAATGAAGAAAATGACAAGTGTTCAAGAGAGTAAAATCACACCTCAAAAGAACAACCAAGCCAAGCCAAGCCAAGCCAAGCCAAGATTCCTTTGATCTAGAAATGAAAGGAGTCCTCTTGAGGCAGGAGAACAGGGTTTGGAGGCAGGGAATCTAAGGCCAATTCAGGCTGACTTCCTAAAACTAAATCAAAAGAAAAACTCCAACTTTCCACACCTAAGTAACAAAAGAACTGGAGGTTACTCCCTTCGCAAACCACTCCCTGCTTTTTCTGTGAGGCAGATGGAAAACTGAAAGTGTCTTTCTGATTGGTTTGATTTTTACAACCAATCAGACGTTTGTATAGGAGTATAACTTTGAAACTTCACTTCAGCCTCTGATTGGGAGCTTTCCCCAACCAATCAGACTGACTGAGAGCCACTACTTCATTTACATAGGGTGTGCACCAAGTAACCAATGGGAAACTTCCAGAGGGTATTTAAACCCCAGCAAGGCCGGGCGTGGTGGCTCAAGCCTGTAATCCCAGCACTTTGGGAGGCCGAGACCGGTGGATCACGAGGTCAGGAGATCGAGACCATCCTGGCTAACACGGTGAAACCCCGTCTCTACTAAAAAAAATACAAAAAACTAGCAGGGCGAGGTGGCGGGCGCCTGTAGTCCCAGCTACTCGGGAGGCTGAGGCAGGAGAATGGCGTGAACCCGGGAGGCGGAGCTTGCAGTGAGCTGAGATCCAGCCACTGCACTCCAGCCTGGGCGACAGAGCAAGACTCCATCTCAAAATAAATAAATAAATAAAAAATAAACCCCAGCAAATTCTGTAAAGGAGCCCTTGAGCCCCTATGCTTCAGCCTGCTCCCACACTGTGGAGTGTACTTTCATTTTCTTTTTCTTTTTTTTTTTTGAGACGGAGTCTGGCTCTGTCGCCCAGGCTGGAGTGCAGTGGGATCTCAGCTCACTGAAAGCTCCGCCTCCCGGGTTTACACCATTCTCCTGCCTCAGCCTCCGGAGTAGCTGGGACTACAGGCGCCCGCCACCTCGCCCGGCTAGTTTTTTGTATTTTTAGTAGAGACGGGGTTTCACCATGTTAGCCGGGATGGTCTCGATCTGCTGACCTTGTGATCCGCCCGCCTCGGCCTCCCAAAGTGCTGGGATTACAGGCTTGAGCCACCACGCCCAGCCTCATTTTCAATAAATCTCTGCTTTTGCTGTTTCATTCTTTTCTTGCTTTGTTTGTGCGTTTTGTCCAGTTCTTTGTTTGAGGTGCCAAGAACCTGGACACCCTCCACCAGCAACACTCTCATTCAGCTCTGGGACAGTCACACGGTGACAGGCAGCATGGGAGCGGTCAAGAGGAGAGAGGACAGCAGAGGCTGAAATAGTATTCACTGTGAGTATGGAAATTTCCCAGATGGTGCCAAAGGAGCAGCAGGCCAGATGCATACAAAACAGAAGTGACTCGAGAGACCCCAGGTCCAACCCCAGCACTTTCACTTGCCAGCTTCTATGATCTTGGGCACCAAATCTCACTTTCTACAGCAACAAAGAGGGCAAGCCCTCATCCAAGCATTCTTTTATTCATGCAACAAACACTCTGCTGGCTATTGGAAAGACAACGTCATGGGGCAAGGTTCATGAGCATCTGACATCGTACCGGACACCCCCATTCTAAATTAGGTGCACCCTCATTATCCCTGTGTTTATCCTGCATGGTATTTATTCTTCACAGTCTGTGATCAAATATATACTTGTGATTTATTAGTTTCACATCTGACTCTCCTGTAGACTGCAGACTCTGAGGGGAGGGCTGATGCTATTCTATTCCCTGCTGGAACAGGGCCTGGTTCACACTTAGTATTCAGTAAGTCTCTGACGAATAAGCAGCACAGGCCTGGTTGTGATGGCAACTGTTCCAGTAATTAGGATAACAATGGTACCCTTTCTGTTACTATAGAAATTAAAGAGATTAAATTTATCACAGCAAAAAAATAACCAGAAAGGATACAGTCAGGCAAGTAGCCTCTGACCAACTAACCATCACATGAGGCTCATGGATCAGCCAGGAACAGAACTGGACACAGAGGAACTCAGACCACTGAGGGACATCCACCAGCTATTCCACAGAACAACAGGTGGGCAGCCTGGAAGGCACCAGTGACATGAAAGGTGAATTCATCCCATTACTCTTGGGATAAAGGACAAAATCCTTCAGATAGACTTGGGTCTCCTGACATCTCTGGCTGCACCTCCAGCTCATTCCTTGTGCTCCATCATATCAGCCTTCTTTTTGGCGTCCAGAAAGTATCTCAATGTTTTCTGCCACAGAACCTTTGCACAAACTGGCCTCTGCCTGGCATGCCCTTCCTTTCTACTCCTGCCCTCCATTTCCAACCTGCTGCTCCTAGTAACTCCTACATGTACTTCAGGTCTAAGCTCAAACCTCACCTCCTCAGGGAAGCTGTCCATGACCCACCAGATAAGATAGGGCCCCATATTAAATGTTCTGACAGCCCCATGACTTCTCCCTCAGCCTTTATCACAATATACAATTATATTTCATAGTTTGACTAATGTTATTTTCCCTGACTGGGCTATAAATGCTCTCCCTAGTCATGCAGAGTAAGTGCTTCAAAGACTGTTGAATGAATGTGTGAATAAATGGATTCACATATTTATTTATTTTTCTTTTCTTTTTAGAGACAGTCTCCCTATATTGCTTAGGCCGTTCTTGAACTCCTGCACTCCAGGCATCCTCCTGCCTCAGCCTCCCAACATGCTAGGATTACGCCCAGTCAAATTCATATACTTATTGACCCATACTGTTGCATATTATTGTATGCCAGGCATGCAGTTTCCATTGTGGAGGACAAAAAGATAAACAGAAATAGTCTTGGCACTCAAAAAGGTTAATATTCAGTAAGGTCTGGAAGATGAATACAAGGCAACATGTGATAAACATCACAAGGGACATTCAAAGAAGATCTAGGGGGAGTCCAAAGCTTTATACATAAACAGCAGGGCCTGGGCTGGATGACCACATGCTCCCGCTAACAGGGCTACAGTTCTCTGATCCTCTGGCCCAAGAAGCTTTCATGGGCAGACAAAGATGATCCAAGGTTATCACTAAGTGATCAGGGAAGGTGGGGGGTCTTGTTAGCAATAATGAAGAGACAGGAGACTAAGACAGCTCACTGATTGTTCCAGGAAGTGATTACTGCTTTCTGATTCCAGGCACCTGCACTTAATGCCCTCTGTTAGACTTATTTTAGAGGAGCTCTCCACTGCCTGGCTCTGATTCAACTAGCAACACCGATTCTCTGTCACTTACTAGCCTAATCTGCCCCTCATGGATGACCCATTCTTGCTTCAAGCCACCAAGCTTCAGTGATAAAGAAGAGACAGATGAAATCAGAATAGGAAAATAAGAACAAAAGTAAACTTCAGGTTTAGGTAACATTTGGCAGTCTGCTGTGTGCCAGGTACTGTACTAGAAACAAATATAGGTTTCTGGGTTTAGAAACTTTGACAGCTCAGTAGTGACTCAGCTTCCTACTATTCCCAGGCTGTCCCATTCCTGAACTTGGTCACACCCACTGCCTTAAAGGGAGAGTTGTAAATTAAAGAGAGCATTTACAATAAATCCATACCTAAAGGAGACTTTATTCCTCACTTAAGTAGAATTTATAAATAAAACTTTTGTGTCAAAAACAATTACTACTAAATTTATCTATTATCTACCATCTTGAAAACCCACTTCCACATAAGAAGAGACGAAAATATAAATCCAAGGAGAAAAACTCACCTCGGCTATAGAGTGGGCTACTGCTCAGCGGGGGTGGGACGGCAGGGTTGGGTTTTTGTGCCTTGGGCTGCACTATGATTTGGTAGCCCTGCATGAGACGTTGGCAAATAAACTCTTCAAACACCTGCTGGGCTGTCATCTGCACACCGTCTTCGTCCCTCCTGAAAAAAACAGATGATTGCTCATACAGATGCTTGGCCTGAGATAGTGACACTTAAGACTGCACAGTCTCATCATCTCCTTTGCATCATCCCCTTATAACCATTCTATGGTGCTTCATAAAACTAACAGTTTGAGCTGGGCACGGTGGCTCATATCTGTAATCCTAGTACTCCAGAAGGCTGACATGGGCAGATTGCATAAGCCCAGGAATTCAAGACCAGTCTGGGCAACATGGCAAAACCCTGTCTCTACCAAAAAAAAAAAAAAATTAGCCAAGTATGGTGGCATGCATTTTTAGTCCCAGCAGAGGTTGCAGTGAGCCAAGATTGCATCACTGCACTTCAGCCTGGACGACAGTATATAAAAGAGAGATAGAAAGAAAATATAATAGAAAATATGAAAAAAAAACCACCAACAATTTGTAAATCAGTGTTTTGGGGAAAATTAACAGTTTAAAGAGGTGAAAAGAGGCAGGTAACTCAATGCCCAAATGAGTAATTTTAGAAAAGAAGATCAGATTTAGTGTGCCCAAAATAATTGCATTAGAAAATAAGAGAATAATCAGCAAGGCCAGAAAAAACTGGAGTTAAAAATAAATCAATCGACAAGGAGAAATAGTTGATGTCAATAGAACTCTGGAGAAATGCACACTTCTTTTTTTTTTTTGAGACGGAGTCTCGCTCTGTCGTTGCCCAGGCTGGAGTGCAGTGGCCGGATCTCAGCTCACTGCAAGCTCTGCCTCCCGGGTTTTACACCATTCTCCTGCCTCAGCCTGCCGAGTAGCTGGGACTACAGGCACCCACCACCTCACCCGCTAGTTTTTTGTATTTTTTTTTTTTTTTAGTAGAGATGGGGTTTCACTGTGTTAGCCAGGATGGTCTTGATCTCCTGACCTCGTGATCCGCCCTTCTCGGCCTCCCAAAGTGCTGGGATTACAGGCTTGAGCCACCGCGCCCGGCCGAAATGCACAGTTCTTACATCATAAAATTACCCACAGCCAGCGCAGCAGCTCATGCCTGTAATCCCATCACTATGGGAGGCCGAGGCCAGTGGATTACCTGAGGTCAGGAGTTTGAGACCAGCCTGGCCAACATGTTGAAACCCTGTCTCTACTAAAAATACAAAAAATTAGCCGGGCGTGGTGGCACACGCCTATAGTCCCAGCTACTCAGGAGGCTGAGGCATGAGAATCACTTGAACCTGGGAGGCAGAGATTGCAGTGAAGCGAGACTGTGCTACTGCACTCCAGCCTGGGTGACAGAGTAAGACTCTGTCTCCAAAAAAAAAAAAAAAAAAAAAATTACCCAAATATAAAAAGAGGACACAGGCTTGAAAATTCAGTGTTCAGCCAGGCACAGTGGCTCAAGGTGGTAATCTCAGCACTTTGGGACACAAGAGTTGGGCAGATGGCTTGAGCCCAGGAGTTCAAGACCAACCTGGGCAATATGGTGAAATAGTGTCTTTATAAAATATACAAAAATTAGCTGGATGTGGTGCTGCCATTCTCAGCTACTTCTAGCTACTTAGGAGGCTGAGGTGGAAAGACTGTTTGAACTCAGGAGATCGAGGTTGCAGTGAGATGTGATCATACCACTGTACTCCAACCTGAGTGACAGAGTGAGACCCTGTCTCAGTTAAAAATAAAAGGAAAAAAAGAAAGATAAAATACAATTCAATGTTTTTTTTGAATTTTTTATTTAATGGCCATGCTAATCTTCTCTGTCTTTCCAATTTTAATATATGTGTTGCTGAAGTGAGCACAAACTCAGTGTTCTGATGTATGTGTGAGATATATCTGAAACCCTCACAAACCAAGCCAAGTGCCCTTTTCTCTGACACTGACCTGTCGATGTCTGCTTCTGGAAGGAGATCATAACAGCCCTCTGTGTAGTCATTCTGCAGGCCCTGGCGGTCAGGGAAGTAGTCGGTGGTGAGGGGGAGGCATGCCGGAGTAGTGAGAGACTTCCAGTCCACTCCAACTGTGCAACAGAAGCCTGGCACTACAGGGGGAGCAGACAGTGTCAGAACTGCCTCACATAACGGGGGAAAAGGTACATGTGGTCACCATGGCAAGTGTGGGATGGGGGGTCAGGGGAGGAAAGGGGAGGGAAGGGTGGGGAAAACAGTTCATGGTGAAAATGATAAAATTGACAGGATTGGGAAGAAAGAGGGTAGGGGAGGGAGAAAGAGAGAGAAACAGAGTTTGTTAGACAATGCAGTGCACATGCTTATCCAGTCCCATCATGCAAATGGGATTCACAGCTGATACTTTTCATTTTCTGCTGATTGTGAGCTACAGCCGCAATGCAGGTGAGATTACTGCAGGGCAGGCAGAATTACGTGTCGAAGCACATCAACGTTCCAAGAGCAGGGAGGCCCAAGCGTGAGCCTCTCCCAAGGACTGCAGAGTGGATGGGTGGGGAAAGGATGGGAGCTCAGCCTGGTTTGGGAGCAAACAGCATACAGTAGCAGAAATAAGGAATACTTCTAGCACTGCAAAAATAAGTAACAGATCCAAAAGGTTGGGAGGAAAAATCGAGTAAGGATATCTGGGAAAGTTAGGAGGCTGGAACTTTAAGAGACAGTGTTTAATAATCCAAAAATGAAAGCTGCAGTTAGCAGAGCAGGCCTGACCACATGGGTCTGTCCCGAATTGTCTGCTCCTCAGTTAAAGCAGGGTTTCTCAGCCTCGGCAACAACAGAGACTTTGAACCAGATAATTCTTTGTTGTGGGGGCTGTCCTGGGTACCGCAGCAGCATCCTTGGACTCTACTCACTAGATGCCAGTGGCATCCCCTAATTGTGAAAACCAGAAATGTCTGTAGGCATTGACATGTTCCACTGGGGAGGGAAATCCCCCCTGGTTAGGAAAATCCTCCCTGGTTGAGCTTCACTCAGTTAAAATAATAGGGCAGTTACCTCTTTAAGTAATTTAAGTGAAGACTATCTTTTAACTCTCCAAAGAAGGGAGCAATATGAAGTCAAAAACTCTAAGGCTTTGTCTCCGAGTTCTGAATGGGACATTCATATGCCTTATTTTTGTACCATACTAACAGCTTACAATGTAATGTAGCCCCTGCTGCCGCCTCAGCCCTCCCATCAATGAATAACAAAATTTGTGTGCTAAGTCGCAGCAGAAAAATGCCCCACATGGCACCACTGACTTGGGGAAGATGATTTAGCCTGCAACAGATCTAACTCATGCCCTACACAGGCCTTATTAACTCATGAATAATTCAGGAATCCAAAACATAGTCCCGAATAGCCTAATTAATCATCTCCATTTTTCTATATGGCAGCCGAGGAGGTAAGCTTGTTTCTACTTCATGGTTAGAACAGAAGATGAGGACCTGATCAAAGCCCCAGTGGGGAAGCCAGAAACAGAAGACAGTTCGATCTTTATGTCCTCTTAGATCATTCTGGCCCTCATCAGCCTTTTGACCCTCAGGATTAGAAAAATCTTGTAGAAATGCTTTCTGCTGGGCACACAACAAGACAGACAGTTCAAATACTTAGTTTGAGATCCCATGATGAGAAAGGATGCTGAATGAAAGTCTAAGGGTGTTCTGTCTCTAGGAAAAGAGTGCAGCCTCTTTTCTAACCCCAGTATCTTCTGGTCCTGAAAAAAAGGACTCTGAGGAAGTTCCACACCTCAGAACCACTAAAATAACAATGATGAACACAGGTAACAAACTCCGGTGACAGGGTTGTAGAGAAACAGGATCATCTATTCATTGCTGGCAGCTTTTTGGAAAACAGTCAATCTGCCAACCATACTTTGGGGAATATAATCCAAAGACATTAACCAAAAAATGCACCTGTTGCACCATGTATTATGTATTATTATTAACTTTTAATTTAATAGAGACAGGGTCTCACTATATCGTCCGGGCTGGTCTCAAACTCCTGGGCTCAAGTGATCCACCCACCTCAGCCTCCCAAAGTGCTGTGATTACCGGCATGAGCCACTGTGCTCAGCTCACCAGGTATTATCATACCTGCATTATATGCTGTGGCTAAAAAGCAGAAAGCCATCCAAATGGTCACTAATAAGAAATGATTACTAAAACCAAGATACAGTAATGTGCTTAATGTTGCCATTACAAATGACTGCTAGGAGGGACCTGAACAAATAGGGGAAAAGGATTATTAAGTGAGGACAAAGGCTGGGCGAGGTGGCTCATGGCTGTAATCATAGCACTTTGGGAGGCCAAGGCGGGTGGATCACGAGGTCAGGAGTTCAAGACCAGCCTACCCAACGTGGTGAAACCCCGTCTCTACTAAAAACACAAAAGTTAGCCAGGCGTGGTGGTGCATGCCTGTAATCCCAGCTACTCAAGAGGCTGAGGCAGAAGAATCACTTGAACTTGGGAGGCAGATGTTGCAGCGCACCACTGCACTCCAGCCTGGGCAACAGAGCAAGACACTGTCTCAAAAAAAAAAAAAGGTGGGGACAAAAAGACTCAGTGATATATATCCATTGGTCACAGCTAAGTAAAGTTTATCAAGTGGTAGGATTTTCTCTGCTATTTTATTATTATAGATATTTAGACATTCTCTTACTATATAGCTATTTAAAAAGATGATCAAAAGGAATGCAAATCAGCCAAATATTTCAACTACAGGCAGGCAAATAATTCTAGTAACAGCCTATTATGTCTTTCCAACTTTTTCATGGAGATGTCATTAGGCATTTAAGGGTGAAGGCCAGCTCTGGACCAGCATGGGGGCCTTAGAGGGAATCTGCTACCTTTCCTAGGTGCCCCTGAATCACCCTCCAAAACAGGTCATTCGGTCACACCCCCCTCACTTTCCATCACAGAGTCCAGAGAGTCCTCCCTCACCACATCACCTTCCCATACCCCAGAGATATATGGACCTCAGGACCATTCACTTCCCACAGGGCTTCCACCTGTTTCCTCATGCTCTGACCACCCACACTCCCTGTCTACCCCTTTCCCCAGTCAGCTGCCCCCTCTTACTTGGGTCTGGAGAGGTAGAAACACTGTCCTCTAGAGAATCCTTATTCTGGGTCCTAGGATTCATACCTACGGAAAGATAAAAACAGCTTGTCTTAAGAAGGCTCACTCTGCAAAAGCGTTCTGACCAGTTATGGTTGAAAAAGGCCAAAATTGGAGCTAAAAATAAAAATGTAAACCAAGTGCAAATTCTGTGCTGAGTATTTCAAACAGTACAAAATAATCGATCAAAGAAAAATGATCAATCTAAAATTGGGAATGAGCCAGAACTTTACTCTGAGGTTACTGGTATCATTCTTTGCTAAAAGAGATCACACAAACACGAGCAACCTGCCACTTATTTTAATAAAATCGACACATTTCAAAGTCATTTCAACTAATTAGAGCAATCTTTAGTGAATATAAATGACCTATTTTTACAGTGAGCGCTGATCGTGCCACTGCATTCCAACCTGGGCGACGACAGAGTGAGAGAGACCCTGTCTCTAAAAATATATATAAAATAAAACAAAATGACCTATTTAAATTTAATCCACTCATCAGCCATCCTTATCTTCTGGAATTTTCTTCCCCAAATCATGGCTTTCTAAAATATGACATAGGACATCAAAACTCACTACTTTAACATAAAAACAATGATTTTACCTATAACTGGGCTGAAAGGAAACACCGGAAGATTCTTTGAAATGCAATTTATTGACTATCGAGTAACACAATTAATTTTAAAGCACATCTATCAGTACTTAAATGTCCCTTTCAAAACATTTATTTACTAGAAAATTATGATGCCATAAAAAGAACTGAGGTTAAGCATGGTGGCTAACAAGGCCAGGAGTTCAAGGCTATGGCAAGCTATAATCATTCCACTGCTCTCCAGCCTGGGTGATAGAGTGAGACTCCATCTCTACTTAAGATACATAAAAATATTTTTTAAAAAGGACTGGAAAGATGCTTACTAAACGTTCAACAGTGGCTAACTGAGAAGAAAGCTGGAGGAAGGGATAGGAGGCAAAAGAGAATTTGTACTTTTTACTCTAAATACTTCTGGGTCATTTGAATATTTTATAACAAGAACAAGTATTTATAAATTTCTTGTGAAAGCTTTGAAAAAACAATCTACAACATGAGAGAAAGCACTTGCAAATCATGTATCTGGCAAAGGACTTGCATCCAGAAGACATAGGGAACTCTCAAATTCAAAAACAAGAAAACGAACAACCCAATGAGAAAAGGACAAACAACATATGCAAAAGGAATGTAAGTATATTAAAAGATGCTTAACTCAGTACTCATTAAGGAAACAGCAAATTAAAAGCACAGGGATTAGCCAGGCATGGTGGCATGCGCCTGTGTTCGCAGCCACTCCGGAGGCTAAGGCAGGAGGATTGCTTGTGCCCAGAAGTCCAAGGTTGACAGTGAGCTATGACTGTGCCACTGCATTCCTGCCTGGATGAAAGAGCAAGACCCCGTCTCAAAACAAACAAAAAAGTGCAGTAAGATACCACTACATGCCTATCTGAATGATGAAAATGACTGGACATACCAAGTGTTGACAAGGATATGGAACAACTCAAAGCCTAATACATTGCTGATAGCAAAGGAAACTGGCACACCACTTTTGAAAACAGTAGATTTACCATTTGACCCAGCAATCTACTCCTAAAAATTTATACAAGAAAAATGAAAACTTAAGTTCATACAAAACCTTTCTTCATATAAAATCATGTAAACATTTATAGAAGTCTTATTCATAGTCACCAAAACCTGGAAACAGCCCAATTATCTTTCAACTGGGGGAAGGATAAACAAATTGCAGCTCATCCATACAATAGAATACTACTCAGCAATAAAAAGGAGGCAATTACTGACACGTGACAACGTGGATGAATCTCTCAAATGCAATATGGTGAGTGAAATAAGCCAGACTCAAAAAACTACACACTGTATGATTCCATGTATGTTACATGCTGGGAAAGGCAAAACCAGAAGGACAGAGAACAGATCATTGGTTGCCAGAGGACAGGCAGAGAGACTGAGTACAAAACAATAGCACAGAGGAATTTTGGGAGGTGATGGAAATTTTCTTATCTTGATGTGTTTGTTGGTAGGTATACAACTCTATGCATTTGTAAAAACTCAACAGAACTGTACTCTAAATACAGTACATTTTACTGGACATAAATTTTAAAACATATATATATTTTTTAATTTAAAAAGATGGGCTGAGCGTGGTGGCTCACACCTGTAATCCCAGCACTTTGGGAGGCCAAGGTGGGGGATCACTGAAGGTCAGAAGTTCGAGACTGGCCTGGCCAACGTGGTGAAACCTCATCTCTACTAAAAATACAAAAATTAACTGGGCGTGGTGGTGGGTGCCTGTAATCTCAGCTACTCGGGAGGCTGAGGCAGGAGAAGCACTTGAACCCGGAAGGCTGAGGTTGCAGTGAGCCGAGATCACGCCGCTGCATTCCAGCCTGGGCCACAGACACAGAGCAAGACTCTGTCTGAAAAAAAGTAAAAATAAAAATAAAAATAAAGATGACACCACCTGGCCAAAACAACTTTAGGACTTTTCTTTTGGAACTGCTTGGAGCAGATTTTTTTAAATTACTAGTCATTATACTAGAAGATACAATGTATTAAGTCAGACAAATACAGTATTTCATTTCATTCAAACCCACACCAGGAGTAGATATGAGGTAGGTATGATCCTTTTCCACAGATAAAGAAACTGAGGCTCAGAGAAGTTAAGCAACTTACTGAAGATCTCACAGTAAGTAGGTGGAACCTGCATTTAGATTCTTTCTGCTCAACTTTACAGATGCTCTATTTCTTGACTATCCATCTGGGGCACCAATTTTTAGCTGTTGAAATGTTATCTGTTCTTTGTCAATAGCTAAAAGCCACTTGCAGCTAAATTTTCCGCGGGGAAAAAAAAAAAAAAAAACTTGGCTGACAACTTTCATTTTCATGCAAATATAAAGCATGATTATAAAGAAGCAATGAGGTGGATTTTCTTATTCAGCTTGAGAAGTAGTATGAAGGCAAACTGGCATTTGCAAAACACTCTGAGCAATAAGAGCATTGTTATTATATCACCTCCCAGGTTTGGCTGCCAAGTTTGCTCATTTGATTACCTGTTTTAGTTTTTAAAGAAAACCTGTTCTAGACTTGGTCTGCAAGACAACTCAAATTCTTACACTAACAAACAGTTCAAAAAAAGAAAAGAAAAGAAAAGAAAAAAGGAATAGTTCAACTTATCAGAGCAGCTTTGAATCCTAGGCCAAAAGTAGATCTGTGCCATCTCTGGTGGACACACCTACCTACACACACACACACACACACACACACACACGTACACACACACCCGAAAAAAGCAAATATTTTAAGGACTTCCAGGAAGCTATTATAGGTATAAGCAAATATTTTAAGGATTTCCAGGAAGCTACTCACACACAGTTTCCTTGCAATTCAAACCCAACACAGTGCCTTTCCCACTGGCTCTTTGAGGTCTTATTTTCAGTCATACAGACTTGCTGTTGGCATATGAAGAGCCCCACCAGCCTGCAATGATGGAGGTGAAACCTCATGGTCAGCCGGCTCTGCTCCAACCCAACATTTGGGAATGAAGTCTCACACTCAAAGTTCAAAGCCAGACATACAACTTGAGGAGCCAATGCTGGTAAAAGTCACCTCAGCTCTGTCTCTTTTGACATCTGTTCAGAATTGTGAATGTGTTCTTTGGTTGAAAACCTCAAGGTCAAAAAGGTTACTCAGTGTGGAGCCTCTAGGGTCAGTTCCAAGCCCACATCGAGAAGCCTGTGCCTGGGGTGAGTGGTTTCTCTTCTCTGGGCTACAGAGGCGGCACTTACCCATAAAAAAAAACTGACCTGGCCTGGAGAAATGACGGAGGTCCTTCCATCCAGTCTCAGTGTGCCATGAGTTACTTTTACTTTGGCTCTCAGGCCAAATACACTGCATGCACCTAATATTCAACACAAATATCAAGTTGCAGATTCTAAGTCTCAACACTAAAGAGAAAGAAAACATGGCATCCACTTACTTTCTTTTTCAAAATGATCTACCTCCAATAAAGGAAGACATTTACTAGCAAGCCTTCTAAAATGGTGCCCAGTTAAAGATACAGAGGGATAAAAACTATCTGCCCAGTCACACCAACTGTCCTGTCTCTGCTGGGTAGCCGGGTGAAAAATAAGTGAAGACTGCGGCTACCAGGTCCCCACTAACAACGCTCCAAATGAAATTCTACGGGGCTGGGAGGGAAACCCACAGAGATGTTACTCCTGTGAATCATGATTCACATATGAATCACATCCAAATGCAGGAGAAAGACTGAGTCACGCTTGAGAGACTGCAGATGGTGCAAACCATCAAGCCTGGAGAGGTGAAGGTAGGGTCACAAATAAGGTTTCTCTGTTTGGATTTTTCCCTGATTTTTTTTTTCCCCCTGGGATGGAGTCTCACTCTTGTCACCCAGGCTGAGTACAGTGGCATGATCTTGGCTCACTGCAACCTCCACCTCAGGGGTTCGAGCAATTCTCCTGCCTCAGTCTCCCAAGTAGCTGGACTTACACGCACCCACCAGCACGCCCAGCTAATTTTTGTGTTTTTAGTGGAGGCAGGGTTTCACCATGTTAGTCAGGCTGGTCTTGAACTGCTGACTTCAAGTGATCCACCCACCTTGGCCTCTCAAAGTGCTGGGATTACAGGCGTGAGCCACCGCGCCAGTCTTCTCTGATTTTTTAATGAATGAAATGTTAACCAGTTGTGGATTCAGATCCCACCTTGTTTCAAAACAAGGACTCAGTGTGGTAATCTAGCCCGTAATGTACCCAACCTACTTTTGATCCGGCCAACCACTCTGTGGGACAAGCAGTCAGGGAGAGGAGGATCTTTATGCCCACTACACAGATGAAGAACCTGAGCCTCAGCTCGAAAGCCCAGTGAGGAGCAGGGGGAATTCTGATCCTGGTTGTTTTCATCACAGCACACTCCCTCATCTAGCACATCCTCATTTAGCAGAGATCACATGTTCAAACCACACTGTATTACTGAAACCATTCACAGTCCAACTCCCCACAAGAGGGCTTTCCTTTCATTGTCGTTACCCCACATGGGAATTGCTTGAAAGAGAATCCCAAGTGCATGAGGAGCCAGAGCTCCCTGAGGTCGGGAGAGTCAGTGTTTTAATAGTTTTTGTTTCTTCTCAGGCCTTAGCACAGTGCCTAGAGTTCAATACACATTTCTGGAATGGGTAAGAGTTTACTGAGTTTGAAGACAGCAAAACATATTCCATGAAAAATGAAGATGGCTTGAAAGGAAAGTCACTTGCAAACCAAGCAAGGAGAAAAAGACTACCAAAGTCTTTGAAAAAAAGGAATCTAGCTAACTGTTCAGGAAGGTTATAAGAAAGAAAAGCACGGGCCAGGCGCAGTGGCTCAAGCCTGTAATCCCAGCACTTTGGGAGGCTGAGACGGGCAGATGACAAGGTCAGGAGATCGAGACCATCCTGGCTAACACGGTGAAACCCTGTCTCTACTAAAAAAATATAAAAAACTAGCCGGGTGAGGTGGCGGGCGCCTGTAGTCCCAGCTACTCAGGAGGCTGAGGCAGGAGAATGGCGTGAACCCGGGAGGCGGAGCTTGCAGTGAGCTGAAATCCGGCCACTGCACTCCAGCCTGGGCGACAGAGTGAGACTCCGTCTCAAAAAAAAAAAAAAAAGAAAAGAAAGAAAAGCATTAGAGAAAAATTAAATCATGCTTCAGTAGAGAGAAAGCTAACCTCAGAAGACTTTTAGCATTCATTAAACTACCTATTACATGCCAAGAACTGTTTTTTTTTTTTTTTTTTGAGATGGAGTTTTGCTCTTGTTGCCTGACCTGTGCAATGGCACAATCTCGGCTCACCACAACCTCCACCTCCTGGGTTCAAAGTGATTCTCCTTCCTTAGCCTCACAAGTAGCTGGGATTACAGGCATGTGCCACCACGCCCGGCTAATTTTGTATTTTTAGTAGAGACGGGTTTCTCCACGTTGGTCAGGCTGGTCTCAAACTCCCCACCTCAGGTGATCTGTCCGCCCTCGGCCTCCCAAAGTGCTGGGATTACAGGCGTGAGCCACTGTGCCCGGCCACCAGGAGCTGTTTTTTAGCTCTGGGAATACAGTTGTGAACAAAACAAAAATCCTGATAGTCATGGAACTTACAATAAAAAAATTACAAAATTAAAAAATCTAGTATGCCAGCTGGCACAATGGAGAAATACGAGGTAGAGAAGACGGTTAGGGAGTGCTGAGGTAAAATATGGCAATTCAGGCAATACCTTAAGGAAGTGAGAGAGCCAGCTGTGGGTAGGGTGGCCACATCATTTATCATTCAATACGGACACCTCTGAGACTGGAAGGGGACACTATTAATAGTCATCTGGGTCAACAAATTCAAACCAGGCCTGTCCTGGGCAAATGCAGACATATGGACCCTAGCTATGATGCTCTCTGAAGTAAGGGCACAGCAGAGGGGAGAACAAAAGGAAGGACCTGAGATTCAGAGTGAGCCTGATCTCTCTAGGGAACCTCCAAAGTGAAGTGAGAGGGAGAAAGTAGGAGATGAGGACTGAGTGTAACAAGCAGCCACATGACATGAGGGGTCTATCTGCCACCGTAATGCCTTGGCTTTTACTCCAAGTGAGTTGGGAAGCCCTTGGAAAATTTTGTGCAGAGAAGTTCATAATCCAAATTCTATTTTAGAAAGGTCACTCTGATTTTTTGTGTTGAAAATAAACGATATGGAAGGGCAAGGGAGGAAGCCAAGACCAGGTAACAGGCTACCGCATCCAGGCAAAAGATGATGGCACCTTACGCCCGGCTAAGACTGATGGAAGTAAGACTATGGATATATCCTGAAGATCTGACATTAATTGGTTGGTTTTGCATATGGTTATAACCAATTAATGTCCGATATATGGTTATAAAAATTTGAATAATTTTATCTAATTTCTTTCAGTGGCTCATTAACATAATTGATCAGGTAGCATAAGGTCAAAGATGGGAGTTCAGTTCCCATGTGGCTATAGATCACCTCTTGATGACCACTAACCCCTTTGAAAACACATGCTATTGGTTATATAAGAGGACTGGGAAAGGGAAAAGATGACCCCACTTCACAATATCACCCTGACTAAAAAACAACCCCAGGAGTCCCCATCATCTATGAGAAGCCAAACATTCAGGGCATACACACACACACACACACACACACACACACACATATATAATTAAGCCAGGTGTGGTGGTATGTGCCTGTAGTCCCAACTATTTGGGATGCTGAGGTGAAAGGATCCCAAAAGGTGAGGCTGTAGTGAGATCATGCTACTGTACTCTAGCCTGGACAACAGAGCAAGACCTTGCCTCTAAAAAAAAAAAAAAAAAAAAAAAAAGACTCTGTATAATTAAATACTCGCGTACCAATTAAACAATAATTTTGTGTGTTATTCAAATTTTCCTCACATACGGCAGCTTGGTCTTGGAAATATAAATCCATTTGTCTATAAATGTGTTACACATTGAGTGGAGAAAATGAATAAAGATAAGCGCTTTCAGTCTACTGAGGAGACAGACATGGAAACAAGCAGTGGATCATGACATGCCAAGTTGGGTTATGCATATGAAGCTGTGTGGAAACATGCCTAACACATTCTGGGAGGGCATGGGAAGGAAACGGTAGGCTTCAAAGAAGAGGTATTGTTGGAGCTGAATCATAAAGACTGAGTTGATGCCTGCCAGTCAGAATCAGGGGTCAAAGACAGGGAAGAAGCATATTCTATAGAGAGGAACTTATCTATGCAAAGGAACACGAGGACACAGTTCTCTTCAGGAGCCACAAGAAATACCTGGAATACAAAATATGTTATTGTAATGACAACAACAGCAGCTCCTACTTGTTGAGTGCTCACCATGGATGTCAGCACTGTCCTAAGAATGTATGTGGATTACCACACTTAATAGTCAATCTCCAGCCAGGTGCGGTGGCTCATGCCTGTAATCCCAGCACTTCGCGAGGCTGAGATGGGCAGATCACTTGAGGCCAGTAGTTTGAGACCAGCCTGGCCAACATGGCAAGACCCTATCTCTATTAAAAATGCAAAAATTAGCTGGGGGTGGTAGTGCACACCTGTATTCCCAGCCACTTGGGAGGCTGAGGCAGGGCAATCACTTGAACCCAGGAGGCAGAGGTTGCAGAGAGCTGAGATCGCACCACTGCACTCCAGTCTGGGTGACAGAGTGAGTCTCCTTCTCAAAAAAAAAAAAAAAAAAAAAAAAAGTCAATTTCCTCATGAAGACACTGAGATACCCAGAAATTAGTGTAGTAACTGGCCTGAGGGCTTCAGTGCTCATGAGGTGGAGTCAGGCCTCATGTCCTAAGATCCTGGAGCCTGCACTCTTTCTACCTGCAGTACCATGTGGAAGAGGAGGCAGGTGAAGATACAAGCACAGGCAGGAGCCAGGTGACGATCAGTACCATAGCTATGAAGAGCCATGGAACGGTTTACATGTGGGAAGGAGTGGCTGATCAGATCTGCATCTGGAAACATTGGTGACAGTATGGACTATGAATCAGAAGGGATGAGAACAGAGCAGGAAGATCATTTTGAAGGCTACTGCAATAATCCTGGCCACAAACGACAGGAGTGTGAACAATGCAGTGAGAATGGAAGTGAGGAGCCAGTCAGAAGAAAGGAGGAGCAGAAGAGGAGGCGTGGGCTGGGGAACAGGGAGATATGAGTTTGGCTGTCAATGCGTTAAGGATGAGGTACTTGGGGGCCATCTGAGCAGAGAGGTCCATCAGGTGGACACACCTACAGCTCAGAAGCCCAAGAGAAGGCTGAGCCAGAGCTTCAGGTTGCAGCAAATGCTTTTCCAATTTGAGTATGCCAGGGAACCCTTAGCTCACACAATGGTGTCATGTTAAAATCTTCCACAACCATCCCCAAATAAAGATTCTTTGAAACTTCTTTTCCCCAAAATGATTTTAAAATTCTAAAACAAAATTTTCTGGGGAATTAACTGGTCTACCTGAGTTATCCCAGGCCCCAAATAACTTCCAAGACTACCTGGGTACATTCTGGTGCTGCTACCATCAGAACCTGTAATTCCCCCTGCTTCATTTAACCAGTGAAACTAGTTCAAGTACAGTCCAATGAGTCCCAGAGTAGTCCTCCTCGGTGCAACTCTACCCCAAACAGCCTGGGAGGCTCAAACTCTGCGTTCCTAAAAATGACTCCTTGGCATAGCAAAGCAATAGAAACACTGCCTCTCTAACCTCCTGAAGGTACTTTCAAATAATCTGGCAGCCAGAGGTAACATTTTCAGCCCTCTGAGTACAGGGACACAGTGTCTTCCTATCCCCACATTTTTATTCAATGTGTTTTCTCATCTAAAATAAATGATTGCTGGTGAGTAGGTTAACCAAAAAATACGTGAATGAATTAATAAATGAAATAATCATCATTTAGGGATTCTCTTACTGTCAACCCAGTTTCCTAGCCTTAGACATAGGCCTCTAGGAGTATTGTTGGATGAACCTACCAATGAATAAAGGAAAATATCATCAACCAACTTGATATAACTTCATTTTCACGACACCTTTCTTTTTTTTTTCTTTTTGAGATGAAGTCTCGCTCTGTTGCCCAGGCTGGAATGCAGTGGCGCAATCTCGGCTCACTGCAACCTCCGCCTCCCAGGTTCAGGCAATTCTCCTGCCTCAACCTCCCGAGCAGCTGGGATGCCACCACACCCGGCTAATTTTTGTATTTTTAGTAGAGATGGGGTTTCACCACGTTGACCAGGCTGGTCTTGAACTCCTGACCTCAGGTGATCCACCCGCCTCGGCCTCCCAAAGTGCTAGGATTACAGATGTGAGCCACCATGCCCAGTAATGAAACTTTTCTTAAGCTACGTTTTAGAAATTCAAGTTAGCTTACAGAACACTGAAGCACAACATAGTAGCCCAATTTTTAAAAAGTTTTAATGTTTTTCACACTCATTTTGTACAATACCTGTCCTCTGAGGCTCCACAAATGCTGCCCGTACTGATTCAAGCTCACGTTACCCTACCCCTTAAAGGTACTCTGAACAATGTCATGAAAAGAGGACAGCAGCCTGAGTCAGGATACCTGGCTATTGGTTTGAGAGGTTAGTTTAATATTTCTACCTCTTTGGACATTAAGGTGCCCATGTACAAAATATATTTAATAACTTAAATATATTCTGATCACCCACTAGGGTGATCAGATAAGACAATAGATATAAAAGTATTTCCAAAAAGCATAAAACCAAAGTATCATACCAAACCAATTTCATACTGCTTCCCCCACCCACCCTGAAACTTCACCTTCTAACTATCTACCTAACCAAATTCTACCCTTCAAGTCTTTGGTGCATGCTCACTTCTCTTTTTTTTTTTTTGAGATGGAGTCTCGCTGTGTACCCCAGGCTGGAGTACAACAGCGCAATCTCGGCTCACTACAACCTCTGCCTCCCAGGTTCAATAGATTCTCCTGCTTCAGCCTTCCCAATAGCTGGGACTACAGGTGTGCGCCACCATGCCTGGCTAATTTTCTTGTGTTTTTGGTAGAGATGGGGTTTTACCATGTTGGCCAGGCTGGTCTCGAACTCCTGACCTCAAGTGATTCACCCACCTCAGGCTCCCAAAGTGTTAGGATTACAGACATGAGCCACTGCACCCAGTCCTGGTGCATGCTTACTTCTCTAAGCAACTATGCAACCCTTCTCTTTTCTGGTCTTAAAACTGGACACATACTGTTCTCCTCTGGGTCTCTCCAGTTATGGAGGTGGGTTTGCCCCCCATTTCCTCTGACAACCAAAAGCCCCTCTAGAGCACAGACCACTCCAGCTCTGTCCATGGTGTTGCCCTCAACATGCTCCTAAGCAGACCTCAATCACGACTCCGTGACAGAATGATGATAAATGTGGCTTGACCAACATGTTCTGAGCTAAAAATGTAACGTGCAGCCCATTTTATAATTCCATGTATTATAGAGCACTGCTTCTAAATAGGTCACCCAAAAGTGTGGCTGAAATGATCTCAAAATAGACATGGCCCGGCTTTTCTGGCCCTGTGTCATTTCTAGATGTGAGCCTGATCTAAACACCCCAACTCTATTACCTCTTGGATTGGTTACCTGCACCACTGTTGCTAAGCAGACCGACAGAAAGTTCTTCTGTTCCACTGAAGTTCAAGAAGGACATGCCGTCACCAGGCTGGCGGGAATTGCTGTGCCTGCAGAGAACAGAGCCCAGCCACCTGGCTTAATGTAGATCATCACCTCTTTTTCCTGCTCACCCTATATCCCGGGGGTGGGGGGTAGGTTCATAAAAATCAAGCCTGAATATTCAGCCACTCAAGCTGGCAGCCACTGGAATCCTTATCTTAAGTCACCAGGCCACAGTGTTTTGTTTGTGTGTCAGTGCCGGTTTCTTGTGACCCTGGCACCCCGGCTGTTTTCCCACCACCAACCTAGACCACCCACCCTGTCTGCCCTATGCCTCCCTCTTACAAACAAGGATGGGTGTGAGGTGCTTGAATATATGGACCTGAGTTCATCTGGTTAAGAAGGTCACACCCTCCCCATATCCCTTATCTATCCCCTAGAGTGTCAAGGTGACTGAAAGAGGGGCCAAAGACTGCACTTTGCGAAGTGTTTTCTAAAGCAAGAGGAATAGCGAGTCCAGGTGTAACCCAGGCTCATGCCTGTCAAGGCTTAAATGACTTTCCGCCTCCTACACTGACTCTCAATTAGATGCTCGAAACACATTCAGAGCTTTGGTTCAAAAAGAGTTTTTGTATAAACATAAGCCTTCATTTCCACTGCTCTTAGCATTAACTTCTTCTAAACTCAACAGTGGGATTTATTTCTGAATAACCAAAATGACAAAAGTCATAGAGAGGTTGCCCAAAACACACAGCATGAATCTCCTGTCCCAGCACTCCAAATCCAAAGAATTTCCTCTCTCGGATTCATCTTTGACTGAGGTTTAGAAAAACCCACGTTTGAGGTTTACAAAGTGTGTTTTGGATTCAAGATAAACCTAAAACAGGGCCTAGGCAACATCTCAGACAAAAATGTCAGGCTGTTTGCTTTACCCTTCACCAAGTGAAGGAAATGACACTGGCCAACAAAGGAAGGCCCTGATCTCATACTGTCTTTTCAAGTCTTCTAAACATTTTGGCAATAGTCTGTTCTGCACATTGTCCTGGATGCTGGAGAGTGTTCTCAGGTTACCTTCCAGAGCCCTGTGCACATCCTCACCTTCCAGCAGCTTCATGATATGCTAACTCCAGCAGCTCTGCAGAGGAATGAGGTGGGTCCCTCTGCCAACTGCCTTGCAGCTCCGCCATATTCTGTCGGGTCTGGTGGTGGATCTGGATGGCTTCTCCGGATGGTCCTACCCAGATAAAGAACCACTGAGCATCATTCCCACCTGATAGCTAGTGCTGTGCACTTAACTATATTCTCCCTTCTTTCCACCTACTGGGATACAGATGTTGGTGAGATTGAAAGAAGAACACACCACAGAAGAATGTTATACAAGGGACCCTCTGGCTCCCAGAGGACACCTGCTCTTCTGAGTGGGACCCATCCTACTAAGGGGCTGGGCCTTTATCATCCTGTCTAATCTGTTAAGAAAATTTTAGGATATTCTGTCTCATGTGTGTCAACTGAGTCACCACAGTGAAATATACAAGTACAGGAGGCATGGACCCTTGCCAGGAGGGCTAACACAAACTCAAGAAGAGGGAAATACAAGTGAAACACCAAATCACTCTGTTAATACCTAGGCGAGTAACAACTGTGACTCTAAGAAGCAGAAGATGTTTAAGTGCAAAAAGGGCAGAGTAGGAGATAAATTAGAATTAGTCAAGTCTACAAAATGAGGCTTCCCGGGGAAAGAGAAGTTGAAGAGCTAAGTGTTCAACAAAGTTAACAGTGGTTGAAGGAAGAGGGCACCTGGGTAGAAGAAATGACACCTGTGAAACTCCAAACCTTAAAAAGGCAAAATGTGCAGGAGACCACAGGATTAGCCAAGAAGGAAGAGAGCCTCTGAGGATAGGAATGAAGAAGATAGGGGAGCCTGATGAAGGAGGGCGTTGGCTACTGAAAGGCCAGCTAAAGAGGAGGAAGAAGCAAAGCAAACTGTTTGCTGAACATGGTTCCAATAAGTGTACATGAAGAGTGGGAGGAGGAGAAGCACAGAGGCATGAAAAGCTGAAGGTCACTGAAGAAACACCAAGAGTTCTAAGTGACCTAGAAGGGAACCAGTGGAGATAATAATGGAGGGGAAAGGACACAGAAAGAAACAAGGAGTGTGACTGATTATAGCAGAGATAAGGGGGTAGAACAGGGTTTAGGCATGACCCCCAGTTACAGTCAAGTTATTCAGATCTATTTCTCACTGATTTAACTTTCAAATATTAAAGGCAAGTACAAAAGAAAATAGGCATTTCCAGGTATTCAGCAGGATGATTTCCACGAAAAAAATAAAATAAAAATTTGGCTAGGCATGGTGACTCACACCTGTAATGCCAGCACATTGGGAAGCCGGGGGTGGGTGGATTGCTTGAGACCAGGAGTTCGAGACCAGCCTGACCAACATGGTGAAACCCCGTTTCTACTAAAAATACAAAAATTAGCCAGGCGTGGTGGTGCATTCCTGTAATCCCAACTACTTGGAAGGCTGAGGCAGGAGAATCACTTGAACCCGAAAGGCAGAGATTGCAGGTATCCAAGATTACGCCACTGTACTCCAGCCTGGGTAACAGAGTAAGACATCGTCTCACACACACACACACAAAATCCTAGAGTTTAATGCATTTGTTCCTTTCCAGCTCAATAAGAGCCCATTAAGCTAAAGTTTAATTTTAGCCACAGCTTGAGAAAACCTTACTGTCTTCTTGAGAACGGAATATAGATAAAAAAGAACGGACTAGAAAAAAGTGAGTTTGGGGGAAAATTTGTTTTTCAATTGTCAGAGACACCTATGAGAAAACAAAATAATATAACTCCTTGTAACCAAGATAGGATACCAGTATCCAAGAGAGCTAAGAGAAGAAAGAATGAACAAGAATGAGGGACATCCAACTTAGGAAAGAAAGCAGGTGGCAATGCATAGTTCCTCTCAAATAGAAACAAAAGGCTGGATGTGGCGGCTCACACCTATAATCCCAGCCCTTTGGGAGGTTAAGGTGGGCAGATTGCTTGTGTCCAGGAGTTCAAGACCAGCCTAGGCAACATGGTGAAACCCTATCTCTACTAAAAATACAAAAAACTAGCCAGGCGTGTTGGCACGTGCCTGTAGTCCCAGCTACTTGGGAGGCTAAAGTGGGAACATCACCTGTGCCCCGAAGGTTGAGGCTGCAGTGAGCTAAGATCGCACCACTGCACTCCAGCCTGGGCAACTGGAGAGTGACCCTGTCTCAAAAAAAAAAAAAAAAAAAAAAAAGCTGAAACAAACAAACAAAAGAGCCCTCAGGTTTATAAAGCTAATTAGTTACAAAGCCTATTCCCAAGTGCATCTTCAAGGATCTTTACAAGAACCCCTGGAATGGCCAAAGTGAGCATGGTTATCCCATCCTACTGGTGGAGTAACACAGGCACCTAACCAAGGACACATGGGTGACCGACACTGAGGACCAGGGCTAGGAGCTCCTAGTCCAAGGCTCTCTCTTAAGCAACAAACTTACCCACAGGAAAAGTGTGCATCCAGCGCCTTCTGTTGGACGTAAGCTTCATGGGCATTCGAGAGGGAGCAAAGGGGTTAATCAGTGCTCTCTGGGGCGTGTATCCACCAGGTCGAACATGCAGCATGGATTCTGCACTGCCAACGTGGAACCTCCCTGGTGCACTGGAGTCTCGCTGTGGTGGCTCTATCATGTTCTCCAGGACATCTGCCAGTTATCATGGAGTTGAGTCACAAAGAAAAACCACAGAACCACAGTGAAACCAGAACTAGGTAGACTGATAAGCCAAGGCTGACAAGAATCTTGGGCATCGTAAATGTCAGGGAGTGACAGAAATAAGTAAAATTGTCAAACTATAAAGAAATGAAGTATGTTTCCATTTATTTGCTTTTAAATACTTGGGAGAAGGGAGTTTTGGTTCTAAATTACTGGCACAATGAAGTCACAACCAAATCTGATGGGAAGGACACTGCCTAGAGATCCTGAACTTTGAGCTGGAAGCAATGACTGAATGATGGGACTTGAGTTGTCTCCCTTGGGAAAGGAACGAGTATATTCTCTAAGAGGGAGGAACAGTAAAAACAGCTATGTGGTGACCAGAAGGGCAGATCTTGGCAGAGCTAGTCAATATCTTCACTATAAACCCATTTGATGTTCCTATTGGACACAAGACTATAGTTCCCAGCCTCTTTGCAATAAAGCCAAATGACTTAGTTCTGGCCAGCAGAGCACAGGTAGAAATGATATGCTTCAAATCCAGGCCTGGGCCACAATTATCTCCACGAATGATATGCATTCTTTTTTCCTTTGTGGAAACCTAGGTTCATAATCATGGCATCCCAGGATGGAAGGAACCTGAGTTCCTGAATGACTGAGTGGATCAGTAGACCCTCCACTTACTTAGTGGGCTGGGACATGAGTAAGCAATCAAATGGTATTATGCTAAAAAAAAATTACTGAGAAAAAAAGAATGAAGAAATGGACGCCTCCAGCCTTGACCAGGCAAGGAGATGGTATGATATTTAGACTCCACTCATCTGGCGCAATGGCAGACAGGTCCCATTATGGAGACAGAGACAGCATGCCTGAGTGGATCAAAGAACTGAAATCCACAACCAGCTCTTCTTGTGTGTATCCCACATTCATCAAGCAACCACCTAGATGAAAAAGTGGGTCCAGCAGATGCAAACTCCAAGGAATTTGTCTTGGTCATCATTATCTACCCAGTGCCTAGCACAGAACCTCATACATTGTAATACTGTATTTCATTCCTCAAGTTGCTTTGCAGGAAAGAAGAAAATGTTCAGATTCCCATAAAAGTTTTACTGTTCATTGTAAATTAATGAATTGATGCTCTAACTTACAAAATAAAAAAGAACATAGTCTAGTTAGTCATTAAGGAAATAAAAGAGAAACCCCCCCCCCCAAAAAAAAAAAAAAAAAAAAAAGATGAGTACAGGCCAGGTACAGTAGCTTATTTCTGTAATCCCAGCATTTTGGGAGACCAAGGTGGACAGAACACTGGAGCCCAGGAGTTCAAGACCAGCCTGGCAAACAGACTTAGACTGTTCCTACAAAAACTTTAAAAACTAGCCGGGTGTGGTGGTGCACACCTGTAGTTCCAGCTATTTGGGAGACTGAAGTGGGAAGATCACGTGAGCCCAGGAGGTTGAGGCTGTAGTGAGCCAAGACTGTACCACTGCACCCCAGCCTGGGCCACAGAGTGAGAACCTGTCTCAAAACAAACAAACAAAAAAAAGAAACGACCCATGAAACTGCTCAGGCCATCAAGGGTATGCATATACAAAAAGCCACCAAGTATATGAAAGATGTCACTTTGGCCAGGTGCGGTGGCTCACACCTGTAATCCCAGCACTTTGGGAGGCTGAGGTGGGCAGATTATCTGAGGTCAGGAGTTTGAGACCAGCCTGACAAACATGGTGAAACCCCATCTCTACTAAAAATACAAAATTAGGCCGGACACGGTGGCTCAAGCCTATAATCCCAGCACTTTGGGAGGCCGAGACGGGTGGATCACGAGGTCAGGAGTTCGAGATCATCCTGGCTAACACGGTGAAACCCCGTCTCTACTAAAAAATACAAAAAACTAGCCGGGTGAGGTGGCGGGCGCCTGTAGTCCCAGCTATTCAGGAGGCTGAGGCAGGAGAATAGCGTAAACCCGGGAGGCGGAGCTTGCAGTGAGCTGAGATCCGGTCACTGCACTCCAGCCCGGGTGACAGAGCCAGACTCCGTCTCAAAAAAAATACAAAATTAGCTGGGTATGGTGGCACAAGCCTATAATCCCAGCGACCCGGGAGGCTGAGGCAGGAGAAGTGCTTGAACCCGGGAGGTGGAGGGTGCAGTGAGCCAAGATTGTGCCACTGCACTCCAGCCTGGGCAACAAGAGTGAAACTCCATCTCAAAAAAAAAAGGAAACGTCGCTTTACAGAAACAATGTGTACCATTTCCACATTACAATGATGGAGATAGTAGGTGGTCCCAGGCCAAACAGCATGGTTGCACACGGGGTCAGTGGCCAAAAAACAGTACTGAATTAAGCACAGACTGTGCTTAAAAATGCACAGTCATGCCGAACTGAAGGGTTTAGGTGCAGATTCTCTGGTCATTGAGCATGTTCAGGTGAACAAAGCACCCAAGATGTGCTGCCTGATGTAAAGAGTTCATGGTCAGATTAACCCATACATGAGCTCCCCCTGCCACACCAAGATGATCCTCATGGAAAAGGAACACATTACTCCTAAACCAGAAGAGGACATTGCACAGAAGAAAAAGATATCCCAAGGCCAGGCATGGGCAATTCCAGCACTTTGGGAGGCCGAGGTGGGTGGATCACTGGAGGCCAGGAGTTCAAGACCAGCCTGGCCAACATGGCAAAACCCCATCCCCATCTCTACTAAAGAAAATCAAAAATTAGCTGGTGTGGTGGCATGTGCCTGTAATCCCAGCTACTCAGGAGGCTAAGGCAGAACAATCACTTGAACCCAGGAGGCAGAGGTTGCAGTGAGCCGAGATCATGCCACTGCAACCTAGCCTGGGCAACAGAATGAGACTCTAAGAAAAAAAGAAAAGAAAAAAAAAAAAAGAAAAGAAAAAAATTGAAGAAACAAAAACTGATAGTATGGGAATAAATTTAGCACAAAACAAATGCAAATAAAAGTTAAAAAAGAAAAAAAAACAAAACCGGTAAGTGAAAATTTTTTTTTTTTTTTTAAGATGGAGTCTCCCTCTGTCACCCAGGCTGGAGTGCAGTGGTGCAATCTCGGCTCACTGCAACCTACACATCCCAAGTTCAAGTGATTCTCCTGCCTCAGCCTCCTGAGTACCTGGGATTACAGGCACCTGCCACCACGCCTAGCTAATTTCTATATTTTGAGTAGAGACAGTGTTTCACCATGTTGACCAGGCTGGTCTCAAACTTCTGACCTCAAGTGATTCACCCGCCCTGGCCTCCCAAAGTGCTGGAATTACAGGTGTGAGTCACTGCGCTGGACCGGTAAGTGAGAAACTAAAATGCAGCATAAGACAGAGGTTGTTTTATGTATGGCACAAATGGAAATGATAAGGAAATAAACCCTTTTGACCCTAGGCCTAAGAAAAGCTTTCTATTAATATATGGAAAGGTATATAGTTAAATGATGGATGAAGAAAGGCTAAACGAAAAATAGTATAATAGAGGCAGGGTGCAGTAACATTGGTTCATGCCTGTAATCTCAGCACTTTAGGAGGCCGATGGGTGGATCCCTTGAGCCCAGGAGTTCAAGACCAGCCTGGGAATGGTGAAACCCCATCTCTACAAAAAAAATAATAATTAGCTAGGTGTGGTGGCATGCCTATAGTCCCAGTTACTTGGGAGGCTGAGGTGGGAGGATCGATTAAGTCCTGGAGTTCAAGGCCACACTGAGGTGAGCTGTGATTGCACCACTGCCCTTTAGCCTGGGTGTTCTGTCACCAAAAAAAAAAGTATAATATATACATAGCTAACAGCTAAAGTGATTTGTACCTACCGCACTGGCAAAGAAATAATTAAGATGTGGGATTTACACCCCACCTCTGACCAATCCTCCCAACTCCAGTCACCCACTATATTAAGAAAGATGTCCCTGGCTCGGTCTGTGCTTCAGCACTCTTACCTCGAGTGCTGGTGTATCCCAAGGAGCTGCTGACTTCATACTGGTGCAGGTGGGGGTGTGGGATCAACAGGATGTTGGCGCTCTTGCCCAGGGAGCTGTCATCAGAAGCCTGGCTCCTCACTTCCTCAGTGGGTAGTGTGCGGCTTGGTAGTGAAGGGCTGGATGAAACATCACAGGAGCTGGCACTCTTTCGACTGTGACTCTCTCGCTCTCGCACAGACCTGCCAGGCAAGAGACAAAAAGTTACCATCGAGTGAGGGATGCTGTCCTACCTTGAGTTAAAACTCTAAAACCCATCACCAGCCCAAGCCACATGGGAACCCAATAACAAAAATCCCCAGTGTGATTTACAAGCAGGAAACCTGTATGTGGTACTTCACCCTTAACAGCTTGAGATGTTATATAAGAGAGGGGAGAAATGACAGACATTACGCAGCCAAACTCCTAGGATCATAGTTGTAAAGAAAGGACTGCTCCAGGCCAACCCCACCTGATCCCACTGATTAATCTCACATCACTAAAAACAGAATGAGAAGACAGATACGATGTGATGTGGGAGAAAGTACACAGTGCCCGAGAAGTCTTCTCGCCCTCAAATTTGAATCTAAATCTAATCAAGCTTCCAGAGATAATTGCCAGTTTACAGGGAATTTGCAGAATAGAGGAAAACTTAAAACATTACAAGGCAACAATCAACCAAATGTAGAAAGCAAGACATTCTACTGTCACACACACACAAAAAAGACATTATAACCAAATGCAAAAAGTGGATCTTGTTTAGGTCCCATTCCAAACTAACTGCAAAAGCACATTTTTGAGGCAATTCAGAAAACTGAGCATGCACTGGCTATTAGAGAGCATTTAGGGATTAGTGTTAATTTTGTTACCAATGATAATGGTACTGTGATAATTTTTTTTTTTAGATTCTTATTTGTTGAAATGTATACTAATCAGCTTTGTGCCAGGCTGGGTGACACTAAATAAATAAATAACATGTAAAAAAAGAAAGAAACTTATGCTGAAGTACGCACTATTGAAAAAAATATATAGGCTGCCTGGGATTTGTTTGTTTTTGTGAGATAGAGTCTCACTCTGTCACCCAGATTGGAGTGCAGTGGCACGATGTCAGCTCACTGCAGCCTCCACCTCCTGGGTTCAAGCAATATTCCTGCCTCAGCCTCCCAAGCAGCTGGCATTACAGGCGCCCGCCACACCTGGGTAATTTTTTTGTATATTTAGTAGAGACTGGGTTTCACCATGTTGGCCAGGCTGGTCTCAAACTCCTGACCTCAAGTGATCCACCTGCCTTGGCCTCCCAAAATGCTGGGATTACAGGCGTGAGCCACTGTGCCCTGCCAATCCTGGGATTTGTTATTAAAATATTCCATCCGGCCGGGCGTAGTGGCTCAAGCCTGTAATCCCAGCACTTTGGGAGGCCGAGACGGGTGGATCACGAGGTCAGGAGATCGAGACCATCCTGGCTAAAACGGTGAAACCCCGTCTCTACTAAAAAAATACAAAAAAACTAGCTGGGCGAGATGGCGGGCGCCTGTAGTCCCAGTTACTCGGGAGGCTGAGGCAGGAGAATGGCGTAAACCCAGGAGGCGGAGCTTGTAGCGAGCTGAGATCCGGCCACTGCACTCCAGCCCGGGCTACAGAGCGAGACTCCGTCTCAAAAAAAAAAATAAATAAAATAAAATAAAATAAAATATTCCATCCAAAATTTAAATGTGGGAGAGGTGATGAAACAAGGCTGACAACGTGGTGACAACTGTTCATAATACTAGTCTCCATTTGAGCATGTCTGAACATTTCCTAATAAGAGTTTATATATATCATTATATTTATATATTTTATATATATACACACAATATATATATCCTTATTAAAACATAAAATTCCCTAAGGGGAAAACCTCTAAAAGCAACAGGAAGAAAGATCAAAAGGACAAAAGCCCTATAGAGATGCAAAAGCTCAGAACGAAACAGTGAGCCCACCAACAGGGCTGCCCTTCTGGCATCAGAGCTACTCCCTTTCCTTCTGCAAGGATTTTTTTAGTAAGAGCTTAAACGGAGCCTGAAAACAGATTCAAAGTGCTGACTACATGTTTGTTCTTTCCACAGTAAATATTTAAACACCAGTATATGCTTAGCCACGTGTGAAGGTAGAGCACCAATTAAGACACAATTTGTGCCTTCAGAGACCACACAACCTGGGTACCACAAGGTCTTGTCATCTTTGATTAGACAAAAGAAAACCAATCTTGAACTATGAGAGCATTTTTTAAAGCCTACAAAGAAAAGCCCCTCAGTAGCTTACTGAGCCCCTAAGCAGCACCCACACACAGGAGAGAGGCTGCTGACAGCACTTAATTCTGAGCTCTAAGCATTCTCGGGTAGGACTGGATGAGGGAAGAGGACAGAAAACAATCATGTGGTCACTCTAAGTTCATTTGCCACAAAATTAAGAGACATAATATTATTCCACTCAGTTGTGCTTAAAGCTACAGAATTAAGAAATCTGGCCAGGCGCAGTCATTCATGCCTGTAATCCCAGCACTTTTGGAGGCCAAGGTGGGTGGATCACCTGGGGTCGGGAGCTCAAGACCAGCCTGACCAACATGGAGAAACCCCGTCTCTACTAAAGATACAAAATTAGCCAGGCGTGATGGTGCATGCCTGTAATCCCAGCTACTCAAGAGGCTGAGGCATGAGAATCGCTTGAATCTGGGAGGCAGAGGTTGTGGTGAGCCAAGATCACGCCATTGCACTCCAGCCTGGGCAACAAGAGCAAAACTCCATCTCAAAAAAAAAAAAAAAAGGAAGAAAGAAATTTGGAAAATTGGTTGGGCGCAGTGGGTCACACCTGTAATCCCAGCTCTTTGGGAAGCAAAGGTGGGCATATCACAAGGTCAGGAGATTGAGACCATCCTAGCTAATACGGTGAAATCCGGTCTCTACTAAAAATACAAAAAATTAGCTGGGTGTGGTGGGTGCCTGTAGTTCCAGCTACTTAGCAGGCTGAGGCAGGAGAATAGCATGAACCTGGGAGGTGGAGCTTGCAGTGAGCCAAGATCGTACCACTGCACTCCAGTCTGGGTGACAGAGCGAGACTCTGTCTCAAAAAAAAAAAAAGAAAAAAGAAATCTGGAAAATTGATTCACAGTATTTGGTACACAGGGAAAGAAATATAAGCTAGAGCTGTTTCACACATTCATGAAAAAAGAAAGTTGACATAAATAATATAAACATAAGCATAAAATCCAAGATGAGGCCGGGTGCGCTGGCTCAGGTCTGTAATCCCAGCGCTTTGGGAGGCCAAAGTGGGTGGACCAATTGAAGTCAGGAGTTTGAGACCAGCCTGGCCAACATATTGAAACCCTGTCTCTACTAAAAAATATAAAAATGAGCCAAGTGTGGTGGTGCATGCCTATATTCCCAGTTACTTGGGAGGCTGAGGCATAAGAATTGCTTGAACCCAGGAGGCAGAGGCTGCAGGGAGCAGAGATTGCACCACTGCCCTCCAGCCTAGGAGACAGAGCAAAATGCCATCTCAAAACAACAACAACAACAAAAATCCCCCAAGACTATAAAGTATTAGAAGAAAATATGAAATATACATCTGTAACTCAGGGGTAGAGAGTGTTTTCTTACACAAGACCCAGAAATGAATAGATTAGTAAATCTAACTACATCACAATTATTACATGGCTGAGTGCAGTGGCTCATGCCTATAATCTCAGTACTTTGGGAGACTAAGGCAGGAGGATGGCTTCAACCAGGAGTTTGAGGAGACCAGCCTGGCAATATGTGAGACCTCATCTCCACAAAAAATTTAAAAACTAGCTGGACATGATGGTGCATGCCTGTAGTCTCAGCTACTTGGGAGGCCAGAGGCAAGAGGATCACTTCAGCCCAGGAGGCAGAGGTTACAGTGAGCCATGATCGTGACACTGCACTACAGCCTGGGTGACAGAACGAGATCCTGTCTCAAAAAAAACAACTACCATATGACCAAAACACCACAGAGCACTTTTTTTTTTTTTTTTTTTTTTTTTTGAGACAGAGTCTCACTCTGTCGCTCAGGCTGGAGTGAAGTGGTGTGATCTCGGCTTACTGTGAGCTCCGCCTCCGGGGTTCACGCCATTCTCCTGCCTCAGCCTCCCGAGTAGCTGGGACTACAGGCGCCTGTCACCACGCCCGGCTAATTTTTTTGTATTTTTAGTAGAGACAGGCTTTCACCATGTTAGCCAGGATGGTCTCGATCTCCTGATCTCGTGATCTGCCCACCTCAGCCTCATGCAGCAAATTTTTAAAAGCAGGACTTAAAGAAAGAAAAGTTCTTGCCCACTCAGAATAATAAACTTAAATGAAATGCTGTGTCCAAGGATAGTGCCAGTCCGATGAGAGGAAGATACTGTAATTTGTTTCCCTTGGCTCAGAAGACCGTAAGAACCAGCCAGGCACGGTGGCTCACACCTGTAATCCCAACACTTTGGGAGGCCGAGGCAGGAGGATTACTTGGGGCCAGAAGTTCAAGACCAGTCTAGCCAACATGGCGAAACCCCATCTCTACAAAAAATACAATTATTAGCCGGGCGTGGTGGTGTGTGCCTTTAATCCCACCTACTCAGGAAGCTGAGGCAGGAAAATTGCTTGAACCCAGGAGGCGGAAGTTGCAGTGAGCCGAGATTGTATCATTGCACTCCAGCCTGGGCGACACAGTGAGACTCCATCTCAAAAAACAAAACAAGATGGGCACAGTGGCTCACGCCTGCAATCCCAGCACTTTGGGAAGTCGAGGCGGGCGGATCACCTGAGGTCGAGAGTTCGAGACCAGCCTGACCAACATGGAAAAACTCCATCTCTACTAAAAATACAAAATTAGCCAGAAGTGATGGCGCACGCCTGTTATTCCAGCAACTTGGGAGGCTGAGGCAGGAGAATCGCTTGAACCCGGGAGGTGGAGGTTGCGGTGAGCTGAGATCGCACCATTACACTCAAGTCTGGGCAACAAGAGCGAAACTCCATCTCAAAAAAACAAAACAAAACAAACAAAAAACCCAAAACGAAACAAAACAAAACAAGAAAAGATTTTCAAGGTTGCTCTCTTACAGGCCACTACTGAACTTCAGGTTTTCCTACACAATTTTTATATGCACCCCCAAGTGAATCTGGCAGAAAACCTGCAGGTGGTGAGGCACTGGGCCCGGGATGGGCCGGGCAGCCTGAACACTTGAGCGTCATAGGCGTCATAATCTACTTGGATGGGAAGGGCGTTCTCAGATTCTTTTGGACTTCCGAGAGCTGAAATACACAAATAACATAAATTGTTATCAAATACATTTCAAACAGATGCCTGAAAGCTGAAATACACAAATAATATAAATTGTCATCCAAATACATTTCAAACAGATGCCTTCAGATAATCTTCACCAAAATCTTCAAGGTACAGGTGATCACCCTCTCCCCATGAAAAAATGGGGTAACAACCTATTCATCAAGTTGAGACTAAATCACGTGTATGTCAAAGCAATATAGAACTGTATAGCACTAAATAAAGGCAAGGTGTGGATAGCATTTCATTCTTTTGTGACCCTTCTTAAAATAAAATCATCTTAATATGTTTAGTAGTTTAAAACTTTCTACCTGATCCCTACAAATGGCCGATGGAAAAGAAAAACAAGTTTTTTTCATTTTGCAGATGACAGGAAAAAATATAAGGTCATTAAGGGATCCTACAAACATGACACAAAGGGAACTCAGGTCTCCTGACTTTTCCACAGATTTTTTATGGGACTTCACATAGTTTTGTTGTCATGGGTTAGCTGACGTTCTTTTTTGTTTTTTTTGAAACGGAGTCTTGCTCTGTCACCCAGGCTGGAGTGCAATGGTGTGATCTCGGCTCACTGCAACCTCTGCCTCCTGGGTTCAAACAATTCTCCCGCCTCAGCCTCCTGAGTAGCTGGGATTACAGGTACCCGCCATCATGGCTGGCTAATTTTTTTGTATTTTTGTAGAGACAGGGTTTCACCATGTTGGCAAGGCTGGTCTTGAACTCCTGACCTCAGGTGATCCACCCACCTTGGCCCCCTAAAGTGCTGGGATTACAGGTGTGAGCCACCGCACCCGGCCAGCTGACTCTCTTTTTAAAAGCAAGAAAAAAAATCTCAAAAAATACTCACATGTATCACGGCCATTTTTTGCTTTCTCAGAGGCAGGCTGAAAAATTAAATAGATAATTAATCACTCCTTCCTTTGCTAGAAAAGAACTTATCACAAGGCACACTGTGTATGTGCTGCTCTCAGGGTACAGAGCCTGTAACTGATGGAAAGGCAGGAGCTAACATCTGACACCTACCTACCATGGTCCTTTATTCCCGCAACACATCTTGTTGACTCTCACAACCCTGTCCAGTGGGGGAATGGACTCCCCCTTACAAGTGGGGATATTCAGTTGCAGAGAGAATCAGGGACTTTACCCAAAGCCACACATTCAGCAGGTGGCAGAGCCAAAATTCAAGCCCAGATCTTTAGATTCTTGGTCAATCCACTGTTGTGTTTGTGCCACCACAGCTAGGTCCCACCAGACCCAAACGCTGCATGCTTCCCCCTTCACTACGGTGCTGTCACCTGTCTGCCTGCACCTACCAGAGCTGAGCACTCTGTAGATCACCCAATTTGCTGAAATCAAGTACAAGGGTAGAGGAAAAAAACTAACAGAGCTATCACTTTTTACATTTTCTTAAAAATCTTTTTCAGATGAAATAAATAAATAAAGGCCAGGAACCGTGGCTCACGCCTATAATCCCAGCACCTTGTGAGTCCAAGGCGGGAGGACTGCTTGAGCCCAGGAGTTTGAGACTAGCCTGAGCAACATAGTGAGACTCCATCTCTATTTATACAGTTTTTTTTGGTAATCTTTCAGGACCCTGAAACCTTTTACAACAATACTAACTCTTGCTTCTTTAAAATAATCATGGTAGCCAGGTACAATGGCTCATGCCTGTAATCCCAGCACTTTGGGAAGCCGAGGCAGGCAGAATACCTGAGGTTGTCAGGAGTACCAGCTTGGCCAACATGGTGAAACCCCGTTTCTACTAAAAATACAAAAATTAGCTGGGCGCACTGGCTCACACCTGTAATCCCAGCACTTCCGAAGGCCAAGACCAGTGGATCACCTGAGGTCAGGAGTTCAAGACCAACCTGGTCAACATGGTGAAACCTCGTCTCTACTAAAAACACAAAAAAATTAGCTGGGTGCAGTGGTGGGCACTTGTAATCCCAGCTACTCTGGAGGCTGAGGCAAGAGAAGCACGTGAAGCCAGGAGGTGGAGGTTGCAGTGAGCCGAGATTGTGCCACTGCATTCCAGCCTGGGTGACAGAGTGAAACTCTATCTCTAAAATAACATAACATAACATAACATAACGTAACATAACATAAAATAAAAAATAATACAAAAAGTAGCTGGACATGGTGGTGCACGCCTGTAATCCTGTAATCCCAGCTACTTGGGAGGCTGAGACAGGAGAATCACTTGAACTCTGGAGGCGGGGGTTGCAGTGAGCCAAGATCATGCCATTGCACTCCAGCCTGGGCCAGAGAGAGAGAGACTCCATCTCAAAAAAAAAAAAAAATTAGACAGGCATGGTGGCATGCACCTGTAGTCCTACCTACTGGGGAGGCTGGGGCACGAAAAATGATTGAACCCAGGAGGCAGAGGTTGCAGTGAGTCGAGATCCCACCACTACACTGGGCATGACAGAGCGAGACTCTGTCTCAAAAATATAAAATAAAATAATCATGGTGCAGAGAAGTTTTTCCATGTTCTACTTGGCTGAGAATGCTTGTGGTGAAGGTAAGAGAGGCCCTTTCTGGACAGAATCCCATCTCCTAGCGTTTCACTATCTGACATGGCTTATGCAAGGAGTCCTCAGCTTGCTCCAAATTAGTATTTCCCCTATTAGAAGAGTGACATTAACAGCCCTCCCCGCTAAAAAAAGAAAAGGGAAGAAGTGGCCCTGACACACAGCCACAAATAGAGCAACCCTCAGTGAATTCAGCTCTACTGGAAAGGGCAGAGGGGTGAGAGCACTCGGGTGTGGGGACTGCAAACATAACAGCCTGCTTTTCTTCTCACAGTACATCAAAACCACTTGTTCGAGTTCTGGCCGGGTGCAGTGGCTCACACCTATAATCTCAGCACTTTGGGAGGCTGAGGCAGGCAGGTCACTTGAAATTAACAGTTTGAGACAAACTTGGCCAACATGTGAAACCCTGTCTCCACTAAAAATACAAAAATTAGGCCGGGTGTGGTGGCAGGTGCCTGTAATCCCAGCTACTCGGGAGGCTAGGGCACGAGAATTGCTTGAACCTGGGAGGCAGAGGTTGCAGTGAGCCGAGATCACGCCACTGCACTCCAGCTTGGGAGACAGAGCAAGATTCCATCTCAAAAAAACAAACAACAACAAAAAAAAACACTTGCTCCAGTTCTTTAAACTTGCATTTTTATCAGTTGCAAATATATTCCATCAAGTGGATATTTCATAGTTCAGCCATTGCTCTATTGTTTTCAACTTCTATTATGAATAAAACTAAACCCAGATGTATTTGCATATAATCACTTCAATTATTTCCTGACACTACATGCCCCAAAATGGAAGTGCCTGGTCAAATAGCATAAACATTTGCTTTCAATACACAAGGCTGAAATGCTTTGCAAAAGTAACATACACCAACCAGGTACTCCAGTGTCAATTTCACCACACTTTTTGTAGCATGTGGTATAATTATTAATAATTTAAATGTGGTATAATTATTAATATATTTTAAACCTCTTTGGAAAGAAGAAAATAAGAACTCCCATTCTTGCTACAATTTTCATTTATTTTCTTGGTTTGTTTGTTTCTAGAGACAAGACCTCAGTCACCCAGGTTAGTGTGCGATGGTACAATTATAGCTTACAATTATAAAATGGTACATTTTAGCCTCCCAAGTAGCTGGGACTTACAGGTATGTGCCACCCTACCTGGCTAATTCTTCTTTAGTTTTGGTAGAAATGGGGTCTCACTATATTTGTTGCCCACATTGGTCTCAAACTCCTGGCTTCAAACAACCCTCCTTCCTCAGCCACACAAAGCACTGGGGTTACAGGCAAGAGCCTCTGCACTCAGCCAGAATTTTCATTTCTTTATACTAAGATCTGACCTTTTGCCCGGGCGCGGTGGCTCAAGCTTGTAATCCCAGCACTTTGGGAGGCCAAGACGGGCGGATCACGAGGTCAGCAGATCGAGACCATCCTGGCTAACACGGTGAAACCCTGTCTCTACTAAAAAATACAAAAAAACTAGCCGGGCGAGGTGGCGGGTATCTGTAGTCCCAGCTACTCGGGAGGCTGAGGTAAGAGAATGGTGTAAACCCGGGAGGCGGAGCTTGCAGTGAGCCGAGATTGCGCCACTGCACTCCAGCCTGCGCGACAGAGCAAGCGAGACTCTGTCTCAAAAAAAAAAAAAGATCTGACCTTTTTATCATATTTCCCCTTTGCTGCAATGCATATCTGTATCTTTGTCTTTATTCCCACTGGTATCTGAGTGACATCAGCATCTGAATAAAACAGTCATGTCATAATAAAATGAACTCTTGAAAAACAAAAAATGAACTCTTAGTCTTGGTCATATTTCTGCCAAAGGTATTTCATGCAGTCTGGCTTTGGCCTTGTTATTTATTTCTCTAATATATAAAGTTATAAAGTTTGGGGATGAATTTCTTAACCCTGTTCATGGCCATGGAGGAAGATGAGGGTACCTCAGGACTAAAATAACCCTGTCAGTGTGTGACAGTCCGCAAAGGCTCTCTGCTGATTAATGCAATCTACCTTCTTGGCTGGGCAGAATGGCTCATGTCTGTAATCCCAACACTTTGGGAGGCTGAAACAGGAGGATTGCTTGAGTCCAGGAGCTCAAGATAAGACTGGACCACATAGTAAGACCCCATCTTAACAAAAATAAAAACCTACCTTCTTTCCTGCCAGTTTTATTCGTGGGGTGAAACTATTACAAAAGAGCTGGCTTTTGGATGTGTAGAAACTGTAAAAGAAACAAACAGAGTCATTAATCTAAATCCTCTTTATTTTAAAAACTCAAAACACAGTTAAAATACTAGGCATGGATCAGCCCTCCTGAGATGGGCTTTGTTCTCAGCTTCACTGATCTTCCCAATGTTAACTTCTTTTGCAAGAAGTCACTACAAAACATTAGTTATATTTTGTTTTTTAGTAGAGACAGTCTGGTTACAACACTGATCAAAATGGTTTCAAACTCCTGGCCTCAAGCGCTCCTCCCACCTCAGCATCCCAAAGTACTGGGATTACAGGCATGAACCATCGTGCCTGGCCTGAAATTGCTACTTTTGTAGGTCAAAAACAGTCTAATATCATGATATCAAATAGTATAAATTAATAGCTGCAGCTTTGCCATGAACTTGCTGTTCAAGACCAGGTTGGCCAACACAGTGAAACCCTGTTTCTACTAAAAATACAAAAATTATCTGGGTGTGGTGGCAGGCACCTGTAATCCCAGCTACTCAGGAGGCTGAGACAAGAGAATTGCTTGAACCCGGATGGTGGAGGTTGCAGTGAGCCAAGATCGTGCCACTGCACTCCAGCCTGGGCGACAGAGCGAGACTCCATCTTAAAAAAAGAAAGAAAGAAAGACAGACAACCCAGAGAAGGAGAGAATGCTCTGGAACCACTGAAGAAAAAGTGGCTATTAGTTATCAGGGCAGCATAGAAGTAATTCACAGAAGAGAGATGCTGGAGTTGGATCTTGGAAGAAAATAGGCATTTTCAAGAGAAGGGTAGGTGGAATAAAGATTAGTGTCATAGTTCAAAAAGATGAGGCACTGGCACTAGCAGAGGGATGAGAAAAGCCATCCCTGAGCTGGAACTAGCAGGAACACTGAAGTCTTGTCCCATAAAGAGGCGCGGGGACTTATCTAGAGCTGAAGGAAGTCAGGCACAAATGCTGGTCTTCTACGGTCTGTGGGAGTTGGGAATAGAAGGACTTGGGAACAGCAGTGGAAGTAAGTCAGTCCTTAAAATTTTGTTTTTATTCTTTTTCACCATAGACTGTCCATATGATAATGCTACTGCTTTGTGTGTAGAGAGCTTTGAGCAAATGTTAGAACTTGGTTTCCACATCTTCTTGACAAAAGGTTTAGTGCTATAATAAGAACTTAACAAATGTAAAGAAAAATGGCAAGGAAGCTGTCAAAACTCTTATCACCTACTATTGATCGAGATCGCACCCACCTGTGGTTTATCCAATGAGGGATATTATAGTCATCGCCCAGACGAGAATCCTGGGGAGCACTCCGATTATGGAGCTGCAAGGAGAAAAATGAGAGCACAGATAAGCTACAGAACAAGTAGGATGTGGAACTGCTCTAACTTTTCTGTTTTTGGGGTTTTTAAAAAAAATTTTTTAGGGCCAGGCGCGGTGGCTCAAGCCTGTAATCCCAGCACTCCGGGAGGCCAAGGTGGGCAGATCAACTGAGGTCAGGTGTTCGAGACCAGCCTGGCCAACATGGTGAAACCCTGTTTCTACTAAAAATACAAAAATTAGCCAGGCGTGGTGGCAGGTGCCTGTAATCACAGCTACTCAGGAGGCTGAGGCAGGAGAATTGCTTGAACCCGGGAGGCAGAGGTTGCAGTGAGCCGAGATCACGCCATGGCACTCCAGCCTGGGGGACAAGAACAAGATTTTGTCTCAAAAAAAAAAAAAAATTTTTTTTTTAGAGATGGAGTCTTGCTTTGCTGACTGGGCTGGAGAGCAATAGTTATTCATAGGCATGTTCATAACAAACAATACCCAAACTCCTAGGCTCAAGGGATCTTCCCACTTCAGCCTCTCGAGTAAGTAGGACTATAAGCGCATGCCACAGCGCCTGGATTTTTTCTCTTTCTAACTATACTCAAACTGGCCAAAATCTAATTACCTTGAACAATGGGACAGCATGTAACGGTTGCTCTCCCATACACACCAAGTCCACACCAATTCCTAAAAAAATAAAAGACAGAAAGAGTTGTGGGGAGGGAATGGAGGAGACAAGCATCCCTATCTATAAATCATGTTATTTAACTGTGTATTAGGCAGAGCTAACTTACCATTGTATGATTTATAACCTCATAGTGCTGCCTATGCAGCAAAGAAGTAAATACACTTTTTGAGACAGTCTCGCTCTGCTGCCCAGGATGATGTGCAGTGATCAGAGATCACAGTTCTCTGCAACCTCTGCCTCCTGGGTTCAAGCAATTCTACTGCCTCAGCATCCCAACTCCATCTTGTTGATGAAACAAATCAAATTGTGGGGTGTGGGGCTGAGTTGGGGGTACGAGGCACATCATGGAGGGAGGACTGGACTAGATTGTCTGATAGTGCATCTGAAAACGGGCTGACAGCACATGGGTCCCTTGAAATCATCCCTCCAGGAAGGCTTCTCTAGTGCCAAATATATTTGGGAAACTCAGAGTACCCTGATACACCCTTTAGAGAAAAACAACCTACACTAACATATTAAAAACGGAGGAAGACCTGTCATTATGGAACCTGCTTATCTTTGCATGACCCAGCATTTCCCAAACTGATTTGACCATGAATCTTTAACACCTGACGCCTATTGACATCCACAGATGTTGTGACACACAGAACACTATACAGAGCTCCTCACATTCTAAGAAGTCAGTGAAGCTCACAGTTCTAAGGGAAAAGCAGGCTAGGAACACGTGGAGACAGGGCACAAACCAGAGAGCATTACCATTATCTATCATCCGCTGCTTGGTCAAGATCATGAGTAGGCGGTCCACTTCAAAGACACCCACCCCGGGCGTGATCACCACTGACATCTGCCCCGTTCGGTCAAAGTTGCGGTTGATATAATGCTTATCAAACACTAGAAATAAAACAAAAATTCCACAATAATGATATTACAGTTTTTCAGAACCTGTCACAAACAAGCATCTCTACACTCTCAGAGCATTCTGCCCATATTTTTATTTTATTTTATTTTGAGACAGAGTCTTGCTCTGTCACCAGGCTGGAGTACGTTGGCGTGATCTGGGCTCACTGCAACCTCCGCCTCCTGGGTTCAAGCAATTCTCCTGCCTCAGCCTCCTGAGTAGCTGGGACTACAGGTACATGCCACCACACCTGGCTAATTTTTTGTATTTTTAGTAGAGACGGGTTCCACCATGTTGGCCAGGATGGTCTCGAACTCCCGACCTCAGGTGGTTCGCCCACCTCGGCCTCCCAAAGTGCTGGGATTACAGGCGTGAGCCACCGCACCCGGCCCATATTTTTATTATAGCAACTGCCACATTCTAGCTAAATGTATACACATCTATCTTTTCTATATTAAGAACTACTTGACCACAGGAATAAGTCTCTGTCACCTTTGTTAATACACCTCATTGATGCCTAATACTTGCCCTGTGCAGCCTTAAATGCTCAAATTTCATGCTGTTAGGGCTGGGCACGGTGGCTCACGCCTGTAATCCCAGCACTTTGGGAGGCCGAGGCAGGTGGATCACTTGAAATCAGGAGTTTGAGACCAGGCTGGCCAACATGGTGAAACTCCATCCCTACCAAAAAATACAAAAATTAGCCAGGCATGATGGTGTGCACCTGTAATCCCAGCTACTTGGGAGACTGACATGGGAGAATCACTTGAACCCAGGAGGCAGAGGTTGCAGTGAGCAGAGATCATGCCACTGCATTCCAGCCTGGGTGACGGAGCAAGACTCTGTGTCAAAAAAAAAAAAAAAAAATCCATGCTGTTAATTTGAACCATCTATAAATGAGTCTGTAGTAAAACTTTGATTATATTAGATTATTTTATATATTATATATTATTTTATTATATATATAAACTATATAATTAGATTATATTAGATAGTATTAATTTAAGACACTATTTAAAAGAGTAGACCAAAATCTTGGGATGATTTTGTAAATCTGGCAAGTCACTTTTTACTTCTAGCTTCTGTGATTCTTACTATGAAAAATCAGTGATATTCCAATATGACAAGAAGATTTACTAATAGAAGACCTCATGCTCTAGAATTCCCCCAGCACCTGTGTACAGACACGTGGGAAGATGATATACACAGTGATGTGAATGTACATCATCACTTCCACCTCTGGCCAGTGACAGATGGACACCTAACTGGAGCTGGGCAGATCAGACTCTCTCTACCAGGAATGTGAATTCTGAACAGAGAGCAGAGACAGGGTTGCTGGAAGCTGAAATATGGCTCTCATAATTCCTGCTGCTATGGTTCCCAGAGCCACTAAGGTTCTTCAACATGGTGTTTGAGCCTTTCCCGGCTGCTCCACTTAAGCCTCTGTATCCTTACAGTAAATTTCCCTTTTTGTTTAAACTAAATCAATACATTTCTGTTATTTCCAAACAATATATTTCAGCTAACACATAAATGCCGGGATAATCATACCACACTGCTAACAATGGTTCCCCTTAAAAAAGAGGACAATGGGGTTCAGGAGGAGAGTATCGTTCTATTCCATTCTATTCCATTCTATTCTATTCTATTCTATACAGTCTTAACTCCATCACCCAGGCTGGAATGCAGTGGCACAATCTCAGCTCACTGTAACCTCCACCTCCCAGGTTTAAGTGATTTTCCTGCTTCAGCCTCCCAAGTAGCTGGTATGACAGGCATGCACCACCATGCCTGGCAAGTTTTTTATGTATTTTTAGTAAAGATGGGGTTTTGCCATGTTGGCCAGGCTGGTCTTGAGCTCCTGACCTCAGGTGATCCCCCTGCCTCAGCCTCCCAAAGTGCTGGTATTACAGGTGTCAGCCATTGCAGCAGGCCTATTTATATAAAAAAAAAAAAAAAAACGTTGCAGTTTTTTTTTTTTTTTGAGACAGTGTCTTTTTCTATCACCCAGGCTGGAGTGCGGTGGCGTGATCTCTGCTCACCACAACCTCCACCTCCCAGGTTCAACTGATTCTCCTGTCTCAGCCTCCTGAATAGCTGAGATTACAGGTGTGTGCCACCATGCTAGCTAATTTTTGTATTTTTAGTAGAGACAGGGTTTCACCATGTTGCCCAGGCTGGTCTCAAACTCCGGACCTCAAGTGATCTGTCTGCCTTGACCTCCCAAAGTGCTGGGATTATAGGTCTGAGTCATGGCACCTGGTCACTTTTGTAATTTTTTTTTAACTAGATTTTAATTTTTTTAATTTTTATTTTAAATTTTTATTTTTTAAGTAGATTTTTAAAAAAATACCTAGAAGCAGTTGAGGGATGGGGTGGAAAATAATAACACAGTTTGAGTAAGTCAAAGAACACAAGGAGGATCCTTGCAGTTCCTGACCACGAGAAGCAGATGAGACTACCAAATTAACCGGTCAACAGAAGACCCAAGAGCTAAATGTTGGTCATTACAACCACCCAATGAGAAGCTATTGCTTTAATTTTGGGGGTAGCTGAATGGAGGCATCATCACCTAGGTCTGGGTCTGCAGGCATTCATAAAGAGACATGCATAGCTGTCAGAGGCCTTTAAACCAGAGCAACTCCATCTTGAATAGGGGCTAGGGACAATGAGGTTCAGACCTGCTAGGCTGCATTCTCAGGAGGTTAGGCATTCTTAGTCACAGGATGTTTACAGTTAAGGGAACAGGTTAATAATGTTTACCCAACAGACTCAGGACTTAACAGACCCAGGAAATGTCCTGATGTCCCAACGTTTTTTTTTTTTTGTTTTTTTTTGAGATGGAGTCTTGCTCTGTCGTCCAGGCTGGAGTGCAGTGGCGCAATCTTGGCTCACTGCAAGCTCCGCCTCCAGTGTTCAAACCATTCTCCTGCCTCAGTCTCTAGAGTAGCTGGGAATACAGGGGCCCGCCACCATGCCCGGTTAATTTTTTGTATTTTTAGTAAAGACGGGGTTTCACCGTGTTAGCCAGGATGGTCTCAATCTCCTGACCTCGTGATCTGCCCGCATTGGCCTCCCGAAGTGCTGAGATTACAGGCGTGAGCCACCGTGCCCAGCCCTGATATCCCAATATCTTAAGAACGAAAGCATTCTTAGTTTAAGAGTAAGTTTTGTGGCCAGGCGAAGTGGCTCACGCCTGTAATCCCAGCACTTTGGGAGGCTGAGGTGGGCGGATCACGAGGTCAGGAGATGGAGACCATCCTGGCCAACATGGTACATACAACTCTCTCTCTACTAAAGATACAAAAATTAGCTGGGGGTGGTGGCACGTACCTGTGATTTCAGCTACTTGGGAGGCTGAGGCAGGAGAATCGCTTGAACCTGGGAGTTGGAGGTTGCACCGAGCAGAGATCACGCCACTGCACTGCAGCCTGGAGACAGAGTGAGACTGGCTCAAAAAAAAAAAAAAATCGGCCGGGCGCGGTGGCTCAAGCCTGTAATCCCAGCACTTTGGGAGGCCGAGATGGGCGGATCACGAGGTCAGGAGATCGAGATCATCCTGGCTAACACGGTGAAACCCCGTCTCTACTAAAAAATACAAAAAACTAGCCGGGCGAGGTGGCGGGCGCCTGTAGTCCCAGCTACTCGGGAGGTTGAGGCAGGAGAATGGCGTAAACCTGGGAGGTGGAGCTTGCAGTGAGCTGAGATCCAGCCACTGCACTCCAGCCTGGGCGACAGAGCGAGACTCCGTCTCAAAAAAAAAAAAAAAAAAAAGACTGGGCGCGGTGGCTCATGCCTGTAATTCCAACACTTTGGGAGGCCGAGATAGGTGGATCACAAGGTCAGGAGCTTGAGACCAGCCTGGCCAATACGGTGAAACCTCGTCTCTACTAAAAACACAAAAATTAGCCGGGCGTGGTGGTGCACACCTGTAGTCCCAGCTACTCAGGAGGCTGAGGCAGGAGAATCACTTGAATCTGGGAGGCAGAGGTTTCAGTGAGCCAAGATCACACCACTGCACTCCAGCCTGGAAGACAGAGCAACACTCCATCCCAAAAAATACAAAAAAAAAAAAAAGCATTAGGAGAAATACATAATGGAGATGATTGGTTGATGGGTGAAGCAAACCACCACGGCTCATGTATACCTATGTAACAAACCTGCACGTTCTGCACATGTATCCCAGAACTTAAAGCATATTAAAAAACAAAAAGGCGGCCGGGCGCGGTGGCTCAAGCCTGTAATCCCAGCACTTTGGGAGGCCGAGACGGGCGGATCACAAGGTCAGGAGATCGAGACCATACTGGCTAACATGGTGAAACTCTGTCTCTACTAAAAAATACAAAAAACTAGCCGGGCGAGCTGGAGTGCGCCTGTAGTCCCAGCTACTTGGGAGGCTGAGGTGAGAGAATGGCGTGAACCCGGAAGGCAGCGGAGCTTGCAGTGAGCTGAGATCCGGCCACTGCACTCCAGCCCTGGCGACACAGCAAGACTCCGTCTCAAAAAAAAAAAAAACAAAAAACAAAAAGGCCAGGTGCGGTGGCTCATGCCTATAATCCCAACACTTTGGGAGGCCAAGGCGGGTGGATCATGAAGTCAGGAGATTGAGACCATTCTGGCCAACGTGGTGAAACCCTGTCTCTCCAAAAAATACAAAAATTAGCTGGGTGTGGTGATGCGCACCTGTAGTCCCAGCTACTCGGGAGGCTGAGGCAGAAGAATCGCTTGAATCCACGAGTCAGAGGTTGCAGTGGGCCGAGATTGCGTCACTGCACTCCAGTCTGGTGACAGAGCAAGACTCCGTCTCAAAAAAAAGTAAGTTTTGCTTTAAAGAAAATAATATAGATTCTTGAGAAAGACAGCAGTTACAAAAAGATGAACAATCCTTTGTCATGAGTGCGTGCAGAAGAGCACCTCTCCCCCATGACTGTTTGCTTTGTTACATATAAACCACCATGGTACCTAAGGAGAATGTGTTCCTCCTCCTGCTTTCAGAAATGCCTTGCTCTTTCTATGGAGTAGTCATTCTTTTATTCCTTTCTTTCTTTTTTATGAGACAGAGTTTCACTCTTGTCACCCAGGCTGGAGTATAATGGCACAATCTCAGCTCACTGCAACCTCTGCCTCCTGGGTTCAAGCAACTCTCCTGCCTCAGCCTCCCAAGTAGCTGGGATTATAGGTGTGCACCACCATGCCCAGCTAATTTTTGTATTATTATTAGAGACGAGGTTTCACCATGTTGACCAAGCTGGTCTCGAACTCCTGACCTCAGGTGATCCACCCGCTTCAGCCTCCCAAAGTGCTGGGATTATAGGCGTGAGCCACTACACCCGGCCTATTGCTTAATATACTTGCTTTCACTTTATTCTGTGGACTCGCCCCCAGATTCTTTCTTCTGCAAGATCCAAGAACCTTCTCTTAGGGTCTGGATCAGGACATCTTTCCAGTAACATAGCCATGTGGTAGGCAAGATGCTGGCTCACCGGCTGGCATCCTTACTCACCATTGAATGACAGATTGATGGCCTCCAGGTAGTTTCCTTGTGCTGAGGTAGAATTGTCTCCTTGAGGAAAGCCCTCTGAAGCAAAATATACAAGAGAAAGAAAAACATCTCACGAAAGATGAACTCTCTGTCTTTTTTTTTTTTTTTGAGACAGAGTCTTGCACTGTTGCCCATGCTGGAGTGCAGTGGTGCGATCTTGGCTCACCGCAATCTCCACCTCCCGGGTTCAAGCGATTCTCTTGCCTCAGCCTCCCGAGTAGCCAGAACTGCGAGCACGTGCCACCGCGCAAGGCTAATTTTTGTATTTTTAGTAAAGACAGGGTTTCACCATATTGATCAGGCTGGTCTTGAACTCCTGACCTCGTGATCCGCCCGCCTTGGCCTCCGAAAGTGCTGGGATCACAGGCGTGAGCCACCGCACCCGGCCAAAAGATGAACTCTTAAATAAGTGGTGGCTGAGCATGGTGGCTCGCACCTGTAATCCCAGCACTTTGGGAGGTGGAGGCAGGAAGATCGCTTAAGACGAGGAGTTTGAAACCAGCCTGGTCAACACAGTGAGACTCTGTCTCTACAAAAAATGAAATAATTATCTGGGCATGGTAGCGCGTGCTTGTCGTCCTAGCTACCCGGGAGATGGAAGCAGGAGGATTGCTTGAGCCCCAGGGGTTTAAAGTTAAAGTACGACTGCTCTACTCCAGTGCAGCCTAGATGATAGAGTGAGACCCTGTCTCAAAAAAAAAAAAAAAAAGTAGAAGCCATCTGGCTCCACAAGGCCTCACGCCCTGTATGAGGGACACTGCTGAACTTACTGCATAACGAAATGTACAGCTGGGATCCAACTGGAAACAGAAACCTGATCAAAAGCCGAAACTACACACGGCCATGAGAGAGATACAAGCACAAAAATCTCTTCTCTGTATCCCAGACCCCTCCTACACGTCCTGTCCCCGCTGCACCTTCTATTCCATGAAAGCAGTACCTGCCTGTTCCAGTCGCACCAACACTGGATACTGGATGAAGAGTTTTTTAATGGTCACGAGAAGTGAAGTCCATTCTTCTCTTCTCTCATTTTGCACCACCACTCTGAAAATAGTATTATCATAAAACGGATATTGAGCAGCTGATATGGTTTGGCTCTGTGTCGCCCCCAAACTGCATCTCAAATTGTAATTCCTATGTGTCAAGGGAGGAACCTCGTGGGAGGTGATTGGATCATGGGGGTGGTTTCCCCCATGCTGTTCTTGTGATAGTGAGGGAGTTCTCATGATATCTGATGGTTTAAAAGGTGCACTTTCCCCTGTGCTTGCTCTTTTTCCTGCTTCACCATGGTAAGACATGTCTTGCTTCCCCTTCACCTGCCACCATGATTGTAAGTTTCCAGAGGCCTCCCCAACCATGCAGAACTGTAAGTCAATTAAACTTTTTTTCTTTATAAATTACCCAGTCTTGGGTATGTCTTTATAGCAGTGAGAAAATGGACTAATACAGCAACTTTAAATACAGAACATCAGGTTCCTTACAAGGTTTCAAAAAGAGTGTAATTGGAGTACAGTGAGCCAAGATCACACCACTGCACTCCAGCCTAGGTGAAAGAGCGAGACTCTGTCTCAAAAAACAAACAAAAAAAAGACTCAGTGAGCTTATTTTTTTGCCAATCCAATTGGGAAAGAAGCATTAAAAAAAAAGAGGCTGGGTGCGGTAGCTCATAACTTGCAATTCCAGCACTTTAGGAGGCTGAGGCAGGTGGATAAAGAGGTCAGGAGTTCAAGACCAGCCTGGCCAACATGGTGAAACCCCGTTTCTACTAAAAATACAAAAATTAGCTGGGTACGGTGGCAGGCACCTGTAACCCCAGCTACTTGGAAGGCTGAGGCAGGAGAATCACTTGAACCCAGGAGGCGGACGTTTCAATGAGCCGAGATCGAGCCACTGCACTCCGGCCTGGGAGACATAGCGCAACTCCACCTCAAAAACAAAAAACAAAAAACAAAAAAAAACCTTCAGTGTTGGTGAGGACACAGAAATTGCTGCTAGGAAAACAGGATCTTCTACTTTAATGGAGGGTACATTGGCTGTACAAATAGCCTTTACAACACAGACCATCCTTTGACCTAATAGTTCCATTTCTGGGAATTTATAATAAAAACTAAAGATATGCTTAAAAACTTATCTGTAAGAATGTTCACTGGCAATACTGTTGAGAATAGCGAAAAACTGGAAGTCACCTCAATTTTCAACAATACTAACCCAATGTAATTTCTACTTAAAAAATGATACAGTGGGCTGGGCGCAGTGGTTCATGCTCGTAATCCCAGCACTTTGGGAGGCCAAGGTCAGCAGATCATGAAGTCAGGAGATCGAGACCATTCTGGCTAGCATGGTCAAGACCGTCTCTACTAAAAAAATACCAAAAGAATTAGCCAGGTATGGTGTCTGGCGCCTGTAGTCCCAGCTACTCGGGAGGCTGAGGCAGGAGAATGGTGCGGACCCAGGAAGCAGAGCTTGCAGTGCGCCGAGATCACACCACTGCACTCCAGGCTGAGCGAGACTCTGTCTCAAAACAGATACTATGGAAGTAGGGTGTTTAACATGGATTGGCATTTGTGACAAAGTAGAAAATGAAGGTTTATGGCCGGGTACAGTGGCTCACGCCTGTAATCCCAGCATTTGGAGAGGGCGAGGTAGGGGGATCACCTGAGGTCAGGAGTTCAAGACCAGCCTGACCAACATGGAGAAACCCCGTCTCTACTAAAAATACAAAATTAGCTGGGTGTGGTGGCGCATGCATGTAATCCCAGCTACACGAGAGGCGGAGGCAAAATAATCGCTTGAACCCGGGAGGCAGAGGTTACGGTGAGCTGAGATCGTGTCACTGCACTCCAGACTGGGCAATAAGAGTGAAACTCCGTCTCAAAAACAAAAAAGAAAAAGAAATAAAATGAAGGTTTAAAACACATAAAAAGGGAACCATGTGGGCCGGGCGCGGTGGCTCACACCTGTAATCCCAGCACTCTGGGAGGCCAAGGCAGGCGGATCACCTGATGTCAGGAGTTGAAGACCAGCCTGGCCAACACGGTGAAACTCAGTCTCTACTAAAAATACAAAAATTAACCGGGCATGGTGGTGGGTACCTGTAATCCCAGCTACTCAGGAAGCTGAGGCAAGATAATCACTTGAACCCAGGAGGCGAAGTTTGCAGTGAGTTGAGATTGCACCATTGCACTCTAGTCTGGGTGATAGCAAGACACTGTCTCAAAAAGAAATAAAAACAATAAAACATGTAAAAAAATCACATGGAGGCCCGGCATGGGTGGATCACCTGAGGTCAAGATGGTGAAACCCCGTCCCTACTAAAAATACAAAAATTAGCCTGGCGTGATGGTGGACGCCTGCAATCCCAGCTACTCTGGAGGCTGAAGCAGGGAATTGCTTGAACCCAGGAGGTGGAGGCTGCAGTGAGCCAAGATTGCACCACTGCACTCCAGCCTGTGCAACACAGCAAGACTCTCTCTCAAAGAAAAAAAAAAAAAAATCACATGCAATTTGCGATCACATCTCGTGAAAACTAATTTTTCTCCTAAATACAGATAATAGGGGTTGATTTACCAACATAATGAAGACTGTATTCGGGAGATGGAATTGAGTGTGTTTTGAATTCCTCTCTATTTAACTATACTTTGGTGTGCTTTTATTGTTGTTGTTGTTGTTGTTTCTGAGAGAGGGTATCACTATGTCACTCAGGCTAGAGTGCAGTGGCACGATCTTGGCTCACTGCAGACTCGACTTCCAAGGCTCAAGTAATCCTCCCAAGTAGCTGAAACTACAGGCACGCACCACCGTGCCCAGCTAATTTTTTGCATTTTTTGTAGAGACAGGATTTTTCCATGTTGACCTGGCTGGTTTCAAACTCCTGAGCTCAGGTAATGTGCCTGGCTCGCCTTCCCAAAGTGCTGGGATTATAGGCATCAGCCACCACACCTGGCCTATTTTGTGATTTTCCTAAAATTAACCTGTATTATTTTTGCAGTAAGAAAAAGATAACCAGTTTCTCTCAGTAAGAAAAAGATAGCCAGTTTCTCTCAATCTAAAAAATGTTGAGGATGACTTTGTAATGACATAAACTTTCATATATTAAAAATATATAGTCATATACACCTAAAAATCTACATTTGTAATTCACACATTCATGCCATATATAGTACTTTCTATAACTGATTATGCTCAAACTAATTCATATTCATTATACAGATAAAACTTCATATACTGTTAAGCCAAAAGAGCTTTCATGGTTCCTGGAATTCACTGAATTAGAGGTATGCAGAATTCATCTGCATAAGGGGAGGAGTGGAGGTGTCAGTATAGCACAGGGCCCATCACTTTTATAAAATTCTCCAAGGAGTACAGGATCCAACAGAAGATCAACAAATAATCTAAAATATAATCCATATGAGGCTGAGGAATACAGTGGTCAAAAAGCACAGACTCTGAACTAGATTGGCTGTGTCAGGTCCATGCTCCACCACTTAATATGCTATGGACTTTGGATAAGTTACTGAAATTCTGTGTCCAAGTTTCCACATCTGTAAAATGGGGTAACAGTACCTATCCCATAGGGATGCTGTGATATTTAAATGACTCAAGTCATGTAAAGTGCTTAGAAGTGTAACTCATTCATGCTAAGTCCCGACAAAACAGTAACTATTACTATCTGATTACCATCTCAATAAGATACTGGTGTCAGCTGGGCGTGTCTATAATTCCAGCACTTTAGGAGGCCAAGGCGGGTGGATAACCTGAGGTCAGGATTGGAAACCAGGCTGGCCAACATAGCAAAACCGCATCTCTAATAAAAATTTTAAAAAATTAGCCAGGCATGGTCGCGGGTGCCTGTAGTCCCAGCTACTGGGGAGGCTGAGACACGAGAATCCCTTGAACCTGGGAGGCGGAGTTTGCAATGAGCTTACATGACCACTGCACTCCAGCCTGGGCGACAGAGTGAAACTGTGTCTCAGAAAAAAAAAAAAAAAAAAAGGGCCAGGCGTGGTGGCTCACGCCTGTAATCCCAGCACTTTGGGAGGCGGAGGCAGGCAGATCATGAGGTCAGGAGATCGAGACCATCCTGGCTAACATGGTGAAACCCCATCTCTACTAAAACTACAAAAAACAATTAGCCAGACGTGGTGGTGGGTGCCTGTAGTCCCAGCTACTCAGGAGGCTGAGGCAGGAGAATGGCGTGAACCCAGGAGGTGGAGCTTGCAGTGAGCCGAGACTGTGCCACTTCACTCCAGCCTGGGCGACAGAGGGAGACTCCGTCTCAAACAAACAAACAAAATAATAATGTTAAACATAATAACGATATTGTGGTCAGATATAAAAATGCCTTTTTTGAATATGTATAGGAGTAAAATGTTACAACATTGATAATTTACTTAGTCGGTGGCACTGAAAAAACCAGATGAATTAAATATGACAAAATAATAACTGTTAAATTCAGATATTGGGTATACGGACTCATTATATTATTTGCTCTTCTTTTCTGAATGTTGAAGTTTTTCACAATAAAACATTTAGAAGGTCTAAATGCAATGTGGTATCTTGGACTAGACACGGCAAGTACACGAGTGCTAAAATCTGAAAAATGTCTGAATTTACTTAATAGTAATATACCAATGTTAACCCAGTTTTCACAAATGTAACTTGGTTATGAAATGTTAACATTAGAGGAAACAGAGCAAAGAGTATACAGGAACTGTACTATCTTTGAAACTTCTCTGTAAATCTAAAGTCATTTCAAAATCAAAAGGTTTATTTATTCTTTTTTGTTTGTTTGTTTTTGGAGACAGGGTCTCTCTCTCTCCCAGGTTAGGGTGCAGTGGTGTGATCTCAGCTCACTGCAACCTCCACCTCCCAGGCTCAAGTGATCCTCCCACCTCAGCCTCCCAAGTAGCTGGGACAACAGGTGGCTAATTCTTTTGTATTTTTGGTACAGGGTTTTGCCATGTTGCCCAGGCTGGCATTTTTTTAAGTTAGGAAAGAAACAACTAATAAATAAATAAAAAGTATAGTAAAGCACCCAAACACACTTGTAAAAGTCTTCATAGAATCTCCCCTTATGATCCTGTCGAATTGAGGCTCGGTTTATCTCAGGAAATTCATCTGAAATAGAGAAAATGGAGTATGTAGTTCAGGTTGAGAAGAGAAATTCAGTTTTGTCAGCTTCCCCTTCTGGGTTAAAGATTTGCATCATCATAGGTCAAGCACGGTGGCTCATGCCTGTAATCCCAGTACTTTGGGAGGCCAAGGCAGGTGGATCACGAGGTCAGGGATCAAGACCATCCTGGCTAATATGGTGAAACTCCATCTCTACTAAAAATACAAAAAACTTAGCCAGGCATAGTGGCGGGCGCCTGTAGTCCCATTTGCTGGGGAGGCTGAGGCAGGAGAATGGCATGAACCCGAGAGGCGGAGCTTGCAGTGAGCTGAGATCGCACCACTGCACTCCAGCCAGGGCAATAGAGCAAGACTCTGTCTCAAAAAAAAAAAAGATTTGCATCCCAAAAAATTAAACATAACTGTCCATTTTTTTTTTTTTTTTGAGACAAGGTCTTGCTCTGTCACCCAGGCTGGAGTGCAGTGGCAAGATCTCAGCTTACTGCAACCTCTGCCTCCTGAGTTCAAGCAATTCTCCTGCCTCAGCTTCCTGGGTAGCTGGGACTACAGGTGCATGCCACCACATCTGGCTCGTTTTTGTATTTTTAGTAGAGATGGGGTTTTACCACGTTGGCCAGGCTGGTCTTCAACTCCTGACCTCAGGTGATCTGCCCACCTCAGCCTCCCAAAGTTGTGGGATTACAGGGGTGAGCCACTGTGCCCAGCCAACTGTCTATTAAATTGGTTTTAAGATGAATCACAGCCCACAGACCTCTTGCTTCCACTAATGGACTGTGCTACTTTCCTTTTTACACTATCCTCATAGCAGAAAAGATGGGAACGGTGTAAAAGCGCAACGAGTCAAAAAATGAGAGGGAATGGCTGGGGTGGGGTTGGGGGAAGCCTAATAAAAAACAACTGTAGGAGAGAAAGAGTTACTCACCAACAGATTTTGCATCATAGAAAGTTCTAGAAAACAGGACCACGGTCACTTCATGACTACAGTTCTTCTCCTATGTATGAGTACAGAACAACAGAGTTAACGTTTGTTTCATTTACTTCACTACGAAGCAGACTGCATGCACATAATTTTTTTTTTTTTTGAGATGAGTCTTAACTCTATCACCAGGCTGGAGTGCAGTGGCACAATCTCAGCTCACTGCAACCTCCACCTCCTGAGTTCAAGCAATTCTCCTGGCTTAGCCTCCCAAGTAGCTGGGACTTTAGGCATGCACCACCACACCCAGCTAATTTTTGTTTTTTTTTTTTTTGAGACGGAGTCTCGCTCTGTCACCCGGGCTGGAGTGCAGTGGCCGGATCTCAGCTCACTGCAAGCTCCGCCTCCCGGGTTTACGCCATTCTCCTGCCTCAGCCTCCCAAGTAGCTGGGACTACAGGCGCCAGCCACCTCGCCCGGCTAGCTTTTTGTATTTTTTAGTAGAGACGGGGTTTCACCATGTTAGCCAGGATGGTCTCGAACTCCTGACCTCGTGATCCGCCCATCTCGGCCTCCCAAAGTGCTGGGGATTACAGGCTTGAGGCACCGCGCCCGGCCAATTTTTGTATTTTGAGTAGAGACGGGGTTTTACCATGTTGGCCAGGATGGTCTCGAACTCCCGATCTCGTGATCCTCCTGCCTCAGCCTCCCAAAGTGCTGGGATTACAGGTGTGAGCCATCATGCCCAGCCTTATTCTTTTTTTTTCTTTTTGAGGCAGAGTCTCACTCAGTTGCCCAGTCTGGAGTACAGTAGCATGATCTCGGCTCACTGCAGCCTCCACCTCCCAGGTTTAAGCAATTCTCCTGCCTCTGCCTCCGGAGTAGCTGGGGTTACAGGCATGGGCCACCACACCCAGGTAATTTTTGTATTTTTAGGAGAGACATGATTTCACCATGTTGGCCAGGCTGGTCTCAAACTTGTGGCCTCAAGTGATAGGCCTGCCTCAGCCTCCCAAAGTGCTGGGATTATAGGTGTGAGGCCCAGCTGCACATAATATTCTTAATCCAGGTGGCTCAGCAGCAGTGCACAATGTTGAATAGCTTCATGTAACTTCAGGTTGCAGTGCAGGGGACAGAGCACTGCCGGGAGTCAGAAGACCTAGATGGAGTCCTGGCCCTGACACTTGCCACTACGTGACCTTGGGAAAGTTACCTAAAGTGCCAGGAATGTGGAAAGTGATTGGAAAGCTGCAAATCAGCAGTAAATAATGATCACTGTCTCCCAGTTCCCGAGAAGCTGGGACTACAGACAAGCGCCAACAGGCCCAGATAATTTTTGCATTTCTTGTAAAGACAGGGTTTCTGCTGGGCGTGGTGGCTCACACCTGTAATCACAGTGCTTTGGGAGGCTGAGGCAGGTGGATCACCCGAGGTCAGGAGTTCCAGACCAGCCTGGCCAACATGGCGAAACTCTACACTACCCAGGCAACGTGGCATGCGCCTGAAGTCACAGCCACTCGGGAGGCTGAGGCAGGATAATCACTTGAACCCAGGAGACGGAGACTGCAGTGAGCCGAGATTGTGCCATTGCACTCCAGGCTGGGCAACAGAGCAAGACATCATCCAAAAAAAAAAGAAAGAAAGAAAAAAGAGAGAGTTTCATCATAATCCCCAGGCTGGGCTCAAGTGATCCACTAGCCTTGGCAAAGTGCTGGGATTACAGGCGTGAGCCACAATGCCAGGCCTACGGTGTTTTTTAATTTCTGCAGAACTGTGGTCTAGGGAACAAGAACAGCACCCATGGTGGTGGATTTAAGAATCAAAGACACGGCCGGGCGCGGTGGCTCAAGCCTGTAATCCCAGCACTTTGGAAGGCCGAGACGGGCAGATCACGAGGTCGGGAGATCAAGACCATCCTGGCTAACATGGTAAAACCCCGTCTCTACTAAAAAATACAAAAAATTAGCCGGGCAAGGTGGCAGGCACCTGTAGTCCCAGCTACTTGGGAGGCTGAGGCAGGAGAATGGTGTAAACCCGGGAGGTGGAGCTTGCAGTGAGCTGAGATCCGGCCACTGCACTCCAGCCTGGGCCACAGAGAGAGACTCCGTCTCAAAAAAAAAAAAGAATCAAAGACACTCCCACACCCTACTAGTCTCATAGGACGAGGGTGGGGGTTTGCTCCAGACTCAGTAGTATAAGCCAAGGCAAAGAACTTCCTTTGGACAGCGACGGGGACTAACAAGAATAAACATTTCCATGGAGTCTGGAGATCAATATCCTGGAAGTAGGGTGTTTACAAATGAATATGAAAAGTGGCTTGCACCAGTGAGCTAGCAAGTTCAGTTTCAGTTCCTCCTGGGTCTCTGAAGACAACAGCCTATACTGACCAACCCCATCTTTATCCCAAGTACGCTTAGTGACTACAGAATTCAGCACTCACTACATAAGGCACATAATATAATGCACATTTCATAGATGTATCTCAAGTGGACAGAAATTCCTAAATACAAGCCACAGTACCAAAAGCAGAGTGCTAGGAAACAGCAGACCTTCACTGACTACCAATTAATTCACTGGACTCCAAGAGCTCCAAACTCAGCACCCTTATCTAATTTTAGTGCAAGCGATATACAGGAAAACACAATGGGCTCACAACAGGCTGACGTGGGCATGGAGTGTCTCAACTCATAAGTGATGTGGTGAGAGGGTCTATTATTATCTTCATTTTGCAGCTGAAGAAATGGAGCCTTAGAGACTAATCCTCGGAGATAAAAAAAAAGCTAATAAGCCAGGCATAGTGGCCTGCACCTGTAGTCCCAACTACTGAGGAGGATTAAGTGAGAGGATTCTTGGAGCCCAGGAGTTCAAGACCAGCCTGAGCAGCAAAGCAAGACCTTGTCTCTTAATTAAAAAAAAAAAAAAAAAAAGGCAAGCTAATGAGATCATTTAAAACCCAGTCTGCCTTAATACAAACTCTACTCTTTTACACTACATAATGTGACTTCAAATACTTTTTCATCAAAACGTTTTCATGTGAAATCAAGGTGGGATAATTGAATGAAATAATTTTTTAATTGTGGCAAAACACATATAAATATTGTCATTGTGACATTTAATACATTCACCATATTGTATAACTATCACCATCATTTAAATCCAAAACATTTTCATCACCCCAACAGGAAATCCCAAACTGATTAAACAGTCAGTCACTACCCACCCTCAGTTCCTGGCAACCACTAATCTCTATATTATATATTTACCTATTCTGGATATTTCATATATATAACATCTTATGATTTGTATTTGATCCACTATCTGGCTTCTCTCACTTAGCATGTGTTCAAGATTCATCTATGCTGTAGCATGTTAGTACTTCATTCTTCTTTATGGCAGACTACTACTATACTGTACGGATATACGTTTTATTTATCTATACTTTTACTGATAGACATTTGTTATTTGTGTTATCCTACTTTTTAGCTAATATGAATAATGCTGTCAAGAATATGGGCTAGGCCTATAATCCAGCACTTTGGGAGGCCACGGTGGGCAGATCACTTGAGGCCACGAGTTCGAGATCAGCCTGGCCAACATGATGAAACCACATCACTACTAAAAATACAAAAATTAGCAGAGTAAGGTGGCGCACACCTATAATCCCAGCTACTCGGCAGGCTGAGGGACGAGAATCGCTTGAACCTGGGAGGTGGAGGTTGCAGTGAGCCATGTTTGAGATCGCAGCACTGCACTCCGGTCTGGGCGACAGAGCAAGACTCTGTCTCAAAAACTACATAAATAAATAAAAAAAAGAATATGGGACCAGGCACAATGGCTCACCCCTATAATCCCAGCACTTTGGGAGGCCGAGGCAGGCGGATCACCTGAGGTCAGAAGCTCGAGACCAGCCCGGCCAACATGGTGAAACCCCATCTCTACTAAAAATACAAAAAAATTAGCCGGGCATTGGCAGTAGGTGCCTGTAATCTCAGCTACTCGGGAGACTGAGGCAGGAGAATTGCTTGAACCTGGGAGGCAGTGGTTGCAGTGGGCCAAGATTGCACCATTGCTCTCCAGCCTGGGCAACAAGAGTGAAACTCCATCTCAAAAAGAAACAAAGAAAAAAAAAAATATGGACTAGGCACTGTAGCTCATGTCTGTAATCTCAGCACATTGGGTGGCCAAGGTGGGAAGATCACTTAAGCTCAGGAGTTCGAGATCTGCCTGGATAACATAGTGAGACCTCATTTCCACCAAAAAAAAAAAAGTAGTGTGGCATAGTGGCACATGCTTATAGTCCCAGCTACCCAGGAGGCTGAGAAGGGATGGCCCCTTGAGCTGGGGCAATCAAGGCTGCAGTGAGCTATGACTGCGCCACTGCACTCTAGACTGGGCAACATGTCAAGACTCTGTCTCAAAAAATATATATATACATATATAGTCATCCTAGTGGGTGTGAAGCGGCATTTCATTGTGGTATTAGTTTGCATTTTCCTAAAGACTAACGATCTTGAGTATCTTTTCATGTACTTGTTGGACATGAGAAATGTCTATTCAAGTCCTTTGCCCATTTGTTTTTTTGTTTAATAATTTTAATTATTTTTTAATTTTTATGGGTACATAGTAGGTGTTTATATCTGTGGGGTACATGAGATGTTTGATACAGGCATGTAATGTGAAATAATCACATCATGGAGAATGGGGCAGCCTTTGCCCATTTGTCAATTAGGGTTTTTTCTTTTCTTTCTTGAGTTATAGAAGTTCTATGTATTTTCTGGATAACAGACTTTTATCAGATCATTTGCATATATTTTCTCCCATTCTGTGGGTTGCCTTCTTTTTTTTTTTTTTTAAGAGACAGGGTCTCGCTCTGTCCTGTCACCCAGGTTGGAGTGCAGTGGTACAATCGTACTGTAACCTCAAATTCCTATGCTCAAGGGATCCTCTCGCCTCAGCCTCTTGAGTAGCTGAGACTACAGGCATTTGCCAATGCAGTCAGCTATTTTTTTCTATTTTTATTCTTGTAGAGACAGGGTCTCATTTCGTTGCCTGGGCTACTGGAACTTTTGGCTTCATGCAACTCTCCTACCTCGGCCTCCCAAAGTGCTGGGATTAAAGGTGTGAGCCAGCACGTCTGGCCCCTTCACTTTCTTGATAATGTCTGTTGATGAACAAAAGTTTTTAGTTTTGAAGTCTGATTCATCTGCTTTTAACTTGGAGGTTGTGCTTTTGGTGTTATATCTAAGAAACCACTGCCAAATTCAAGGTTATATGAATTTCCCAGCCAGGCGTGGTAGTTCTATTGTAATCCTAGCAATTTGGGAGGCCAAGGTGGGCGACTGCTTGAGCTCAGGAGTTTGAGACCAGTCTGGGCAACATGGCAAAACCATCTCTACAAAAAATACAAAAAATTAGCTAGGTGTGGTAGCAAACGCCTGTAGTCCCAAGCTACTCAGGCTAAGGCAGGAGGATCCCTTGAGCCCAGGAGGTCAAAGCTACAGTGAGCCATGATCGCTCCATTGCACTTCAGCCTGGGTGACAGCAAGACCCTGTCTCAAAAAAAAAAAAAAACAAAAATTATAAAACTTTTTAGGCTAGGTGCGGCGGCTCATGCTTGTAATCCCAACACTTTGGGAGGCCGACGCAGGCTGCCTGAGGTTAGCAGTTCAAGACCAGCCTGGCCAACATGGTAAAACCCTCTCTCTAGTAAAAATACAAAAAATTAGCTGGGCATGATAGCAGGCACCTGTAATCCCAGCTACTCAGGAGGCTGAGGCAGGAGAATTGAATAGGTGGAGAATTCAGGCAGGTGGGAGAATCACATGAAAATAAAAGTTCAAGAGTAGCCCAGGCAACAAAAGGAGACCCTGTCTCTACAAAACTAAAAACAGAAAAAGTTTAGCTGGCTGTGTTGGCAAATGCCTGTAGTCCCAACCACTCAAGAAGCTGAGGCAAGAGGATCCCTTGAGCACAGGAATTTGAGGTTATAGTCTATGATTATACCACTGCACTCCAACCTAGGTGACAGGATAGAGCAAAACCCTGTCTCTTAAAAAAAATTCAATTCTTTTTTTCAGGTTGTTTGAACCTGGGAGGCGGAGGTTGCAGTGAGCTGAGATCGCACCACCGCACTCCAGCCTGGGCAACAGAGTGAGACTCTGTCTCAAAAATAAATAAATAAATAAAATAAAAATAAAACTTTTAAAAATTCTTTCTTCTTTCTTTTCTTTTTTTTAGCCACCACACATAGCTAAGTTTTTGTATTTTTTTGTGGAGACAAAGTTTTGTCATACTGCCAGGGCTGGTCTAGAATTCCTGGGCTCATGCAATCTGCCCACCTCCACCTCCCATGAGCGACCACACCTGGCTCAGCTTTATAGTTTTAGCTCTTTATTTACTTATTTATTTATTTTTGACATGGAGTCTCACTCTTTTGCCCAGGCTGGAGTACAGTGGCATAATCTCAGCTCACTGCAACCTCCACCTGCCAGGTTCAAGTGATTCTCCTGTCTCAGCCTCCTGAGTAGTGGGATTACAGGGCACCCACCACCATGCCTGGTCTAATTTTTGTATTTTTAGTAGAGACAGGGTTTCATCGCGTTGGCCAGGCTGGTCTCAAACTCCTGACCTCAAATGATCTGCCCACCTTGGCCTCCCAAAGTGCTGAGATTACAGGTTGTGAGCCACCGTGCCCAGCCAATTTTAGCTCTTATGTTTAAGTCTTTGATTCATTTTGGTTCCATTTCATATGATTTGAGGTGAGGGTTCAAATTCATTCTTTTCCATATGGACATTCAGTTGTTCCAGAACAATTTGTTGAAGAGAATATTCTTTCTCTCATTAAATGAACTTGATGCCCTTGTCTAACTGACCATAGATGTATGGATTGATTTCAATTCAATTCCATTGATCTATATATCTAACCTTATGTCAATATCACACTATTCTGATGATTGAGGGTTTTAGTAAGTTTTGAAATTAGGAAGTGAGAGTCCTCCAACTTCGTTCTCCTTTTACAAGATTGTTTTGACTATTCGGGATCCCTTGCAATTCCACATGAATTTTAGGATCAGCATTTCTATTTCTGCAAAAAAAAAAAAAAAAGGCACTGGTATTTTGATAGGAACTGCACTAAACTGTAAACTGCTTTGGGTAGTATTGCCAAATGCACAATATTGAGTCTTTCTATCTGTGAACACAGGTTATCTTACTATTTACTCAGGTCTCCATTAACTCCTTTCACAATATTTTATAGATTTTAGTGGACCAGTCTTACAGCTCCCAGGGTAAAGTATTCTAAGTATTTTATTCTTTTAGATTGTTTATTGCTGGTATATAGAAACACAATTATTTTGTGTGTTGACTGGGTATCCTGAAACTTTGTTGAATGCACTAGCTCTCACACTTACTTTGTGGATTTTGAGGATTTTCTACATATATCATATTATCTGTGAATAGAAATAGTTTTACTTCTTTTTCGATTTGGATGCCTTTTATTTCTTTTGCTTGCCTAGGTGGTCTGTCTAGAACTTCTAGTTAGTATAATGTTGAACAGCAGTGGCAAAAGCAAGCATACTTACCTTGTTACTCATCTTGGGGGAAAGTTTTCAGTCTTTTATCATTGAGTGTGGTGCTAGCTTTGTGTTTTTCACAAATTCTCATAAATTGAGATTATTAGGGTAATTTAAATCTGGAGTCTGGGTTTTAGCTAAAATAGCTAAATTTAGGGCAATTTAACAAAAACAGTGCATTTTTAAAATCTGTATTGGGTAATGTTTACATAATGAGACTTAGTGTATAAGAAGAAATGTACCTTCCACTTGGTAAATAGATCAGCAAGGAAACCATTCACAGCTTTCTCAAAATACAAATCCCCTGAAAAGAAACAATGAAAAGAAGGTGAGAACATGAGCACAATCTTTATTTCTTGCTTGCAATTTCTTCTCTAACTAAATTTCTTCTCTAAGTAAATTTTTCTCTAAGCAATTCCCTAAGTAAATTGCTTGCAATTTCTTCTCTAAGAAAGGGGACCAAAAAGGTGTATTTTGTACACTTTTTTGTTTGTTTGTTTTTTGTTTTTTTCCAAGACAGAGTCTTACTCTGCCTCCCAGGCTGGAGTGCAGTGGCGCGATATTGGTCCACTGCAACCTCTGCCTCCCAGATTCAAGCAATTCTCCTGCCTCAGCCTCCCAAGAAGCTGGCATTACAGGCACCTGCCACCACACCTGGCTAATTTTTGTATTTTTAGTAAATACAGGGTTTCCCCATGTTGGTCAGGCTAGTCTCCAACTCCTGACCTCAGGTGATCTGCCCGCCTCAGCCTCCCAAACTGCTAGGATTACAAGGCATGAGCCACTACACCCAGCCTGTTTTGTACATCTTACAAGATCGTAACAGCCAGATGTACAAAGTGGTTTCATTCTCAACTTTCTAAGAAGCCGAGTTTATTTATTTATTTTTTGAAGCCAAATTTAATATCTGCCTCACTACTAAGAGGCTGTGGCTTCAATGTAAAATGCAGTTTGAAAGAAATTTGATTATTGAAAAAAGCAGTGTATCTTCAGAACGAGAAAACACTCTATATTTAAAGTTTGTTAGAAGATGATGTGGGGGACCCTGGGCATTCATGAGTTAGCATTTGTAGTTCCAGAAAATTCTCCCCTTAGCAGTTATAATCAGCATTAGAAACAGTACCATAAATATCAAAATCCCACATTTCACAGCTCATCTGAATAAATATGTAAACCATAGCTGACGTAGAACGAAACACCACCTGAAATAAAAACACAATTGTATTAAAAAGCAATGCCATATAGAGTTTCAGTTCTATAAGATGAAAAAGTTCTGAAGATCTGCTTCACAACAGTATAAATGTTCTTAACACTACTGAACTATACACTTAAAATGGTTAAGATAGTAAATTTTATGATAGGCTTTTTAATCACAATGTTTTTTTTAAGCAATGATAAAAGAATCCTGCAATGTTGGACTTCTTTTTTTCCTTTGTTTTGAGACAGGATCTCACTCTTGCCACCCAGGCTGAGTGCAGTGACATAATCACAGCTCACTGCAGCCTCAGACTCCCAGGATGAAATGATCCTCCCACTGCAGCCCCCCAAGTAGGTGGGACTATGGGAATGCATCCCCAGGCCACAAAATTTTTGTATTTTTGTAAAAAGGCGGTCTCCCTATGTTGCCCAGAGTGGTTTTAAACTCCTGGGCCCAAGCAATTCTCACACTGTGTCCGGAGGTGGTTCCTTCCAGTGGGTTCCTGGTCTCCCTGACTTCAAGAATGAAGCTGCAGACCTTCACAGTGAGTGTTACAGCTCTTACAGGTGGCATGGACCACCTTTGCTCACCAAGAGTGAGCAGCAGCCAGATACATTGTGAAGAGCAAAAGAACAAAGCTTCCACGTGGAACGGGACCCGGGGTTGCGCTGCTGGCTAGGGTGGCCAGCTTTTATTTCCTTATTTGTCCTAGTCCACATCCTACTGATTGGTCCATTTTACAGAGCACTGATTGGTCCATTTTACAGAGTGCTGATTGGTGCGCTTACAATCCTTTAGCTAGACAAAGAGCGCTGATTGGTGCATTTACAATCCTCTAGCTAGACAGAAAAGTTCTCCAAGTCCCTACTCGACCCAGGAAGTCCAGCTGGCTTCACCTCTTACCACCTTTGCCTCCTGAAGTGTTGGGATTATAAACATGAGTCACAGCTCGGGGCCATGACTTGGGACCTCTAAAAGCAAACTTCATCGAAGCATTCTTTGTTTCATTTAAATAGTTACTGAACTCTTACTCTGAGCCCTGTTTCAGAGACAGTGAAAAGAAGATCTGGTCCCTATCCTCTAGGAGCTTACAGTACAAGATAAAAACATGCAAAACATTCCAACATATACAAAGGTTCTATGAACATTTAGACAAGAAATGCAGGGGAACGGGCAGTGAATCTACCTGGGAAAGTTATCGAAATCTCGTTACGGAGACAGTACTTGGGCTAAGATGTGCCAGGTGATGAGTTGCCAATCTAATAAATTATAACTCACATCGTACTTCCACTACTCTCAGACTGCCTCAATGAAAAGCATAAGTGGTTTTCTAGCCCTGTGTGCTATACCACAGAGCCTTTCCTCCACAACGCTCTAAAGAAGTTTAGAGGGAACGTAAAATGTAAATCTCTAACACTCCTTTAGTCCATCAGAGACCTGCTCCTTAAAGACTGAAGCTCCTGGCTGGGCATGGTGACTCACACCTGTAATCCCAGCACTTTGGGAGGCTGAGGCAGGTGGATCATCTGAGGTCAGGAGTTGGAGACCAGCCTGACCAACATGGCGAAACCCCGTCTCTACTAAAATACAAAAATTAGCCAGGCATGGTGGTGAACGCCTGTAATTCCAGCTACTGGGGAGGCTGAGGCAGGACAATCGCTTGAACGCAGGAGGCTGAGGTTGCAGTGAGCCAAGATCGCACCACTGCACTCCAGCCTCGGCGACAGAGTGAGACTCCATCTCAAAAAAAAAAAAAATTTTTCAGAGAAATGAACAGAAATATAGGTTATATTGTCTAAATGTTATAATAATAAATATGCAAGGTTCTTATACTTAAAAGTTGTTTTCCTCTGTTTGTTTGTAGAGACAAAGTCTCACTCTGTCTCCCAGGTAGGAATACAGTGGCACTATCATAGCTCACTGTAACATCAAACTCCTGGGCTCAAGTGATCATCCTGCCTCAGCTTCCCAAGTAGCTGAGATTACAGGTGTGAGCCACTAGCCCACCTAAATTTTCTTTTGAGAGATGGGTTCTCCCTCTATTGCCCAGGCTGGTCTCAATCTCCTGGGCTCAAGCAATCCCCCCACCTTGGCCTCCCAAAGTCCTGGGATTACAGACATGAGCCACCATGTCCAGCCTCATCTTATTTAATATTTTTTGGCCAGATGTGGTGGCTCACCCCTGTAATCCCAACATTTTGGGAGGCTGATGTGGGCGGATCACTTGAGGTCAGGAATTCGAGACCAATCTGGCCAACATGGTGAAACCCCGTCTCTACTAAAAATATAAAAAGTCAGGTGTGGTGGCAAGTGCCCGTAGTCCCAGCTACTCAGGAGGCTAAGGCAGGAGAGTCTCTTGAACCCGGGAGGCGGAGGTTGTAGTGAGCCGAGATCGCACCACTGCACTCCAGCCTGGGTGACACAGCGAGACTCCATCTCAAAATAATAATAATAATAATAATAAATAAATAAAATAAAAATAAACTCGTGTTTTTCTGATGGGTGTGGTGGCATGTGCCTATAATCCCAGATACTGAAACAGGACTGCTAGAGCCCAGGAAGGACCCCTGAATAACACAAGACTCCCATCTCAAAAATAATTAAAAAGAAAATTTGAAAGTCTTGTTTCTCTAATCAGATAATAAATTCTTTGTGTGTTTTTTTTTTTTTTTTTTTGAGACAGAGTTTCGCTCTTGTTGCCCAGGCTGGAGTGCAATGGCATGATCTTGGCTCACCGCAACCTCCACCTCCTGGGTTCAAGTGATTCTCTGGCCTCAGCCTCCCAAGTAGCTGGGATTACAGGCATGCACCACCAAGCCCGGTTTATTTTATATTTTTAGTAGAGATGGGGTTTTTCCATGTTGGTCAGGCTGGTCTCAAACTCCCGACCTCAGGTGAACCACCCGCCTTGACCTCCCAAAGTGCTGGGATTACAGGTGTGAGCCACTGCACCCGGCCCAGATGATGAATTCTTGAGGCAGTGAAGCTTGTCTAATATTTCACTCCGCCAACATTTGAGAGACTACTAGGTGCCAGTAGACATGTCAGAGAACTTTGGCATATAAAGGTTAAAGATGCAGTCCTTGCTCTGAGGGTGCTCACAGTCCAGTGACAAGGCACACAAGCAAGTGCACCTACCGCAGTGTGGGAACTGCTAATGAGTGCACAGATCCAGGGTGCCATGGAGGTACTTCCAGCCTGGTGGACCAGGAAGGCTCTCCAGAAGCAGGGAATCCTGAGACTAGAGCTGAGACCTGGATGAGTGGCTTGGGAAGGGGAAATGCAGGGTCTAGGCACCCCAGGTTACAGAGGGCAGCATGTGTAAAGACATGGTGGCAAGAGAGAAGATAGCATGTTGGGGAACAATGAGTGGTGTGCGTGGCGAGGACACTAGGGGACAGTGGGGAACAACATATGGGAGAAGCGATGAAGAGAACTCCAGACTCAACTGCCTCTAGTGATTCCTCCACTCAGGTGTCCAACAGACTTCTCCCAAACGGAGCTTCCTAATGTCCCCAACCTGCTTCTTCCCTGTCTTCCCCATCTCATAAATGGCACCACCATCTACCTAGCTGTTCAGTCCTTCTCTTTCCTTCACTCCTCACATCCAATCTATGAGCAAGTTCTGTGGACCCTATCCAGAAATGTGTCTCATACCTACCCACATCCTTCCACTGTTACAGCTCTCACCTTAGTTCATACCACCATTTTCTTGTTAGACTATAGTGGGTCTCCTAACTCACTTACCTGCTTTTACTCTTGACCCTGGAAATAACTCTCTATACCAGAGCCAGAAGGGCTGCAGCACTTAATGCTAAATGCCTATCTACTCTTCCCTTCTTCTGATTCTGTTCTGAAAGGCAAGAGACCCAACCAAAAGACAAAACTTCTCAGCCTCCATAGCAGCTACAAGTGACTAAAATCTGGCCTGTAAGCTTTAAATAGAAGTGCTGTGTCCATAAAGGAAGCTGACTTGGTGGGAAGATACACCTCTCTTGTCTCTCGTCCCTTCCTCTCTCCTCTGCCTGGAATATGGATGTGATTATATCAGCTCTAGGTGGATCATGGAAGCCCTACCCTGAGGATAGCAGAACAATAAGACACAAGGACACCAATAATGGTGACACTATTGTACCAACCATGAATTACATACCCATGATTTCTTTTACATGACAAAGTTGACCTTTGGCCATTAGAGCCGGTGATTTGGAGGGTTTTATTCAACAAAACACAACTGAATGAGTAGTGATCGTTTAAAAGCATAATTCAAGTATCACTCTCCCACTTAAAACCCATCAATGGATTCTAATTCTCCTTAGAAAAACTCTAAACTGGATCTAACCACCTTGAAGGCCTCGCATGAACTAGCTGGAACCTGCCTATCTCCTCACCAACATCATTCTCCCTACCTGTCTGCAATACTTCCACTACACTGACTTCTGAAAATTGTTTCCTCTGCCTGGAATACTCTTCACCCCAACATTTATAATCTAGCTAAGTCTCACTACTCAGATACCTTTGCAGGAAAGCAAAGGCACGATTATGGTGAGTACTCTGGCAATTAATTGGGTCATGTGTATACACACACACACAAACATACATATATTTACAAACAATGTAAATACATCCAATGTAGACAATAGGAAATTACAAAAATGAAGTTCATAGAGTGGTTCCCTCTAAGGGCACATTGGGTCTCAACCAAGGGTGATTTTACCCCTCAGGGGACATTTGGCATGTCTGGAAAAATTTCTGGCTGTCATAACTTGTAGATTTGTAGGGTGAAGGGTGGTGGGTGATACTGGCATCTAGTGAGTAGAGGCCAGGGATGCTGCTAAACATCCCGCAATGCACAACACAACCCCCACGACATATTAACATTTTGAGCCAGATAACTCTTTGCTCTGGAGGCCTGCTCTGGATGTGTAGCATGTTTAGCAGGACCCTCACTAGATGCCAGTGGCACAACCCCTCAGTTGTGACAACCAAATATGTCTTTAGACATTGTCAAAAGACCCCTGAAGGAGCAAAATCACCCCTGGTTGAAAACGACTGCTCTCAGAGAAGGCATGGAGATGGGAACGAGCAAAGGTAGACATACAGTTTTACCAGCATGGGTAACGTTCATTGGCAAAAGTCTGTCTTCATGTTTATGACATGATCTTCCACAGGGCTTAACTTTTGCTATGTATGAATGGGCATGGCATTCTGCAGGCCAGATACTCTATCTTTCTGTTCGACATTAAACAGACCCCTTCAGAAGAAAATGAAGACCAATTCCAAACTGGAGACATCCAACTGTAAAACAGTTTCAAGAGAATTTGATATCACTAGTTCCATGTGGGCAAACAGTAGCAGTCAAGAGCTTATCAGATTTTTGTTTGTGTTTTTTGTTTGTTTGTTTGTTGAGACGGGGTCTTGCTGTATGGCACCCAGGCTGGAGTGCAATGATGCAATCATGACCCACTGCAGCTTCGAACTCCTGGGATCCGGTAATTCTCCCACTTCACTTTCCTGAATAGCTGGGACCAGAGCCACCCATCACCATGCCTAGCTAATTTTTGCACAGGTGGGTCTCTCCATGTTGCCCAGGCTCGTCTTAAACTCCTGGGATAAAGCAATCAGCCCACCTTGGCATCCCGCCCTGCCCTTGTTTTATTTCTGATTTTAGGACTTAGCCTTAATGGGATGGGGAGATAAAACCAAAAAAGCATTTTATAAAATCTTACCCTGGTATCTTCACTGATGTAACCACACATGACCTTCTCATTCTTAACCCACAGCTCACCAGCCTGTGCTCTGAAAGGATACATACACAAGTTATTACAAGTCTTACATGAAACCAATACATGCCTGGTGCAGTAGCTCACACCTGTAATCCCAGCACTTTGGGAAGCTGAGGCAGGCGAATTACCTGAGGTCAGGAGTTCGACAACAGCCTAGACAACATGGGAAACCCTATTTCTACTAAAAATCCAAAAAAATCAAACAGGCATGGTGATGGGTACCTATAATCTCAGCTTCTCAGGAAGCTGAGGCAGAATCGCTTGAACTCAGGAGGCGGAGGTTGCAGTGAGCTGAGATCATGCCATTGCACTCCAGCCTGGGCAATAAGAGCCAAACTCTGTCTCAAAAAAGAAAAAAAAAGTGAATAGTACAGCAGAAAAAGCATGGCTTTCAGACCTGACCAGCCTCGAGAGAAACTGATCTAGGCAAGAATCCCAGCTGAGTGTCACTTACTAGGTGAATGGCCATAGTAAACTCATGAGGTTCATTGGCATTATCTTTAAAAATGAGACAATGGGCCAGGTGTGGTGACTCACATCTATAATCGCAACACTTTGGAAGGCCGAGGTTGGCAGATCACTTGAGCCCATGAGTTGACACCAGCCTGGGGAGCATAGTGAGACCTGTCACTACAAAAAATACAAAAAATTAGGCAGGTGTGGTGACACATGCTAGTCCCAGCTACCTAGGAGGTTGAGGTAGGAAGATCACTTGGGCCTCAGAGGTCAAGGCTATAGTGAGCTGTGATTGCACCACTACACTCCAGTTTGGGCAACAGAGTGAGACTGTCTCAAAAAAACAAAACAAAAAACAAACAAAACAAAAGAGACAATGAAGCCCACGCCTTACAGAGCTGTTTTCTTTTCTTTTTTTTTTGAGATGGAATCTCGCTCTGTCGCTCTGTCTAGAGGGCAGTGGAGTGATCTCAGCTTAGTGCAACCTCCGACTCCCTGGTTCAAGCGATTCTCCTGCCTCAGCCTCCTGAGTAGCTGGGACTACAGGCACACACCACCATGCCCAGCTAATTTTTTGTATTTTTAGTAGAGATGAGGTTTCCACCATGTTGGCCAGGATGGTCTCAATCTCCTGACCTCATGATCTGCCCGCCTCGGCCTCCCAAATTGCTAGGTTTACAGGCGTGAGCCACCGCACCCAGCCTTCTACAGAGCTGTTTTCAAATTAAACCAGATTAATGTGCAGAAACTGTTCAGGACAGTGCGAGGATAGGAGGTACTCAATTAAGTTTACTAGCAAGAAGTAGAACTACAGCAGGTATTAACACAAAATACTGTCCTGGAGAACAGTGGTAGCTGTTAGCTGAGCACCCTGTAATCAATCATCCCTCAACGAACCCCCTCAAGCCCTTATCTTCTACCAATTTCACTCTTTCTCCCAACCTGCTACACCTAAACAATTAGTCCTCATAAAAAAGGAAGACAAAGGCTGGGTGCAGTGGCTCACACCTGTAATCCCAGCACTTTGGGAGGCTGAGGTGGGCGGACCACGAAGTCAGGAGTTTGAGACCAGCCTGGCCAACATGGTGAAATCCTGCCTCTACTGAAAACACAAAAAGTAGTCAGGCGTGGCAGCGGGCGCCTGTAATCCCAACTACTCGGGAGACTGAGACAGGAGAATCACTTGAACCTGGAAGATGGAGGCTGCAGTGAGCTGAGATCGTACCACTACACTCCAGCCTGGGCAACAGGAGTAAAACTCTGTCTCAAAAAAACAAAAAACAAAAAGAAAACAAAAAAAAGGGAGACAAAAATCAGATAAAAGCCCAGAAAATGCTGTGTACTATGAGTTACAGCTCAGGCTACCTGGGAAATGCTGGACAATCAATCAATCCCTCTGGGTCTACCCCATGCCAAAATGAAGAAGGCTGGACCAGGCCTATGGCTTATACCAAGTGGGATGTTTTATCATACTTCTTTGCCCAGTTACGTCTGTGAATGAATAAGTGTCACAAGCCTGACCTGAGAAGAGATTTGTATTTATTTAATATTATAATGAGGAGGTCAGGCACGGTGGTTCACGCCTGTAATCCCAGCACTTTGGGAGGCCGAGGTGGGTGGATCACAAGGTCAAGAGATCGAAACCATCCTGGCCAATGTGGTGAAAACCCATATCTACTATCTTGCTATCTGCCAGAGTGGCCTCAAATTCTTGGGCTTAAGAGATTCTCCTACCTCAGACTCCCAAGTAGGTGAAACTACAGGCACACACAGCCACACCCAGCTAATTTTTTTGTATTTTTAGTAAAGACGGGGTTTCACTGTGTTGTCTAGGCTGGTCTTGCACTCCTGGACTCAAGCAATCTGCCCACTTAAGCCTCCCAAAGTGCTGGGATTACAGGCATGAGCCTGTAACCACACCCAGCCAGCTCTGTTTATAACTGTCAGAACCCCACATTAACAGGACCTCTAAAACAAGCTTGGTGTGGCCAGAGGTGGTGTGATCCCAGCACTTTGGGAGGCCGAGGCAGGTGGATTACCTGAGGTCGGGAGTTCAAGACCAGCCTGACAAACATGGTGAAACCCCATCTCTACTAAAAACACAAAATTAGCCAGGCATGGTGGCAGATGCCTGTGATCGCAGCTACTCGAGAGGCTGAGGCAGGAGAATTGCTTAAGCCTGGGAGGCAGAGGTTGCAGAGCTGAAATCATGCCACTGCACTCCAGCCCGGGTGACAGAGTGAGACTCATCTCAAAAAAAAAAAAAAGTTACAATGTGATCCAACAGGCTAGGGTTTAAGGTATTTTTTAAAAGCAAAATGTCAGTCAATAGGAAATAAGATTTTGCTACTATATATATTTTGTTGTTGTTGTTGTTGTTTGTTTTGTTTTTTTGAGACGGGATTTCATTCTTGTTGCCCGGGATAGAGTACAATGGCATGATCTTGGCTCACCACAACCTCTGCCTCCTAGGTTCAAGCAATTCTCCTGCCTCAGCCTCCAGAGTAGCTGAGATTACAGGCACCTGCCATCATGCCCGGCTAATTTTTGTATTTTTAGTAGAGACAGGATTTCACTATGTTGGCCAGCCTGGTCTCAAACTCATGACCTCAGGTAATCCACCTGCCCCGGCCTCCCAAAGTGCCGGGATTACAGGTGTGAACCACCAAACCCAGCTCATATGTTCTTAACTATTTAACTATTACCAGATTGAAAGTTTAATTGCACAGAAATTCTCTGACCATTTACAATGACTTTATACAAATGACTATACTTTTTCTCATAGTAGGCCCGCATCTTTTTTCTCAGGCATTCACGAAGTCAGCAAAAGAAAGTAATCTTTGATCCAGTGTAGAAATACTGTAAGTCTTCTGGAGAAAAGACAGAAGACTGTAGTTTACATTTAACCATGCCTGAGCCAAATATCAGGACAGACCTTTAAAAGTCTAAAAGAGGCCAGCTGCAGTGGCTCATGCCTATAATCTCAGCACTCTAGGGGGCTGAGCCAAGAGGATCGTTTGAGCCCAGGAGTTGGAAACCAGCCTGAGCAACATAGTGAGACCCTGTCTCTACCAAAATAAAAAAAAAAAGAGCCAGGCGCGCTGGCATGCACTTGTAGTCCTAGGTACTCAGAAGGCTGGGGTGGAAGTATTGCTTGGGCCTAGGAGGTTAAGGTTGTAGTTGAGGTATGATGGCAAAACCGCATTCCAGCCTAGGCGATACAGGAAGCCCATCTCAAAAATAAATAAATAAAAATACAGTTAAAAACTGACACTATGTGAGGGTTTTCTTTTCTCCATCTAGAACTGTGTGTATGAGGGTATTTACATAGAGAAACAAAGAACTTAAAAAAGAAAGAGATCAGCCGGGCGTAGTGGCTCACATCTGTAATCTCATCACTTTTGGAGGCCAAGGTGTACAGATCACTTGAGGCCAGGAGTTCAACACCAGCCTGGCCAACATGGTGAGACCCCATGTCTACTAAAGAACAAAAATTAGCCAGGCACGGCGGTGCATGCCTGTAGTCCCAGCTATTCAGGAGGCTGAGGTAGAAGAATCACTTGAATATAATATGTGTGTGTGTGTGTGTGTGTATACATATATATATATATATAATTTAAAAATAAAAGAGGAAGCAGTAGAAAAAGAAAAATGAAAGCGATCTAAATAGGTTTCCAAACCAAGGCTGGCAAACTACATACAGTCAAGCCAACTCTCCCCTATCTCCTGTTTTCATATGGCCCACAGCTAAGAATGGCTGTTACATTTTTAAATGGTCGAAACACACAAACACACAGAATATGCAATAGACCTGAGATCTATTGTGACTCACAAAGTCTAAAATATTTATTAACTGGTCCTTCACAGAAGAATATTCTAAACCAACTATTCCATTTTGCAGATGTGAAGACTAAAAGGTTTACCAGAGTTACCCAACATCACTCGAACCACTGAGTACAGTGATGGCTAAACACTGGCTCTGCAGATACAGATCCAGGCTTCCTGACCCCTAGATACCCAACCAGTAGAGATCTGCTGATATTGGAGGCATAAACCTAGGTTGCATTTTTTGTGCTGCTTGAGATTTAGTCACTTCTTGGGTTGTGCTTTAGTTGCTTGGATTTTTTAAAGAAAACTGACTCGCTAACACATTTTTGTTTGTTTTCAAAGATGTGGTCTCACTCTGTTGCCTAGGCTGGAGTACAGTAATGCAATAATAGCTCACTGCAGCCTCAACCTATGCTCAAGTGCTCCTCCCACCTGTTTCACAAGTACGTCAAACTAGAGAAGCCCTGACACCAACCCCGTTGAGTATTTTTTGTTACTTTAGACAGAATCTGACTCTGTCACCCAGGCTAGGGGGCAGCAGAATGATCAAGGGCTCACTACAGCCTTGAACCTCCCTGGATTCAGGTGATCCTTCCACCTCAGCCTCCTAAGTAACTGGGTCTACAGGCGCCATCATGCCCAGCTAATTTTTGTATTTTTTTGTAGGGATGGGGTTTCAGCATATTGCCAGGCTGGTCTTGAACTCCCAGGCTCAAGTAAACTACCCACCTCAGTCTCCCAAAGTGTTGGGCTTACAGGCATGAGCCACTGCACCTAGCCATAATTTTGTGTGTGTGTGTGTGTGTGTGTGTGTGTGTGTGTGTGTGTGACGGACTCTTGCTCTGTCGCCAGGCTAGAGTGCAGTGGTGTGATCTCGACTCACTGAACCTCTGACTCCCTGGTTCAAGCAATTCTCCTGCCTCAGCCTCCTGAGTAGCTGGGATTACAGGCATGGGCCACCACACCCAGGTGATTTTTGTATTTTCAGTACAGACAGGGTTTCACCATGTTACCCAGGATGGTCTAGATCTCCTGACCTTGTGATCCACCTGCCTCGGCCTCTCAAAGTGCTGGGATTACAGGCGTGAGCCACCAAGTCCAGCAAAATACACACACACACATATATATACACACACACATATACACACACACACACACACACATATATATATACATTTTTTTTTTTTATAGATGAGGTCTTGCTATGTTGTCCAGGCTGGTCTTAAACTCCTGGTCTCAAGTGATCCTCATGCCATAGTCATTTTACTTGGCTCCCCTCCAATGATTAACATCCTTTTTGGGGGGGAAAATGAAGCCTTTACCTTTTCTTTCTTTTTAGGATCAGTATTTCATTCTGGTCTAATAGCCCTAGTTGATGATGAAAAGTTATTTACAAAAAGATTCTGGCTAATAAATGTAGAAGGGATGACTGAATTAAAAAATCACCAAAAAAAGGAAAGAAAATCAACATTTTACAACAATCGTCAATGGATGAAACCACTAGGTGAAAAGTTGATGGGGACCAGGCGCAGTGGCTTATGCCTGTAATCCCAGCACTTTGCGGGGCTGAGGCAAGGGATCACCTGAGATCAGGAGTTTTGAGACCAACCTGGCCAACGTGGTGAAACTCCATCTGCACTAAAAATGGGCATGGTGGTGCGCACCTGTAGTCCTAGCTACTCAGGAGGCCGAGGCAGAAGAATTGCTTGAACCTTGGAGGCAGAGGTTACAGTGAGCCAAGATCGCACCACTGCGCTCCAGCCTGGGTGACAGAGTGAGACTGTCTCAACAACAACAAAAAAAAGTTGATGGGGATCTTTATGAGGGACTACACTGTACCCTGTGACCACGCTGACCAATCTTAGGATCACAAGTCAGTTAATAAGACATAAATACGCCGGGTGCAGTAGCTCACGCCTGTAATCCCAGCACTTTGGGAATCCAAGGTGGGCAGTTCATGAGGTCAGGAGTTCGAGACCAGCCTGGCCAACATGGTGAAACTCCACCTCCACTAAAAATACAAAAAAATAAATTAAAAAAAATTAGCGGCCGGGCGCGGTGGCTCAAGCCTGTAATCCCAGCACTTTGGGAGGCCGAGACGGGCGGATCACGAGGTCAGTAGATCGAGACCATCCTGGCTAACCTGGTGAAACCCCGTCTCTACTAAAAATACAAAAAACTAACCGGGCGAGGTGGCAGGCGCCTGTAATCCCAGCTACTCGGGAGGCTGAGGCAGGAGAATGGCGTGAACCCAGGAGGCGGAGCTTGCAGTGAGCTGAGATTTGGCCACTGCACTCCAGCCTGGGCGACAGAGCGAGACTCTGTATCAAAAAATAAATAAATAAATAAATAAAATTAGCTAGGTCTGGTGGCAGGTGCCTGTAATTCCAGCAACTCACAAAGCTGAGGCAGGACAATTGCTTGAAACCGGGAGGCGGAGGTTGCAGTCAGCCAAGGTCACGCCACTGCACTCCGGCCTGGGTGATAGAGCAAGACTCCATCTCGGAAAAAAAAAAGACATAAATATGATTGTGTATACACAGTAAATTTCAGGAAAGACACAAGTTGTTTCTGGAGAGAGGAATGTATATTCCATGAGATACTGTTCTGAACTATTTGAATGCTTAATTATGTGCATGTTGTACTTTTTTTTTTTTTTTTGAGATAGTCTTACTCTGTGACCCAGGCTGGGGTGCAGTGGCATGATAATGTCTACTTCCCAGGGCTCAGGCGATCCCCCCACCTCAGCCTCCTGAGTAGCTGGGACTACAGTCACATGCTATCATGCCTGGCTGTTTTTTTTTTTTTTTTAAGAGACTATTTGTCATGTGGCCCAGGCTGGTCTTGAACTCTTGGGGCTCAAGCACACTCAGCCCACCTTGGCCTCTCAAAGTGCTGAGATCCCAGGTGTGAGCCACCGCACCTGAAATACTTTCTGAATTTTTTTTTTTTTTTTTTTTGAGGCAGGGTCTTGCTCACCCAGGCTGGAGTATAGTGGTATGATCCCAGCTCACTGCAGCCTCTACCTCCCAGGCTCAAGTGATCCTCCCACCTCTCAGCCTCCTGGGTAGCTGGACTACAGGTGCGTGTGTGTCACCAGGCCCAGCTAATTTTTGTATTTTTTTGTAGAAATGGGCTCTCACTATATTGCCCAGGCTGGTCTTCAACTCCTGGGCTCAAGCAATAATCTACCCACCTCGGCATCTCAAAGTGTTGGGATTACAAGCGTAAGCCACCACACCCAGCCACTTTTTGAATTTAAAGGGGATTTCAAAAAGTCCCTTTTTTCTTCACAAACTAAAATATAGAAATAGTTTTAATAAATCAACAGTGCAGCAATATAGTTAAAAAGGTAACAAATCAGGAACCAATGTGCTAGTCATTTTGTTTCTAAACCTGCTTCCTAATGTGTAAAATAAGAAAGTATGATTCAATATGTTCATCTAGGGTTTTTACAGTTGTAAAATCATGAGTCTCTATCTCCTTTTTTTTTCTACTTCCTTTCTTACAGAATGCCAGGGGGCTTCATCAACTTCTTCCATTAAGCCTCAAACTACTATAGTGCATTTCGTTGTTTGTTTGAGCTACAACAATCTAACTTTTTTTTTTTTTTGAGACAGAGTCTCACTGTGTCTCCCAGGCTGGACTGCAGTGGCGCGATCTTGGCTCGCTGCAAGCTCCGCCTCCCGGGTTCATGCCATTCTCCTGTCTCAGTCTCCCGAACAGCTGGGACTATAGGCACCCGCCACTACGTCTGGCTAATTTTTTGTATTTTCAGTAGAGACGGGGTTTCACCGTGTTAGCCAGGATGGTCCTGATCTCCTGACCTCATGATCCGCCCACCTCAGCCTCCCAAAGTGCTGGGATTACAGGCGTGAGCCACTGTGGCCAGCCAACAATCTAACGTTTTATACTCTTATGCATTCTATTGTATGGACATCCATATGCCTCCACTGCTTTATGTAGCCCAGTTACTGCATAGATAAGGCAAGAGTGATATAATATCTACCTGATGCCAGCAAACTCCACCTTCTGGGTGATATATGCACATGTGCTGACCTAAGAGGAGGGGGAGAGAGAGGGAGGGAAGGAGAGAGGGTGAGAAAGAGAAAGAAAGAGATTGATTAACATATTAAGGCCATGAAAATTCACAAACAAGAACTCCTAGCTTTCTAATCTCTTCTACCAACCCAAAGTTCAACTAGCTTGTGGGTAATAGACTTACCCCACAGGAAAACCTGTTAGGGTAGGTATGACAATAGGTGCTTAAACAGTTTAGCAAGTATAGCTAATGGGAAAGACCAAGTGGATGATAAATGACCAGCTTTACAAATATACTGATCTTCACATATGTTTACATATATATCTGCATTTACATACTCATTTAAATATCGTGTTGTTTCTCATTTTATCTCTCACTTTAGAAAATGGAACCCTCAACAAATAATCCCAGCTACTCCGGAGGCTAAGGCAGGAGAATCACTTGAACCCGGAAGGCAGAGGTTGTGGTGAGTGGAGATCATGCCATTGCACCCCAGCCTGGGCAACAAGAAAATTCCATGTCAAAAAAAAAAATTAGCTGGGCGTGGTGGTGGGTGCCTATAATTCCAGTTACTCAGGAGGCTGAGGCAGGAGAATCGCTTGAACCCAGGGGGCAGAGGTTGCAGTGAGCCAAGATCCCACCACTTCACTCCAGCCTGGGTGAAAGAGCAAAACTCCGTCTCGGGGGAAAAGAAAAAAACAAGGAATTCATGCTGAAAATGGGAGGAGGGTTCAGCAAAAAGCAGTGTGATCTGGAAGCCACAGGATCTGGGTTTTGGCCAAGGGTCAACTTACTATCTAGCCTTGGGCAATTATCTTAACTTCTCAACCTCAGTTTCTACCTCTATAAATTAGGGATAATAAATACCTGTCCATGAGGAGATGTGGGGGGCAAAGGGGATCAAGTGAAAACCTGAAAACTAAGGTTCTATTCAAATGTAAAATACAGTATAACTTCCTATTTAAACCAAAAATGCTGAGTAAAAATCTGTAACAGTAAACAAATAAACGATCAAAAAAACAATGGGCCGGGCGCGGTGGATCAAGCCTGTAATCCCAGCACTTTGGGAGGCCGAGACGGGTGGATCATGAGGTCAGGAGATCAAGACCATCCTGATCTACACGGTGAAACCCTGTCTCTACTAAAAAATACAAAAAACTAGCCGGGCGAGGTGGCGGGCGCCTATAGTCCCAGCTACTCAGGAGGCTGAGGCAGGAGAATGGCGTAAACCCGGGAGGCGGAGCTTACAGTGAGCCAAGATCACGCCACTGCACTCCAGCCTGGGCGACAGAGCTAGACTCCGTCTCAAAAAAAAAACAAAAAAACAAAAAAACAAAAAAACAAAAAAACAATGAAAAGAATGGAAGAACACACAAGATGTTGACAATAATTGTAGATGCCGAAATCAGAAACAATTTTATATTCTTCTCCTATAATAAACAGGGATTATTCACATAACGGAAAAAACAGACTTTCAAAGAAAGCACATCTTACCAAACTTTTCTTTAGTCGCCACATATCCCCACGGCCAATATACTGGTCCTTAAAAGTTAACTCCACTAGGTCAAGGGTCACATCCTAAAAGGAATAATCAAATAATATCTCTGACATTACTTGCCACACTTTATAGTCACAAGGTAATGCCCACTTACCATGGAAAAAAACCTTTTGCAAAAAAGAAAACTACTGGAAGACCATTCAGTAGCAGAACTCTGATAAATAGAATTATATCCTGCCAAAGCAACTTGTCAGTATAGTTGGTAAACCTACAACTAATCCTACAGCCTCGGCAGCATGTCGAGTGTGAAGGGTAGTGGGGGACTCATTCTGTATTTTAGTCTGGATACTGGCACACAAACACGACACTGTGCTATGTACTTTATTCACCTATTAATGTCAATAGCACTTTCTGAACAATAACTTTTATCTGTTATAACATCACTTTCTGAAGAAGAATGAGAATGTTTTAAAATGTTAGTATTTTAATACAAAATTTTACATATAGTTTCATATACAAAAAATGGTTAGGACAAGCTTCAAGAAAAGTAGGGGTGGGTTTTAAATGCAACCTACATACTGCCTACATTCTAAACGACATACAGGCTATGTATGTATGTATTTATTTATTTACTTATTTTGAGACAGGATGGTGCTCTGTTGCCCAGGCTAGAGTACAGTGGCACGATCTCAGCTCACTCACTGCAGCCTCCGCCTCCTGGGCTCAAGTGACTCTCATGCCTCAGCCTCCCTAGTAGCTGGGACTACAGGGGTGCACCACCACACCCAGCTAAGTTTTGTATTTTTAGTAGACACAGGGTTCCACCATTTTGCCCAGGCTGGTCTCAAACTCCTGACCTCAAGTCACTCACCTGCCTTGGCCTCCCAAAGTACTGGGATTATAGGCATGGGCCACCACCTATGGCCTACATGTTTAGTTTAACAAGACAAGGTCTCATTCTGCTGCCCAGGCTGACGTGCAATAGTGCAGCCATAAGCTCACTGCAGCCTCAATCTCCTGGGCTCAAGCAATCCTCCTGCTGCAGCCTTTCAAGCAGTTGAGACTACAGGCATATAAATACGCCCAGCTAATCTTTTAGAAAAGTTTTAGTAGGCAGGACATGGTGGCTCCTGCCTATAATTCCAGCAGTTTGGGAGGCCGAGGCAGGTGGATCAACTGAGGTCAGGAGTTCAAGACCAGCCTGGACAACATGGTGAAATCCCGTCTCTACAAAAATACAAAAATTAAGCTGGGTGTGGTGGCACGGGCCTGTGATCCTAGCTACTCAGGAGGCTGAGGCAGGAGAATGGCTTGAACCTGGGAGGCACAGGTTGCAGTGAGCCAAGATCGTGCCACTGCCCTCCAGTCTGGGTGACAGAGCGAGACTCCATTTCAAAAAAAAAACAGAAAAGTTTTAATAAAGACAAGGTCTAGCTATGCTACTCAGGCTGGTCTTGAACTCCTGGCCTCAAGTGATCCTCCTGTCTCAGCCTCCCGATGTGCTGACATTACCACATCTAGCAGGTCACACATTTAATAGTCTAACACTACACTTAAGTAACCTGTTGTTTCCTTAGTAATCTAACCTTGAGGAAGGGTGCTAATCATTCCAAAAAGATATTCAAGTCCAAAACAAAGACATACCTTAGGGTCTACGACATTAACATAGACATCTTGATAAGGTCTTAGCCGAAACACTTGAGTTACAGTCTGGTCCACACTGATAGTTTCTAAAACAGAAACAGTATCTGGCTCAGATAACACATTTTGAAAAAGCAGGTCCATATATTCTAATCTATAAATACTCAGACACTCAGTAAGCAACACAATTGATCATCTGACATGGGCAACACACAGTCTCTTCCTTTTAGGAGCTTAAAATTTAAACAATTCTCTGCTTTTTTAGGTGAAATAAGACCAGAGCTTAAGCAATCAAAAATGGAGAGAAAAACGGAGAAGGAAGGGAAAAGAAAGAATTTAAGAAGGAAGAGGCTGGGTATGGTGGCTCACACCTGTAATCCCAGCACTTTGGGAGGTCTAGGCAGGAAGGTCACCTGAGGTCAGGAGTTCTAGACCAGCCTGGCCAACACGGTGAAACTCTGTCTCTACTAAAAATACAAGAATTAGCCAGGCATGATGGTGGGCGCCTGTAATCCAAGCTACTCGGGAGGCTGAGGCATAAAAATCGCTTGAACCCCAGAGGCAGAGGTTGTAGTGAGCTGAGATTGTACCACTGCACTCCAACCTGGGTGATAGAATGAGACTCTATCTCAATAAACAAATAAATAAAATAAGAAGGAAGAAAAGAAAGTTCAAAGACCTGTAAAATTCCAGAAGAGGAAGGAGATCTCTTTGGAATGAAGTTATCAGTGGTAAAGAAGAAACAAACTTTTCAATGAGCCCTTAAGTCTGGTAAGAAACATAACAGGGAGGCCAGGCGCGGTGGCTCAAGCCTGTAATCCCAGCACTTTGGGAGGCCGAGACGGGTGGATCACGAGGTCAGGAGATCGAGACCATCCTGGCTAACACGGTGAAACCCCGTCTCTACTAAAAATACAAAAAACCAGCCGGGCGAGGTGGCGGGCGCCTGTAGTCCCAGCTACTCGGGAGGCTGAGGCAGGAGAATGGCATAAACCCGGGAGGTGGAGCTTGCAGTGAGCTGAGATCCAGCCACTGCACCCCCGCCTGGGCGACAGAGCGAGACTCCGTCTCAAAAAAAAAAAAGAAACATAACAGGGGACAGGAGATAAGGGGAAGGTATGAAGGTCATTTTTAGGATTAAGGTTTTATAGAATTCTTTTAAAATCTTCAAATTGGCTGAATGTGGTGGCTCACGCCTGTAATCCCAACACTTTAGGAGGCCAAGGCAGACAGATCACGAGGTCAGGAGTTCAAGACCAGCCTGACCAATATGGTAAAACCCCGCCTATACTAAAAATATAAAAAAAATTGGCCAGGCATGGTGGTGCGCACCTGTAGTCCCAGCTACTCAGGAGGCAGAGGCAGGAGAATTACTTGAATCTGAGAGGTAGAGGTTGCAGTGAGCCAAGATCATGCCACTACACTCCAGCCTGGGTGACAGAGGGATACTCCATCTCAAAATAAAATAAAATAAAACATTTAAAAAAATTAAGGCCGGGCGCGGTGGCTCACGCCTGTAATCCCAGCACTTTGGGAGGCTGAGGCGGGCGGATCACAAGGTCAGGAGATGGAGACCACGGTGAAACCCCGTCTCTACTAAAAATACAAAAAATTAGCCGGGCGCGGTGGCGGGCGCCTGTAGTCCCAGCTACTAGGGAGGCTGAGGCAGGAGAATGGCGTGAACCCAGGAGGCGGAGCTTGCAGTGAGCCGAGATCACGCCACTGC
>NC_045452.1:13542843-13559231 GCF_002776525.5 Piliocolobus tephrosceles
TTTTTTTTTTTTTTTTTTTTTTTTTTTTTTTTGCTGCTCCTTGCAGAGCAGGGCTAATCCTTAGGCAGTGTAACCAGAGTAGCCAGGTTTTATAGAATGTTTTCTCCTCAAATTGAAACATTGAATGGTTAAATATGAGTGGGTAGCCAGGCATGGTGGCTCATGCCTGTAATCCTAGCACTTTAGGAGGCCAAGGCAGGAGGACTGCTTGGGCCCAGGGATCAAGACCAGCCTGAGTAAAAATTAAGAAACAAAAAGTAGCCAGGCAAGATCCTGTGGGCTGGGCACCTGGGGTCTTAGCTACTCAGGAGGTGGAGATGGGAGATGGAGAATCACTTGCACCCAGGGAAGCTGAGGCTGCAGTGAGCCGTGACTGCACCACTGCACTCCAGTCTCGACAACAGAGAGGCCCTGTCTGAAAGGGAAAATAGAAAAAGGCAGGGGCAATGGTGCAGTGGCTCATGCCTGTAATCCCAGGACTTTGGGAGATTGAGGCAGGCAGATCACCTGAGGTGAGGAGTTTGAGACCAGCCTGACCAAACATGGTGAAACCCCATCTCTACTAAAAATATAAAAATTAGGCCGGGCATGGTGGTTCATGCCTGTAATCCCAGCACTTTTGGAGGCTGAGGTGGGCAGATCACGAGGTCAGCAGTTCAAGACTAGCCTGGCCAACACAGTAAAACTCTGCCTCTACTAAAAATACAAAAATTAGCCGGGTGTGGTGGTGCGCACCTGTAGTCCCAGCTACTCGAGAGGCTGAGGCAGGAGAATCCCTTGAATCCAGGAGGCGGAGATTGCAGTGAGCTGAGACCACGTCATTGCACTCCATCCTGGGTGACAGAGTGAGACTTCCTCTCAAAAAAATAAAAATAAAAATATAAAAATTAGCCAGGCATGGTGGTGCACACCTGTAGTCCTAACTACCTGGGAGGCTGAGGCAGGAGAATCACTTGAACCCAGGAGGCGCAGGTTGCAGTGAGCCAAGATCATGCCGCTGCACTCTAGCTTCCAGCCTGGGCAACACAGTGAGACTCCATCTCTTAAAAAAACAGAAACAGAAAAAAAGAGTGGGTGACATCAAAGCCCTTTATTTAATTAATTAGCTCATTTGTTTAGAGATAAAGTTTTGCTCTTGCTGCCCAGGCTGGAGTGCAATGGCGCAATCTCAGCTCACCACAACTTCTGCCTCCCAGATTCAAGCAGTTCTCCTGCCTCAGCTTCCTGAGTAGCTGGGATTACAAGCATGTGCCACAACGCCAGGTTAATTTTATATTTTTAGTAGAGATGGGGTTTCTCCATGTTGGTCAGGTTGGTCTCAAACTCCTGACCTCAGGTGATGCACCTACCTCAGCCTCCCAAAGTGCTGGGATTACAGGTGTGTCAGCCACTGCACCCAGCCATCAAAGCCCATTAAAGCAACCCAGAATTTTTTTGTTTTTTTCTCTTAAGAACTATTTAAGAGTATCTTATTTACTGTCAATTAACATTCTGGTTCCTTGAACAGCATGGCATAGCGATAAGAGGGAAAAACAAAGGATCTGAATCCAGAATGAGTAAGCAGGAATCACCGTTTCTGGCTATGCCTAGATTGTATAGTCTGGCAGAGAATAAACTTCCTCACTCACTCGAGAGCTATTGGGAAGATAAAGCTAGATTACACAAAGCTCCCAGGACAGTGCCTTGCACATGTGGTGGGCAATCATCAATAAATATTTCTTCCTCCCCAATCCTTACTCACCCAGAGTAGGCATTTAACAAATAGTTTGTGAAAAAATGGGACAGATGTGGTGGATCACACCTGCAACCCCAGCATTTTGTGAGGTCAAGGTGTGGGGAACTCCACTTGAGGCCAGGAGTTCAAGACCAACCTGGGCAACAGGCAAGTTGTGTATTTCTTTTCTTTCTTTAGAGACGGAGTCTCGCTCTGTCGCCCAGGCTGGAGTGCAGTGGCGCGATCTTGGCTCACTGCAACCTCCACCTCCCAGGTTCAAGTAATTCTCCTGCCTCAGCCTCCCGGGTAGCTAGGACTATAGGTGCATGCTGCCACACCTGGCTAATTTTTTGTATTTTAGTAAAGACAGGGTTTCACCATTTTGCCCAGGCTGGTCGCAAACTCCTGAGCTCAGGCAATCCACCTGCCTCAGTCTCCCAAAGTGCTGTGATTACAGGAACGAGCCACCATGCCTGGCCTTTCTTTTTTTTTTTTTTTTTTGAGACAGTGTCTCTGTTGACCAGGCTAGAGTGCGGTGGCGCCATTATAGCTCACTGTAACCTCAAACTCTTGGGCTCAAATTATCCTTCCACCTCAACCTCCAGAGTAGCTGGGACTATAAGCGTCAACTTGACAATTTTATTTTAGCAGGAACACAATTTGGTAAGAAGAGAACTGCAGCCATAAAAAAATGAAATCACATCCACTGCAGCAACACGGATGGAGTTGGAGGCCACCTTTATCCTAAGTGAACTAACTCACAAACAGAAAACCAAATACTGCATGTTCTTACCTATAAGTGGGATGGAAATAATAGACACTTGGGACTCCAAAAAGAAGGATGGTGAAGAGAATGAGAGTTGAAAAATACAATGTTCAGACACAGATACAATGTTCTGTATCTGTATCTGTTCTGTCAGATACAAGGTTCACTGTGTGAGTAATGGATATAATAGAAGCCCAATCCCCATCAGTACACAATATACCCATGTAACAAACATGCCCATGTACTGCCTGAATTGAAAATTAAATTAAAATATATTTTAAAAAGAAAAGAATTACTTGCCCTCATCCCCTGAAATTATGAAGAGAGGTTTCTTACAGTTTCTGAGGCAGTAAATAAAAAATTCTAAGAATGATGTAATTCTTACCCTTCTGTAAATCTTCCTTAAGTGACTTGACCTGCAAAAGCAGAGGGCTGAAAAAGAAAGCAACGGAGAGTTGGGATACTGTGAGCAGTAACTCCCTAGCATCCTTCATCCCTCACAAAAGGCAAATAGGTCACTCTGGACAGTCTGTGACTTACAGTACAATAATGAGAGATGGCCGGGCGTGGTGGCTCAAGCCTGTAATCCCAGCACTTTGGGAGGCCGAGACGGGCGGATCACGAGGTCAGGAGATCAAGACCATCCTGGCTAACACGGTGAAACCCCATCTCTACTAAAAATTACAAAAAACTAGCCGGGCGCGGTGGCGGGCGCCTGTAGTCCCAGCTACTCGGAAGGCTGAGGCAGGAGAATGGCCTGAACCCGGGAGGCAGAGGTTGCAGTAAGCTGAGATCTGGCCACTGCACTCCAGCCTGGGCGACAGAGCGAGACTCCGTCTCAAAAAAAAAAAAAAAAACGGAGAAAGCTCCCTTAGAAACAAAGAAACTCCATATGCACCAAAGGAAATGGATAAACGCTACAGAACCCTTCAGTTGTCATCTCAACTTTAAAACCAGAAAGAGGCCAGGCACAGTGGCTCATGCCTATAATCCCAACACTTTGCAAGGCCAAGGCGGTGGATTATCTGAAGTCAGGAGTTCGAGACCAGCCTGGCCAACATGGCGAAACCCTGTCTCTATTAAAAATACAAAAATTGGCCGGGCGCGGTGGCTCAAGCCTGTAATCCCAGCACTTTGGGAGGCCGAGACGGGCGGATCACGAGGTCAGGAGATCGAGACCATCCTGGCTGACACAGTGAAACCCCGTCTCTACTAAAAATACGAAAAACTAGCCGGGCGAGGTGGCAGGCGCCTGTAGTTCCAGCTACTCGGGAGGCTGAGGCAGGAGAATGGTGTAAACCCGGGAGGCGGAGCTTGCAGTGAGCTGAGATCCGGCCACTGCACTCCAGCCCGGGCAACAGAGCGAGACTCCGTCTCAAAAAAATAAAAATTAAAAAATTAAAAAATTAGCCAGGTGTGGTGGCCCAGACCTGCAGTCCCAGCTACTCAACAGGCTGAGGCAGAAGAATCGCTTGAACCTGGGAGACAGAGGTTACAGTGAGCCAAGGTCACACCACTGCACTCCATCCAGCCTGGGTGATAGAGTGAGACTCTGTCTCTTTAAAAAAAAAAAAAAAAGGTTGGGCGTGGCGCGGTAGCTCATGCCTGTAATCTCAGCACTTTAAGAGGCCAAGGCAGGCGGATCACAAGGTCAGGAGTTCGAAACCAGCCTGATCAAATGGTGAAACCCTGTCTCTACTGAAAATATAAAAATTAGCTGGGCGTGGTGGCATGCACATGTAATCCCAGCTACTCAGGAGGCTGAGGCAGGAGAATGGCTTGAACCCAGGAGGCGGAGGTTGCAGCAAACCGAGATCACACCATTGCATTTCAGCCTGGGTGACAGAGTTAGATTTCATCTCAAAAAAAACATAAAACAAAAAAAAAGGCTGGGTATGGAGGCTCATGCCTATAATCTCAGTACTTTGGGAGGCCTAGCAGGGTGGATGGCTTGAGACAAGCCTGGCCAATATGGTGAAACCCCACTCTCTACTAAAAAATACAAAAATTAGGCCAGCTGCAGTGCCTCATGCCTATAACCCCAGCACATTGGGAGGCCAAGGCAGGTGGATTACCTGAGGTCAGGAGTTCAAGACCAGCCTGGGCAACATGGTGAAACCCTGTCTCTACTAAAAATGCAAAATTAGCTGGGTATGATGGCGCATGCCTGTAATCTCAGCTACTGGGGAGGCTGAGGCAGGAGAATCACCTAGGCCTGGGAGGCAGAGGTTGCAGTGAGCTGAGATTACACAACTGCACTCTAGCCTAGGTGACAGAGCTAGACTCCATCTCAAAAAAAAAAAAAAAAAAAAAAGAAGGAGGAGGAGGAATGGACCACTTTTGAAAAATTATTTGTTGATCAAATCCTAGAAGGCATGAGCTTTTTGTTTTTAAAGACAGGGTCCCACTATGTTGTCCAGGCCAGTCTCTAACTCCCGGGCTCCAATGACCTAGCCCACCTCAGCCTCCCAAAGTGCTGGAATTACAGGCTTGAGCCACCACAGTATGAACATTTTGAAAGGCAAAGAGAGCTATCTGCCCTTCAAACCCCTTGGACATCATTTGGAAATCCTATGAGACACTTACCTGTATTCATCGTTGGGGTGTGCAATCTCTACAATGTCTCCAAGCTTGATGTGAGGAAACACTTTGGGGTTCACAACTAGCTCATCATCTGAAAGACAATTCAGCGACTTCAAGTAGAAAAACACTCATTAGGTACATGTGTATGTTCTCATTACTGATTCCTCACAACCCCATCAGGATGGTATTGCCACCCCATTGACAGATGAGGTTCTATTTTGAAACAAGGCTTACAGTGACTAATGGATTCGCACGGGAACACCAAGAGCAGTGGAGTGGGATGGTGCTCAGGTACCTTTGTTTTCATACTCCATGCTCTCTCTACCACCATACTGCTTCCAGGGACAGAGCAGCCCTCAGTATCTGGGAATTAGGCTTCTGGACAGCCTTTTACCCCCTCAAATATTGTGTATCTGGCATATAACAGGAACAAAACAGGCTGGTTTCCATAGATACAGCACAATTCCTTACAGTTATTCAATGCTCAAAGAATTTCCCAAACAGTATCTTAATGTGACCCTCACAGTAAATCTTTAGATTTAACAGGAGTAAGAAAATAACCTCAGAGAGGCCAGGAGCAGTGGCTCACGCCTGTAATCTCAACACTTTGGGAGGCCGAGATGGATGGATCACCTGAGGTCAGGAGTTCAAGGCCAGCCTGGCGAACATGGCACAACCCTGTCTCTACTAAAAACACAAAAATTAGCCGGGCGTGGTGGTGGGCGCCTCTAATCCCAGCTACTTGGGAGACCGAGGCAGGAGAATCACTTGAACCCAGGAGGCGAAGGTTACAGTGAGCTGAAATCACACCACTGCACTCCAGCCTGAGCAACAGAGCGAGACTGCGTCTCAAAAAAAAAATTAAATTAAATTAAATAAAAGGGATGTGGTTTCATGTTCATCTACCCCTGCTCCTCTACCAGGGATGGGGAGAACTCTCTCAAGTATTGCAAACTCAGAAGCATAAAGACAGAATGACTGTTTCGCTGTTTTAATTTGGGAGGAAAGACATCACCTTTAATTATGCTAATATCATGACAATTAAGTATATCTAGATTTCAAATATAACCAGATCCAACAAAAATGTAGCCTAATAAAATCAAACAATGGGTTACTCCCAAATTTTTGTTTGTTTTCTTTTAGAGATAAGGTCTTGTTGTTGCCTAGGCTGGCGTACAGTGGCTATTGATAAGGACAATCCCACTATTGATCAGCACAGGAGTTTTGACCTGCTCTGTTTCCAACCTGAGGTGGTTCACATTTCCTAAGGCAACCTGGTGGTCCCCCACTCCTGGGAGGTCATTATACTGACGCAGAACTTATTTCAGACAACCAATCAACATAATGTCCTATAGTTTGAAACTCCTGGGCCCAAGTGATCTTCCTGTCCCAGCCTCTTGAGTAGCTGTGACTACAGGCACACACCACAGCACCCAGCATCCCTAATTTTATCTGCTATGTTTCCACTGACAGTTTTACGACAAATCCTCCGTGGAGCTTCCCCCCTAATTTACACAGTCTCGATTAAGGTCCCTGAGAACACATTCCCTTCTGCTTGGTTTTATCATTTCCTTTTTGCATGTCTATCTTACAAAACTGAAAGCTCTTTAGGGACAAAGAACCTTGCGGTATTCATAATCATTGCGTCTGGCACAGGTATACGCCCAATAAAGATCTGTTGGTTGTTTCTTTTTTATTATTATTATTATTTTTAAAGACAGGGTCTTGCTCTATTGCCCAGGCTATGCAGTGGCGTGATCTTGGCTCACAGCAACCTTTGCCTCCTGGGTTCAAGCAATTATCGTGCCTCAGCCTCCCTAGTAGCTGAGATTACAGGCACGCACTATGACACCTGGCTAATTTTTGTATTTTTAGCAGAGATGGGGTTTCACTATGTTGGCCAGGCTAGTCCTGAACTCCTGACCTCATGTGATCTGCCCACCTTGGCCTCTCAAAACGCCAGGATTACAGTCATGAGCTACCATGTCCAGCTGTTAGTTGTATTTTGATCTATAGTTTTACAGAAAACTGGATACAGCATCTAGCTACCTTTGTATTTCATACATAAAAATATGTATTTGTATACATTGTATATACTGTATCCTTCTCTCTGCCAAGTTATGTTTTATTCCACTCCACAAATACTTAGGCAATATCAACAGCATACAAAGTAATAACAATAGACTGTACATTTTAGCAGAAATTGTGGTTTAAATATGGCAATGCCTGTAGTCTGGTAATTACAACGGCTACATTTATTGAGCACAGAGTCTAATACTCTGCTAAATGCATTACATATATCACCCTACTTAAGCCTCACAAGGCTCTATGATAGAGAAACTATTGTTTTCCCTTTTTGGCAGTCCTTCCCCTCTGGAGGCTTATATCTACATAATGCAGAAGTAAATACACCCTAAAATACAACATTAAAAAGACTCATGTGGGGCGTGGTGGCTCATGCCTGTAATCCTAGCACTTTGGGAGGCTGAGGCGGGCAGAATGTCTGAGCTCAGGAGTTTGTGACCAGCCTGGGAAACATGGTGAAACCCTGTCTCTACTAAAATACAAAAAAAAAAAAAAAAAAAAAAAATAGTTGGGCATGGCAGCATGCACTTGTAGTCCCAGCTACTCGGGAGGCTGAGGCAGGAGAATCGCTTGAACTTGGAAGGTGGAGGTTGCAGTGAGCTGAGATCATGCTGCTGCACTTCAGCCTGGCGACAGAGCGAGACTCTGTCTCAAAAAAAAATAAATAAGTCAATAAATAATAAAATAAAATGACTCATTATATTGTTAACTCCAATTTCTGAATGAGGCTGTTAAGACAGAATGGAAAATTACTCCCTCACAAAAGAAAAAAAAATTATACTAAGTGCCCTTTTATTCTTCAGATTTATGGACTCAAGGTGCTAAGGAGAGCAGGGTACAGCAACTCATGCCTGTAATCCCAACTACTAGGGAGGCTGAGGTGGAAGGATCCTTTGAGCTCAGGAGTTCCAGACCAGCCTGGGCAAATGGGGGACCATGTCTCAAAAAAAAAAAAGGAAAGAAAAGAAAGGAAAAAAAATAGATGTTAAGAGAAACTATTCTAAAGCCCTTCAACTTTCAGATAAGGTACACTAGGAGCTTGTTCAAGGTCACCAAGAAAATTAGAAGTGGAGCAGATATTCAGACTATAGTTCAGTGCAGGATACCATGCTGTATCCTGCCCCTTCTTCCCATGCCTAGAAGCCAGGCAAAAGTTCATGCTTTGATCATACTTGCTCTGTGCACATCTATGCTGCTTCTCTCTCACTCAGTATAAAAACTGATATATAGTTTTAGTTTCTCTTACCTGCCAAACCAGTGCAGGCTGGAATTTTATGGAACATGAACGGAAGATTTGTAATAAACATTGCAATTCAACAAATGAAAGGTAGTAAACCGGCAGCACTCATAATGTGCCTTAAAAGTCTGAATACAAATGCATTTAGAAGGGTCCTGCCATCCTCCTTGTTACTGTAGGATAGCTGCTGCTTTAGTCTGTTTAGCTGCCTGTTTAGCCTCAATTGTCACGAGTCAGTATGTAATTTCAAGGCATTGCACACACCAGAACCTCAGCCAAATTACAAAACCTCTAAAGACCAATCGATACTGACCACTGCCCCCAAAGCCCTTCTTGTGGATGACGAGTTTGTAGACCTTTGTTGTTCTCATCTTGCACTGTTTTTCCCTTTAGCTGTTCCAAGCTTGGGGGAGAGAAGTCATCTTGCCTCCCTGCCATTGAAATACAAACAAAAAGGTTGGAAAGTCAGACTTTTCCTTGCAACCACTTTTTGATTTTAGGCCAGTGAAGATACTGGTGTTGCTCTGCTGTGAAGCGGTGCCAAGCAACTCATGGATGAAGTCACTTCTCCAGTTACAAGGAGCGATGGAGAACAAACAGAACCACAGAATTCAAGAACTAAGGGGAAGTCACGCCAGGGGCTAGTCAAACCTTGGAGAAGGTATTCTATCACACCGCTAAAGGGGAAGCATTGCGGTGAATGGGTACTCATTACCTTGTCTCCATCTACACCAATAACACCAGAACATTAAGGACATCTTAAAAGAGGTTAGCCCACTCATTTTGTAGATGATGAAAGTGTGAGTCACGGCAAGGGACTTGCTCAAGGTCACTTGAGACTTAGAGATACTCCCACCATCCTCATTTTGCTGTCAATGTCCTGAGCAAGGCGACCACAAAGAAGAGGAAGGCAGGAGTTCCTTCCCCAAACCTCGGTCTGTGTGAACTCTCAGCGTACCTTCCCTGACTCCATTTCACAGCTGAGGCCGCTGAGGCTCAGAGAGGGAGAGAGACTTGTCCAAGGTCACACAGCGGATTGGGAATGAGGCCCGGGACTCGAACCTGGGCCAAGGTCCCCTACCTCAAGCCTCCCCCAGTCCCAAGTCTGGGGCGGGCAGCTCCACTCACCGAAGCTCTGGAGCCCCTTCCCGCCTCGGGCCGGGGCCCCGCGGGCTGGACCCTCTCCAGGTTCCCCGCGCCTCCTCCAGGTTCCCCGCGTCTCCTCCAGATTCCCCGCGCCTCCTCCAGATACCCCGCCTACGCCCTCGCGGCCCGCGCTGCTTCCGCCCCAGAGTCTGAAGCGACTGCGAGGCCCGCCCCGACCGTGTAACGCTCACCTGAGAACCCGCGCCGCTCCGGTGGCTCCGCCCCGGGACCCCGCCCCCTTCCCGCCCTCGCGCCCCCGCGCCGCTCTCGCCGGGCCTCCGCCTCGTCTCTGTGGCCGCGCCACTTCCTCATCCGGGACTTGAGCCGGAGGCGGGGTGTTGCGTGCGGCCTCTTGCTTGGGCCACCTCCTGGAGTTTCCTGCCCTCGAGCCCTAGAGCCTCCCGCCCCACGGAGGAAATCCATTTCTTCCCAGTCTATCCGAGATAGACCCATGGTCGCAGAGCTTCGTTTGCGACTTAGTGATCTCCCCGTAGGAGAAACGAGATCCCTCAGAGCTCCGTTTTCTGTTACATGAACGAGGTTAATGACTCCTGTGGCCTCACTGGGCTGCTAAGAGACGCCAATGAGAGTTTCTGGGAGGACTTCTGTCAAATGCAAGGGGCTGAGCACGCGAGAGTTAGTGTGATGGCCCCTGCTGGGAAGTGTCCACTTACCGGGGGCTTTTCAAACCCTTAAACTCCAAAGGACGTTCTGCGCCCCTCTGGTATTTTAATAAGAATGGCTGCCTGCCTTCACAGTCCTTATGTAATCATTGCATCCCTATTACGTGATGGATGTAGGAGGCAGATACTATCCTATTTCACAAACCGGGAAACAGCCTGAGGACACAAAACCCTTCAGAAGGAAGCAAGGACGAATCCTGACCCGCTCCCAGAACGGAGCCTTTAACCAACATCCTTTGGTCATTCCCAGGGCAAAGCCTAAACTTGCATCTGTCAGGATATCTTTCCGAGCAGAAAACCAGAGAGCTGGGTGGGCCGGGTCAGGCTCTCGCCAAAGGTTCCTGACAATTGCCAGCTCCGCCTGCTGCCACTGATACCCCCGCCCCCCAGTCCGGTCCATCGTTTCTGACCTGAGCGGCAGCAACTCGATAGGATCTCCCTGCTTCCCCTCTTGCAGCCCGAGTGATCTTATAACTGGAATCGGTGTCTCTGTCACGCCACTCCTCTGCTGCTTCTAATCACACTGACTGCTAAATCTAAACGACACAGCACTTGTCTTACATTTCTTTATAACTTTAATACTTACGGTGCCCGTTTCTTACGGATTTGGGAAACTTTAAAATGTTGAAAGAAAAACCATGGTATACCGTAGTGAAACATTCTACAGTGGACCAAGGGGACCCTGGGACAGGACAAGCAACGTTCTTAAGCATGGATGCCTTTACGTTGGGACTCAGGAGAAGTTAGGTAAATAATGCAAGTATTAAGTAACTGCGACTTTTTTTTTTGAGATGAGGTCACCCTCACCCAGGCTGGAGTGTAGTGGCGCGATCTCGGCTCACTGCCATCTCTGCCTCCCCTGCTCATGGGATCCTCCCACCTCATCCTCCTAGTAGCTGGAGTTACAGGTCCGTGCCCAGCTAATTTTTGTGTTTTTTGTAGAGATGGGGTTTTGCCATGTGGCCCTGGCTGGTCTCAAACTCCAGGGCTCAAGCAATCCGTTCGCCTTGGCCTCCCAAAGTTCTGGGATTACAGGCATGAGTCACTGCAGCGGGGTTTTTTTTTTTTTTTTTTTCTTCCCGAGACAGGGTCTAGCTCTGTTGCCCAGGCTGGAGCGCAGTGGTGCTATCATAGCTCACTGCAACCTCAATCTTCTGGGCTCAAGCGATTCTTCTGCCTCAGCCTCCCAAGGGACCGGGACTACAGGGCAAGCCACCACTCCTGGCTAAAATTATTTATCTTGTAATAAAACATATATGATAAAGTGTATTGCAACAGTTACAAAATTTTTTAAGAATAACAATGTTATGTTTAAAAATGTTTCTATATTGCCACTTCAGGAGACACACCCAGATCCCCCAAGATAGTTTCTGTCTTTAGAGACAGTGGTTGATGGGACATTCTTCCATCTCAGAGGAAGCTAATAGGATTCTCTCTTCTTAGCCCTCAAGGGAGTTTTATTCTGTCTCCTGAGAGATATCCATAATGGGACGTCTTAAAAAGGCAAATATTTTAACTTTTTAATTTGGCAACTCTCATAAAGAAACTCTGAAGGCCAGGAGCGGTGGCTCAGCACTTTGGGAGGCTGAGGCGGGCAGATCACTTGAGGTCAAGAGTTCAAGACCAGCATGGCCAACACGGTGAAACCCCGTCTCTACTAAAAAATACAAAAATTAGCTGGGCATGGTGGCATGCGCCTGTAATCCCAGCTACTCAGGAGGCTGAGGCAAGAGAATCTCTTGAACCCAGGAGGCGGAGGTTGGGAGGCAGAGGTCACAGTGAGCCGAGATCCCGCCACTGCACTCTAGCCTGGTGACAGAACGAGACTCCGTCTCAAAAAAAAAAAAAAAAAGAAGAAGAAGAAAAAGAAAAGAAAACAAAAGAAACTGAATCGTTCAGATTTTTTTTTTTTTTTTTAAGAGACAGGGTCTTGTTTTCTTGCCCAGGCTGGAGTGCAGTGGTGGTACCAACATAGCTCAATGTAGCTTCAAACTCCTGGGCTCAAACGATCCTCCCGCTTCAGGCTCCCCAGTAGCTAGGAGCACAGGTGCATCAACATCTGAGCAATTTTTGTTTTGTTTTGAGAAAGAGTCTTGATGTGTCACCCAGGCTGGAGTGCAGTGCCATGGTCACCGCTCACTCCAGCCTCAACCTTCCAGGCTCAAGTGATTCTCCTGCCTCAGCCTCCAGAGTAGCTGGGATTACAGACACACATCACCAGACCCAGCTGTTTGTTTCTTGTTTGTTTGTTTTTTGGCAGAGACGATGTCTCACTGTGTTGCCCAGGCTGGTCTCAAACTTCTGGGCTGAAGTGCTTCTCCCACTTTCGCCTCCCAAAGTGCTGGGATTACAGGTGTGAGACACGGCGTCTGGTCGATTTCTATTTTTTTTTTTTTTTTTAGACGGAGTCTCGTTCTGTCGCCCCGGCTGGAGTGCAGTGGCCGGATCTCAGCTCACTGCAAGCTCCGCCTCCCGGGTTTACGCCATTCTCCTGCCTCAGCCTCCTGAGTAGCTGGGACTACAGGCGCCCGCCACCTCGCCCGGCTCGTTTTTTGTATTTTTAATAGAGATGGGGTTTCACTGTTTTAGCCAGGATGGTGTCGAACTCCTGACCTCGTGATCCACCCGTCTCGGCCTCCCAAAGTGCTGGGATTACGGGCTTGAGCCACCGCGCCCGGCCCGATTTCTATTTTTTAACTCAAAGCTGTACGATTTGGAGCAAGCCGATTTCAATCTCTGTACCGCCTCAATTCTTCCCCTGGACAAACATTTCTTCCTTCCTTCAAATGTCCGTCAAGTGTCTAGTTTTGTGCCGGACACTGCTGTTGGTGCTGAGCTTTAAGTGATGAACAAAACAGACAAGGTGGAGGAAGATAAATTATAAATGAGTCAATAAAGAGATGAGACATAGAAATTTCAGCTAGTGTTAAAGCTATGAAGAAAATAAAACAAGGTTCTGTAACCAACTGGAGGCAGGGGTGCCGTTTATTTAGCGGTCACTATGATGAGAAGAAGCAGAGGAGTATCGTGACCCAAAACATTATTTCCAGTATAATAAGATCTCTCGGGCTGCCAGAGTGGAAGCAGGCAGGCCCTTAGAATTGTAGCCGTCCAAACTAGAAACACGGTGGACTGGAACAGGGTGACAGCAGTGGAGGTAGGCACTGGGTCCTGTGGCTCAGCAGGAGCAGAGCCAAAAGTTGTTCTTGCCTTTAAGAATTTGAGTCGCAGGGGCGGGGTTGAGGGAGGCTGGGGTTAGCAGAGGGCGGGAGGTCAGAAGCAGGAAGAGCCTCCCCTTGGAGTGCGCGCGCGCGGTGCGGGGGCGGGATTTGGGCGAGTCCGCATGGCTGGCTCGGGCCCCGGATGAGGAAGTGCTGGGAGACCATAGAGACGAAAAGGTGGCGGCGGCCGGAGCGCCCCCGGGCTGTGTCGGCTCCGTAGGCTCAGGTAGACTTGGCGACGACTGGGCTGCAGCTGCAGAGGCTGAGCTGGCTGGGCAAGCGCGGGCCGCGGAGCAGGTCTCAGGGTAAGAGGCCGGGGACTGGAAGGCTTCGGGCGTAGCCGCCCCGCCCCACTCCGCCCTAAAGGGACCCTCCGCCGGGTGGTGCTGGCTAAAGGGGAGTCCGGGCCCCCCGCCCTCTTGGGGCGCGGAAAGGAACCAAGGCTGCCCTGTGGGCGGCGGAACGACCCAGGGAGAGGGAGGAGACCAGGCCCCGCGTCGCTAGAGAGAAAAGCGGCTTCTCCAAGTCATGGCTCCGACGCGGGAGAGAGACTCCTCTTCAACCTCGATACGACAGGGATCCCCCAACTTAACTCCTCGCAGAGGACGACGCCCCTTATCGGAGGCGTACGGTCTTTCTTAGCGCTCATCCGTTGGTCAGCAGAGGGAGACCCACTCCCGGGGTTCGAGGGGGATTCTGAACTTATCCTGAGGAGGAGTAAGAGATAACCCCTAAATGAGACCTTTCCCCCAACTTTGGTCAGCGTCCCCCAGGTGAAGAGTGAGACTCAACTTGCCTGAAAGTGACAGAGGGGATCTTTCTTCCCAGTAAGAAAGAGACTTACCTTCCTCCTTTATTTTTCACGTGTACCCCAAGATACGGAGAGGAAGACCCTGAAAATTTACTTTATGGTATCAGAAGTCAACCTTTCTCCCTCTCCCATCGCGATGTCCACAGAGGGAGCCTCGCTTCTCTTCTTCCCTTTAAGCCTCTTGGTGTGCAGTGAGCTCCTTTCCCTTGCACAATTAAGAGCATGGCTTTTGGAGTGTGATAGTTACAAACCTGGGTCTCTCACTTAACATCTTTGTGACCTTGACTATTTGTTTAACTTATCTCAGTCTCAGTCCATCTCCAATTTAGGTTCTGTTTTCTTAAAATTGTCATGCGGGCTAAGGGAGCATTTGTGTAAATACTAGTTACATAGTAAGCTTTTGGTAAGCTGTTGCTGTTACTATTGCTTAATCTGTTAAAAAAGAAAATTAATATCTTGCACAAAGAAGCATATTTTTCCGTGCGTGCCCCTCCCAACCCCCATCACAAGTGTTGGAGCATCCTTTCTCACTGGAGTAGAAGACTCCCTCCCACTTAGGGGTTAGAGAAAGAGACATTTCCAGTCCCCTTAGATCCTACTGTACAATACTCCCCCAAATTAACAAAGAGGGCATCACTGAAAATAATCAAGAAAAAAAGACTTAGCTTTTGGAAACAGGTCTGTCCTCTTAAGAGAAAGGGAGACCTGATGCCAGAAGCCAGCCCTTCCTTTGTCCACAGAAGGTATCACTTCTTCCTGACTGGTTAGAGATGTCCTCTCCCACTCCCTGACTTACTGTAGTGACAAAAAATATTCCATCTGCATGTCCTTCCCACCCCCCAAGTGGGCGATTCCAAGTTCTTCCTTTCTTTTGCTCTCCCAAGAAAATGAAGACTCTATACCTTTGAGGAGAGATCTCTTCCCTCTTGTATATCCAGAATGACACAGATTGTTTCTTTTCTCCTTTTGCTTTGTAAAAGAGATGAAAATCTTTTATACAGGAAGCCTCTGTCAGTAGAAATCAGGAGCATTTCCACGGTTTCACTCCTTATGTGGAGACAGAGGGATCCTCTTTCTGGGTGTTATTAAAGGGAGAAAATGGGAAATAGTCCTTGATGCTTTTGAGATTTTCTGCACGCTCCTCGTTGAAGCGCTTGGCCCTGTTTAGTGTATGAACTTCTCTGCCTCACTTTCAGTTTGTCTTGGGATTTTATTAAAAGACTCTTCTTTCTCTTTCTCAAGAAGAGGCCCATTCTCCAAATTCCCTCATGGAGGGAATGACTACAATGTCAGAATCTTTGGAAAAGAAAGCCCCTTTCTCAAGGTGAAAAGAGTATTGCGAGCTTCTGAGGGCCTGGTGATTATTGTGAGTATTGTTCCCCGAAGCAAGCATGGCAGTGCCTAGTGTTATTAGCAGCCCCTTTGCTTTGGAATTAAAGGTAGGGGAGACTTTCAGATTCAGGATTGTTGGGGCACACGGTTTTAGGTTCTGTTTTCTTTGTGTTTTTTTTTTTTCTTTTTTTTTTTTTTTTTTTGCTTGTTGTACATTTTCGACCTCTAGAACTTTTGGGGAGTGTTTGAATGACTAAAAGTTGCCACTTTGTCAGGTTTTTAGTGTTATAAAATGTATTCTGATGAGATTGAGAGCAGCAATGTTAATCCTTCACTGGTAGGTTTGTTTTCCTGTTTTTGTTTTTTTGGTGGGATGGGAATTAACACTGCCAAATTACCTGAAAGCACGCTAAAGGAAAGCTTACCATCTTTTTTTATATGTAAAGTGTTCTTAAATTACCTCAAATGCCCTCCAGTAATTGCAGAGGGGATTAGTGAGAGCTCTATACCACCATTGTTGGTGTCTGTAGGTGTGCTTTTCTGTAACAAAGGGAAATAGAAAAGTTATTCTTTGGAGTCTTGGGATTTTTATGGGTGACAGGACCCTTTGAACTTATTTTGATGAATATGTGAAAAACAAGCCCGGGAAAGTTCACTTAACTTTCATTTAACACACTCAAGACTCAGCAGTTAGTATATGGGAGCAGGATGAGGGACCCTGGCTTCCTGCTGAAGAGACCAGCAGTTAGGCCGGCACAATGGCTCACGCTTATAATCCCAGCACTTTGGGAGGCTGAGGCGGGCAGATCA
>NC_045452.1:13559241-13605707 GCF_002776525.5 Piliocolobus tephrosceles
GAGGTCAGGAGATGGAGACCGTCCTGGCTAACACGGTCAAACCCTGTCTCTACTAAAAATACAAAAAACAAACAAAAAATTAGCCGGCCATGGTGGCAGGCACGCGTAGTCCCAGCTGTACTTGGGAGACTGAGGTAGGAGAATGGCGTGAACCCAGGAGGCAGAGCTTGCAGTGAGCCAAGATCGCGCCGCTGCACTCCAACATGGGCAACAGCGACACTCCGTCTCAAAAAAAAAAAAAAAAAAAGACTTCTGGGAGAAGTATTTGTGCATTTGCAAAGAAAGAGCATGAAGGCCGGGCGCGGTGGCTCAAGCCTGTAATCCCAGCACTTTGGGAGGCCGAGACGGGCGGATCACGAGGTCAGGAGATCGAGACCATCTTGGCTAACACGGTGAAACTCCGTCTCTACTAAAAAATACAAAAAACTAGCCGGGCGAGGTGACAGGCGCCTGTGGTCCCAGCTACTCAGGAGGCTGAGGCGGGAGAATGGCGAGAACCCGGGAGGCGGAGCTTTCAGTGAGCTGAGATCCGGCCACCGCACTCCAGCCTGGGCGACAGAGCAAGACTCCGTCTCAAAAAAAAAAAAGAAAGAGCATGAAATAATTGTCCTCAACATAAAATAATTTCTACTTTTACTGGAATAATAATAATTTTCATACTTCCTGTAAGTATTAGTCACTTTTTGGGAATAAATCCATTCCCTACACAATCTAATAAAGTACTTATTTGTGTTGTGATAAAGACAAGCCAGTAGCAGCTGTCAAGAGTTGTTCATAAATCTATGGTTTATTTTTTGCCTATACCTCAAACTAGGTAATTATCTGGTATCCTCACCCAATAGATTGATATAACTCATCAGCAAAGATTAAGCTGTAAATCCCTGTCAACATTTTATAAGCATGTGTTACTCACTCTTCCCTTTCACTTCACACTTAACACTTTAATGTAAAAACATTGATGGTGGCCGGGCGCGGTGGCTCAAGCCTGTAATCCCAGCACTTTGGGAGGCCAAGACGGGCGGATCACAAGGTCAGGAGATTGAGACCATCCTGGCTAACCCGGTGAAACCCCGTCTCTACTAAAAAAAATACAAAAATCTAGCCGGGCGAGGTGGCGGGCGCCTGTAGTCCCAGCTACTCGGGAGGCTGAGGCAGGAGAATGGCGTAAACCCGGGAGGCGGAACTTGCAGTGAGCTGAGATCCAGCCATTGCACTCCAGCCCTGGCAACAGAGCGAGACTCCGTCTCAAAAAAAAAAAAAAAAAAACATTGATGGTTATGGCAGAGAGCTGACAGCTGGAAAAATACTGATAAAACAAAGAGATAATAAACTTACCAGCTGTTTTTATTGCTGTGCATTTAAATCTTCAGAAATAATGGTTAGACATTTTAACATAAGTAATATATACTCACTGTTTTGAAAACTAAGTACAAGGCTGGGTGCAGCAGCCCACTCTGGGAGGCCGAGGTGGGAGAATCACTTGAGGCCACGAGCTCAAGACCAGCCTGGGCAATGTAGTGAGACCCTGTCTCTACAAAAAATAAAAGTATTTGCTGGGTTCATTGCCTCGCACCTGTAGTCCTGGCTGCTTAGGAGGCTGAGGCAGGAGGATTGCTTGAGTCCTTAGTTTGAAATTTAGTTCAACATGCAGATAAGTCATTGGTGATGCCTTTGTCCAAGGTGACACTGTGATATTTGCCATATACATATATATATATCTGAGTCTCCCTCTGTTGCCCAGGCTAAAGTACAGTGTCGTGATCTCTGCTCACTGCAACCTCCGCCTCCCAGGTTCCAGGGATTCTTGTGCCTTACCCTCCCAAGTAGCTGAGATTACAGGCTCCTGCCACCATGCCCGGCTAATTTTTGCATTTTTAAATAGAGATAGGGTTTCACCGTGTTGGTCAGGCTGGTCTTGAACTCTTGACCTCAAGTGATCTGCCCGCCTCAGCCTCCCAAACTGCTGGTATTACAGGCATGAGCCACCAAGTCTCGCTGTAGAGAGATATTTTTACATCATCCTTTTAGATTGCTCCATTACATTCAGAAATTTAGTTTTAAAGAACTTGAATGTCTTCTCAAAATCGGGTTCTGTTACTGCAGCCTTGTAGCATTATCAATACTTTGATAGATGGTGTGAGCTACTGAGCTGAAAATAAGTTTAACCTGCCACTCTAGGCTTGCCTCTAAATATCACCTCACTTCTGAACGTTCTAGCTGTTCTTGGTAACGGATCTGCAATACTGCTCAGAGATTTGGGGACCCAGAATTAGTCCAGGAGAAAAAGGAGGGGGTGTCTGTTTTGCTTCTCTAGCCAGTGTGGCTAGTTGTTTTACAGGTTGAAAATTCTTAGAATTTGGTCCAAACAGGAGTATCAAGAGATGAACCATTTTATGTGATTGTCAGTATTGACTCTTTATGATAAAGATCTGTTTAGTAAACCTGTATTTGTGCATGACCCTATGTGGAGCAACATTTGGAACAAAATGTTGAGCTAGAACCTTGGGGATGGAAGGGAGTAGAATTTACTAGAAACACTGCAGGGAGTTGAGTCCACAGGCTGCAAGTGCTGATTGAATGGTGAGGGGAAGTCAGATATGGTTATGGCTGGGGATTCATTCAAATCTGAGCTCCAGAATAATGATGGTGCGTTTTCTGAGAAGCAACAGGATTAAGAATAAGCATGTGGCTAGTCAGAGTGGCTCATGCTCGTAATTTCAGCACTTTTGGGAGGCTGAGGTAGGAGGATTGCTTGAACCCAGGAGTTTGAGACCAGCCTGGGCAACATAACAAGACCTACAAAATTATCTACAAAAATAAAAAATTAGGCCAGGCACAGTGGCTCACGCCTGTAATCCCAGCAGTTTGGGAGGCCAAGGCAGGCTGATCACTTGAGGTCAGGAGTTTGAGATCAGCCTGACCAACATGGAGAAACCCCGTCTCTACTGAAAATACAAAATTAGCTGGGCGTGGTGGCGAATGCCTGTAATCCCAGCTACTCGGGAGGCTGGGGCAGGAGAATCGCTTGAACCCAGGAGGTGGAGATTGTGGTAAGCAGAGATCTCAGTGTTGCACTCCCACCTGGGCAACAAGAGGGAAACTCCTTCTCAAAAAAAAAAAAAAAAACAGCAACAAATTAGCCAGGCATGCTGAGGCGAAAGGATTGCTTGAACCCACGAGTTCAAGGTTATAGTGAGCTATGATTGCACCACCACACTCCAGCCTGGGTGACACAGCAAGACCCTGACTCTTTTTTTAAAAAAAAAAAAGAAAGAAGGAATGAGCATGTAAGTTTACTGGGAGCATATTATTTATCCTTGTTTCTCAAAGCTGTTTGCATGTAGAAAGACTCAGTTATTAAATAGATTGAATAAATTGTGTTTTAAACATGGTAAGTTTTTGGCCGGGCGCGGTGGCTCAAGCCTGTAATCCCAGCACTTTGGGAGGCCGAGACGGGTGGATCACGAGGTCAGGAGTTTGAGACCATCCTGGCTAACACGGTGAAACCCTGTCTCTACTAAAAAATACAAAAAAGTAGCCGGGCGAGGTGGCGGGCGCCTGTAGTCCCAGCTACTCGGGAGGCTGAGGCAGGAGAATGGCGTGAACCTGGGAGGCGGAGCTTGCAGGGAGCTGAGATCCGGCCACTGCGCTGCAGCCTGGGCGACAGAGCCAGACCCCGTCTCAAAAAGAAAAAAAAAAACATGGTAAGTTTTGGGGGTGCCATTCTTGCAAGTGAAATGTAGGTTAGGAATTGAGAGAGAGGTTGAGGTCAGGGTCAGTTTCCGTTTTTTTTGAGGCAAGGTCTCACTCAGTCTGGAATGTAGTGGCCCCATCTCAGGTCCCTGCAACCTCTGCCTTCCAGGTTCAAGCGATTCTCCTGCCTCAGCCTCCCAAGTAGCTGGGATTACAGGTGTTCGCCAACATGCCCAGCCAATTTTTTGGATTTTTAGTAGAGACAGGGTTTCACCTTGTTGGCCATTCTGGTCTGGAACTCCTGACCTTGGGTGATCCACCCACCTCGACCTCCCAAAGTGCTGGGATTACAGGTGTGAGCCACCGCTTCCGGTCAGGTTTCTTTTTTTAAAAGAAATCATTTTTGTTAAGATTTAATTCATATGCCAGACAATTGACTGATTTAAATTGTACCAGTCAGTGGTTTTTGATATAGTCACAGAGTTCTACAGCCATCACCATAATCGACTTTAGAAAATTTTTATTACTCGAAAAAGAAACTCTGTGTCCATCAGCTGTCCACTCCTGATTTCTCCAAGAATCCCAGCCTTTTGGACAGAGTTCGCTCTTGTCTCCCAGGCTGGAGTGCAGTGGCGCAATCCTGGCTCACTGCAACCTCTGCCTCCCGGGTTGAAGCGATTCTCCTGCCTCAGCCTACAGAGCAGCTGGGACTACAGGCACGTGCCACCATGCCCAGCTAATTTTTTGTATTTTTAGTAGAGATGGGGTATCACCGTATTACCCAGGATGGTCTCCCAACTCCTGACCTCGTGATCCGCCCACCTTGGCCTCCCATGGGTGTGATCTTCCCTTCTTAATAGCTGGGTTCATAGTAAGATTTGCCTATTCTAGACATTCCTATGCAGGGGATCTTGTAATATGTGATCTTCTGCCACTGGCTTCTTTCACTTAGCATAATGTCTTCAAGGTTCATTTGTGTTGTAACATGTATTATTTCTCCATTCCTTTTTATGGTTGAATAATATTCTATTGTATGGCTATACCACATTTTGTTTATGCATTCATCAGTTGATGGATATTTGGATTGTTTCTACTTTTTGACTATTATGAGTAGTGCTGCTAAAGACATTTGTGTACAAATTTTTATGTAGACGTATGTTTTGTGCATATATACCTATGAGGGAAATTGCTGAGTCTATGGTAACTCTGTGCTTAAAGGAAGAGTTTTAGGCCAGGTGCAGTGGCTCACACCCTTAATCCCAGCACTTTGGGAGGCCGAGGTGGGCAGATTACTTGAGGTCAGGAATTCAAGACCAGCCTGGCCAACATGGTGAAACCCCATCTCTACTAAAAATACAAAAATTAGCCAGGCATGATGGCACATGCCTGTAATCCCAGCTATTCAGGAGACACAGGCAGGATAATCCTTGAACCTGGGAGGCAGAGATTGCAGTGAGCCGAGATGTCGCCACCGCACTCCATCCAGCCTGGGCGACAGAGCAAGACTCCATCCCAAAAAAGAAAAAAAGGAAGAGTTTTGAGTCATCCTCATCACAGAGGCTGCAGAAAAAGATGAGGTTATCAAGAAAGTGAAGCCTAAAAAGGGAGGAATCAAGAATTAAGTTTTAAGAACACCCATGTCTCTGTGGTAGGCAGGGTCAGATGCATAAGATGGCAGAGACCCAAGGAGGCCATCTCCTTTGAAAAATCTACTCTTTTGCCGTATCCTTTCCTGCATTTACTCTTCAAATCTGTATGTGCTGTGACAGCTGAAAAATGGACTGTGTATGTTGTTGGGAAAGGAAAACTGAACCAAATTAAAATTGAGTACTTCCTACTTATTTTTGGCATCAAATAGCAACTTCACATTATCTCTACTAACCTCCCCCATCCCCCACCTTACACACACACACACACACACACACACACAAATGGCCTAAAATCTGAAGTGCCCCTAGAAAGATCTTGATCTGGAAATAAAGGAGAAAGGGGAAGATTCTAAATCTAAAAGGGATACATTTCTCTCAGCACTGTTTTTGAGACAGAGTCTGGCTCTGTCACCCAGGCTGGAGTGCAGTGGTATGATATTGGCTCACTGCAACCTCCGTCTCCTGGGTTCAAATAATTCTCCTGCCTCAGCCTCCCAAGAGCTGGGACTACAGGCGCCTGCCGTCGTGCCCAGCTAATTTTATTTTTAGTAGAGACGGGGTTTCATCATGTTGGCCAGGTTGGTCTCTAACTCCTGACCTCAGGTGATCTGCCTGCCTGGACCTCCCAAAGTGCTGGGATTATAGGCATGAGCCACTGCACCCAGCCTTACAGCACTGTTTATGAAAGCTTTTCACATCCAGAATCTCATTTGATTCTCGTTCTTGGCCTATACACACAGTTTATCTCTTGGTAATGTTTTGTTTTGTTGCTTGTTCATTTTTTTCTTTGAGATGGGAGTCTTGCTTTGTTGCCCAGGCTGGAGTGCAGTAGCGTGATCTTGGCTCGCTGCAACCTCCACCTCCTGGGTTCAAGTGATTCTCGTGCCTCAGCCTCCCAAGTAGCTGGGATTACGGGAGCCTGCCACCATGCCCAGCTAATTTTGGTATTTTTAGTAGAGACTGGATTTCACCATATTGATCAGGCTGTTCTCGAACTCCTGACGTCAAGCAATCTGCCTGCCTCAGCCTCCCAAAATGCTGGGATTACAGGTGCGAGCCACTGCGCCCAGCCTAATGTTTTGGATTTAATTTTTTAAATTTGCCTTTCTGTGTTACCTAAACATCATGTAACAGCAATCTGAGTTCTTATCACTTCTGGTATTTAAGTTAGTATTATAACGTTACGCTCTTTTACCTTTGGGAAGGTTCATTAAAATTCATCTTTTCTCTCCTTTAGGGTTAGGGAAAGCATCAAGAATGAAAGTGTGGGTCAGGCATGGTGACTCGTGCCTATAATCCCAGCACTTTGCGGGGCCAAGGCAGGAGGATTGCTTGAGCTCAGGAGTTGGAAACCATCCTGGATAACGTATCAAAACTTGTCTCCACCAAAAAAAAAACACTAGCCAGGTGTCGCCAGGCACGGTGGCTCATGTCTGTAATCCCAGCACTTTGGAAGGCGAGGTGGGCAGATTATGAGGTCAGGAGTTCAAGACCAACCTGGCCGACGTGGTGAAACCTTGTCTCTACTAAAAATACAAAAATTAGCCGGGTGTGGTGGCACACGCCTGTAGTCCCAGCTACTCAGGAGGCTGAGGCAGAAGAATCACTTGAACCCGGGAAGCGGAGATTGCAGTGAGCCAAGATCATGCCACTGCACTCCAGTCTAGGTGACAGAGCGAGACTCCGTCTCAAAAAAATAAAAAAATTAGCCAGTTGTGGTGATGTGCACCTGTCCCAGCTACAGGATGCTGAGGCAGGAGGATCACTTGAGTCTGGGAGAGGGAGGCTGCAATGAGGAATGATTGCACCACGGTACTCTAGCCTGGGTGACAGAGCAAGATCCTGTCTAAAAAGAAATGAAAGCTTGAAGTATCTTATTTGGCTAACCAATTTTTGCCTTGGTTAGGTCAAAGCAGAGGTTTTTTTCCACCTACTTAGGCAAGATTTATTTCAAGGCCTGTAAACATTCAGACTAATCAGAACGGTCAAAGTGGATTTTGTTGTGAAAACTGCATGTTTGGTACACTAAACTGGAAAAGTTACAAGCCAAGAACCCCTGGCCCTAAGTATGTGTGTGTTTTGGCTATTTGTATGGTGTAGTGTTACAAACTGCTTAGATATAAGTGTTTCAGCAAATAACCTGTTGCTAACATTCAATGTAAGAAATGAAACATTACGAACACAGTGGAAGCTCTTTCTTGATACACCTTCGCCTCTATTCTCTCAGACAACCATGTAATATTTTAGGCAGGTCATATTTAACCTCCTCAGGTGTGTTAGGATCTATAACAAGAAGCTGATAGCTGCCCTACTTAGCTCAAAGGGTTGTTATGAGAATCAAATGAGTGATGACTGTGGGAAACACTTGGAAAATCTGAAGATGCAGGATAAAAATCAGGAAGGATTCTGCTAACGAGCTGGTTTAGTAGTTTCTCGTGCTAGGCTGGGTAGAGAGAGCTCAAGTATTTAGTAAGCAGTAAAGGAATGGAATCCCACTTTATCCCTATCCTCCCTCAAAAAGGAAAAGTCAGTATATGAAATTTTCCAGAGTCCTTCAGTGTATGTTCAACAAATATTTGCTGAGTATGTGCTATAGGATGGCATGGGGATGTAGCAGTGAACAAAAGAGGTAAGGTTCATGCCCATGAAAACAAACAGAAAACCGTCTTTATTTTCTAATTCACATCAGATCTATCCTTGGATGTCTTATTCTCATCTACATTGGCTGGCCCTTCACATTTAAATTAAGAATTGTTCATAAGACAGTATTTGAATTGAGATTAGTCAAATGCCTATTAAAGGTTAAGGTATTTATTTTTCTACAAATTCATCAAGGAGAAATTTTTGGTGCCAGATGATGCTAGCATTTAAAGTAGAACTTATTTTCTTCATTGTAGCCGGTTGGAACTGAGGCAGCCTTCTTCTAACCTATCAAGGTTTTAAACTTTTATCCCTTCCTGTGATTTGTGTCAGGGGGAATCGTTTGATATAAAAGACTTGACTCCATAATCTGCATCTGCCCTGATGCTGTCATCTGGAGTAGAGACTCAGCCAGTTCCACTTGATTCCTCCATGTCTGCTGTGGTACAGGAATTATACTCTGAACTCCCAGTAAGTGTCTCCAGAGAGCTTCATGCTGACCCTGAGCCAAGTGTGATTCCAAATGTAAAACCTGGAGCCTCAAGCCCTCTTTTAAGTCAGAGTAGGGCATTGCCCTTGGAGCTGCAGAGGACTCGTGTGGAGAGTTGTTGTGAAGAAACCTATGAGACCTTGGATCCTGGGAGTGAGCCTGGGCGATGTGGGTTAGTGGACTCCACAGCAGGAGATTCTGTGGCATCTGGGATCTTGGATAGGGCAAAGAGAAGCAAGAGCATGGAGCCAAAGGTCTTCAGAGATCCAAGGGGCCAGGCGGAAATTGTAAGAGAACCTTCTGAGGGAGCAAAGGAAGATCTACATCAACATTCCACAGCTACTGAAGAAAAGATTAGCCCAAGTCAGGTAAGAAATGAAATCTCCATTCAGAAGAGTTGAGTGTGAATGACAGCTTTCTCTTGATAAAATACAGATGCTGATGGTTAGCTTATGATTTATTCTTGCAACATTTCCAAAACGTTGATTTTGAAGTTAACTTTGTTTTGATGATCTTTTAAAAAAACATTTGTGTCATATCAGACACTTGAAGAGAGGAAGTGCTTAGTAAAAAAGTGTCACTTCTCTGAAGCAGCGACTGTATATGAAATATTGAGTCTGTGAAAATCATGTGGTATTTCAGCATTTGATGTTAAGAAATGATATAGATATACTTAGTCCTTATGTTTTGGTAGGTTGGAGTGAAGTATTACAGAGAAACCTTTGAAAGGAGGCCTTTTTTTTTGTTGTTGTTGTTGTTGTTGTTGTTGTTGTTGTTGAGACGGAGTCTCGCTCAGTCGCCCAGGCTGGAGTGCAGTGGCCGGATCTCAGCTCACTGCAAGCTCTGCCTCCCGGGTTTACGCCATTCTCCTGCCTCAGCCTCCCAAGTAGCTGGGACTACAGGCGCCCGCCACCTCGCCCGGCTAGTTTTTTGCATTTTTTTAGTAGAGACATGGTTTCACTGTGTTAGCCAGGATGGTCTCGATCTCCTGACCTCGTGATCCACCCGTCTCGGCTTCCCAAAGTGCTGGGATTACAGGCTTGAGCCACCGCTTTTTTTTTAAAAAAAAAAAAAGAAGTCTCGTTCTGTCGCCCAGGCTGGAGTGCAGTGGAACAATCTTGGCTCACTGCAACCTCTGCCTCCCGGGTTCAAGCGATTCTCTTGCCTCAGCCTTCCAGATAGCTGTGATTATGGCATGAGCCACCATGCCCAGCTAATTGTTTTGCATTTTTAGTAGAGATGGGGTTTCGTCATGGTGGCCAGTCTGGTCTCGAACTCCTGACTTAAATTATCCACGCACCTCAGCCTTCTAATCTGGTGGGATTACAGGCGTGAGCCACCGTGACCAGCTGATGTGCGCTTTAATTTATACCCAGAGAGATTGGTTAGTTGAGACTAGTAGTGAGCTATGATAGTGTGATGGTCTCAACCTTTTTTTTTTTTTTTTTTTTAAATAGAGACAGAGTCTTAGTATGTTACCTAGGCTGGTCTCAAATTCCTCGGTTCAAGCAATCCTCGCACCTCGGCTTCTCAAAGCTCTGGGATTACAGGCATGAGCCGCTGAGCTGGGCCCTCCAAATTCTTTTTTCTGTTTTTTGAGACAGAGTCTTGCTCTGTCGCCCTGGCTGGAGTGCAGTGGTTAGATCTCGGCTCACTACAACCTCCACCTCCCGGGTTTAAGTGATTCTCCTGCCTCAGCTTCCTGAGTAGCTGGGATTATAGGCACCTACCACCACGCCTGGCTAATTTTTGTAGTTTTAGTAGAGATGGGGCTTCACCATGTTAACCAGGCTGGTCTAGAACCCCTGACCTCAAGTGATCCAACCATCTCGGCCTCCCAAAATGCTGAGTACAGGCATGAGCCACCGCACCCGGTCGGGCCTTCCAGATTCTTAAAGGAATGTACCTGCCCAGCGGACTCTCTCCACTAGATGGTTTTCTAAGCCAGGGGTCAGCAAACTTTTTCTGTCGGGGCCACATAGTAAATCTTTTAGGCTTTGCAGGTCATGTGGTCTCCTTTTTTGTTTTTTGTTTTTTTTTTTGAGATGGAGTCTTGCACTGTCTCCCAGGCCAGATTGCAGTGGTGTGATCTTGCCTCACTGCAACCTTCACCTCCTGGGATCAAGCAATTCTCCTGCCTCAGCCTCCTGAGTTGCTGGGATTTCAGGCGCCGGCCACCACGCCTGGCTAATTTTTTTGCATTTTTAGTAGAGACAGAGTTTCACTATGTTGACCAGGCTGGTTTTGAACTCCTGACCTGTGATCCACTCACCTCAGCCTCCCAATGTGCTGGGATTACAAGCATGAGCCACCATGCCAGGCCATATGTGGTCTCTTTTGGAACAACTCAGCTTTGCCATTGTAGCAGAAAGTGGGCAAAAGCAATACATAAATGAGTGAAAGTGACTGTATTCCAATAAATATTTATTAGCACAGGCTGCTGGCCTGCGGGCTGTGATTTGCCAACCCCTGCTCTAAACCCCCAACAAGTTCATATTCTTTGGGCTGCCTGGGCTACGCTCTCATCCTGTTCTTGATAACATACATCATTTCTTTACATAAGATAAAGGGCAGTTAATTGTTGTTAGTAGGCTTCATACAGTGACTATGATTAGGAATGAATGAAGCATTAAGTAACATTTAAACGTGATATTTGAGTTTATGCTGTGATGCCCTATCTTTTGTTTTGTTTTGTTTTGCTTTGTTTTGAGAAGGAGTTTCGCTCTTGTTGCCCAGGCTGGAGTGCAGTGGTGCGATCTCAGCTCACAGCAAGCTCCACCTCCCGGGTTCACGCCATTCTCCTGCCTCACCCTCCCGAGTAGCTGGGACTCAGGCATCCGCCACCATGCCCAGCTAATTTTTTTGGTATTTTTGTAGTAGAGACAGGGTTTCACCATGTTGGTCAGGCTGGTCTCGAACTCCTGACCTCAGGTGATCCACCCGCCTCAGCTTCCCAAAGTGCTGGGATTACAGGGTGAGCCACTGCACCCGGCCGATGCCCTATCTTTTAAAAATACAGTTAAATAGGTAAAAGACTAAGGATCCCAAAGTTCCTATTGTGTTACTTCTTAATGTGGTGGGCTGAGTCTTAAGAAAAGTTTCTTTTTTTTTTTTCCAATTTAGGGACCGGCCACTTCAGGAGAGAAAAGTTTCTTAATGTATTATTTGATATAAAAGCATGTGTAATATGCATAAAGTATAACAAACACACGTACATATATGTATTTGTATATACATACATATACATACACATGCTTACATAACAACCAACCTAAGAACTAGATTACTAGATTACTATCTCCCTGTTCTTTTTATTTTTTTGGAGACGGAGTCTTGCTCTGTCATCCAGGCTGTAGTGCAGTGGTGCAGTCTTGGCTCACTGCAAGCTCCACCTCCCAGGTTCATGCCATTCTCCTGCCTCAGCCTCCCGAGTAGCTGGGACTACAGACGCCCGCCACCACACTCAGCTAATTTTTTGTATTTTTTTAGTAGAAACAGGGTTTCACCCTGTTAGCCAGGATGGTCTCGATCTCCTGACCTCGTGATCCGCCCACCTCGGCCTCCCAGAGTGCTGGGATTACAGGCGTGAACCACTGCGCCTGGCCTCCCTGTTGTTTTTTAAAATCATCCTTTTTCTCCCAGCTCCACCAGGTGTATATTCCATCTTGAATTGTATAAAGCAGAATGAAATTTAATTGATACAAATGTTAACATTTTGTAATTGGTTTCAAAAAGTGATCTCCACAAGTGAAAAGAAACAGAAGTACTTACGGGGAAAGGGGAAACGGAAGACCTGCATGTTTTAGCAGGTCAATTAGAATTGACTTTGTGCCAGGAAAAGCCAATTTGCTCTTAAAATAATTAAGGGAAATGTGTTATCTGGACTGAGAAGTGGTGGTTGTGTTCCTTTATGTGCTGGTCAGGCCACAGCTAGAGTATTATACTCTCCTGTTGTTGTCATGTGTGTAAGAGGTATAAAAAACCAGGAGTGCATTCATGGATAAGTGTTCACACTAATGACACAACCTGAAAATACGCGTCTGGAAGCCAGATCATTGGGTGTCTAACTTGTGAAAGAGAACAGTCAAGAGACGTGAGAGATGCCTTCAACAATTTAGAGGTCATTCAGCAGGAGTGGTCCTGTGGGGCACAGTTAGGCCAGTGGAAGATGTGGGGCAGCAGCAGCTCCTAATCACTGTCAGGTCACAGGACCCTTTGGAAATCTGAACACTGCAGACCTTTCAGAAAAACAGACATACCATTTGCATAACATTTCAGATTTGCAAACCTCGGGCATCCCCTGATCTCAATTTATAAGAGCTCTTGCTAGATTGGCAAAATATCCCACAGTCAAAAGACAACTGACAAATTGAGAGAACGTATGTTGCAATGTGTATCAGAGATAAAGGGTCTGTATCTGTAATGTATGAAGAACTCTTAAATTGAAGAATGAAGAACCAAAGCCCAATAGAAAACTGAGAAGACTTTGGCCAGACATGGTGGCTCACGCCTGTAATCCCAGTACTTTGGGAGGCTGAGGTGGGCGGATGATGAGGTCAAGAGATTGAGACCATCTTGGCCAACATGTAAAACCCTGTCTTTACTAAAAATACAAAAATTAGCTGGGCATGGTGGTGCACGCCTTTAGTCCCAGCTATTCAGGAGGCTGAGGCAGGAGAATTGCTTGAACCCAGGAGGTGGAGGTTGCAGTGAGCTGAGATTGTGCCACTGGACTCCAGCCTGACGACAGAGCAAGACTCCCTCGCAAAAAAAAAGAAAAGAAAAAGAAAAATGAGAAGACTTGATAATGAACTGTGCATGTGTTTGTGTGTGTGGTGATTAAACATAAGAGATGGTCAGCCTCATGTAATTAGAGAAATGCAAAGTTTTTCAAAGAAATGCAGAGATACCACTTTTTTCCCTTTGATCTAAGGGTATCACTTTTTGACTATCAGATGGGTGAAAATGAAAATGTATGACAACGTGTCTGGTTAGAGAGGCTATGAGGAAACAGACATTCTAACACATTGCTGGTGGGAATGCAAACTGATACAACCTTTCTGAGGAAGAATTTGGCAACATTTAACAAAACTGCTCTTGCCTTGACCTGTTGACCTAGCACTTCAAGGAAACCTGCCTTAAAAGATACACTTCTAGGCCTATAATCCCACCACTTTGGGAGGCTGAGGCGGGTGGATCACCAGAGATCAAGAGTTTGAGACTAGCCTGGGCAACATGGTGAAGCCCTGTGTCTACTAAAGATACAAAAATTAGCTGGGCGCAGTGATGTATGGCTGTAATCCAGGCTACTTGGGAGGCTGAGGTGGGAGAATCGCTTGAACCCCAGAGGCAGAAGGTGGAAGGCGGAGGTTGCAGTGAGCCAAGTTGGCACCACTGCATTCCAGCCTCGGTGACAGAGCGAGACTCCGTCTCAAAAAAAAGAGGCCAGGCGCGGTGGCTCATGCCTGTGATCCCAGCACTTTGCGAGGACAAAATGGGTGGATCACCTGAGGTCAGGAGTTCAAGACCAGTGTGGCCAACATGGTAAAACCCCATCTCTACTAAAAATAGAAAAAATTAGCCGGACGCGATGGCGGGTGCCTGTAATCCCAGCTACTTGGGAGGTTGAGGCAGGGGAATCACTTGAACCCGGAAGAAAGGGTTGTAGTGAGCCGGGATCACACCATTGCACTCCAGCCTGGGTGACAAGAGCAAAACTCTGTCTCAAAAAAAAAAAAAGATACACTTCTAGCAGTATAATAATACATATACACAAGGTTGTTCTTTTAAGCAGTTTATAATTGCAAAATATTGGAAACAACCTAAATGCCCATATATAGGAGAGAGATTGAATAAATTATGGCATAAAGTATGTCCACACATGAAGTATTATCCAGATATAATAATGAGGAAGATCTGTGTATACTGATATGGAGTGATTTCCAGGTGTGTCAGGGGTCCCCAAAATCGCCTGCAGGTTTTGAGATTTGCTGAAACTCACAGGACTCAGCATTTAATTGTTCTCACAGCTACAGTTTATTACAGTGAAAGGATACAAAGAAAATCAGCAAAAGGGAAGCATAGAGCAAAGTCCAGAGGAAATCCAGTGCAAGCTTCCAAGAGTCCTTTCCCAGTGGAGTCGTACACACTTAACCTCCTTCAGGAACAAATTGTGACAACGCATATTAACTATTGTCTACCATGGGAGTTTGTTAGTGGGGACTGGTTGCATGGACCTCCTCTGCCTGGCACATAGCAAAATTTCCGACTCCTGGAAGGAAAGCAGGTGTTTAGCATAAACCACATTATAGTGTAGGCACAGTGAGCCACTCTTATTTAGGGAATGGTGGAAACTCCCAAACTCTAGTTCCCAGATGCTAACCAAGCCTGACCCTGCAAGTAGACTTTTCTCAGGCCTGCTCTGTTGACTCGCTTCTGTAAAGTAGGATATACTGTTAAGTAAAAAATGCAAATCAATATCTATAGTGTTACCCTTTACATGGAAGAAAGAAGAGGAAATAAGCCTATATTGAAGTATCTGCTCATTTGTATAAAATCTATACACAAGTACATATGGGAAGGATAGACCAGAAACTAATGAATTTGATTACCTATACTGAAAGAATGGGGGAATGGAAATGGAACAGAAAGGGTAGGAGGAGCTGGCACTTCTGTAAGTACATCTTTTGGTATAGTTCTAACTTCATACTTGAAAAATAACTAACTAGACAACAGGGATGTGACATGGGCCCAAAGCTGAATAGAAACTATAACAAGTGAGTCTTAACTGTATTACAAATGAATAACAAAACCGATGAGGTGGGTAGCCCACATTACTTTAGCAAACACTAATTCGACTATATCCTCTTAAAGACTAAAGCCAAAAAACATAGAAAATATTAGTAAATTTGTTTCTCACAGGGGTAGGACTTAGCCATTTCTAAACAAAATGCCTATATGTATTCTAGGATTGGGGAAATAAGTAAATATGTGTGGATAATGACAGCCAGCTTTCTCACAGAGAAATAAACTACAAACGAGAGGTGGCAAACATGAACCCTGACCCAAACATCAACTCCATGAATTGCAGTTATTGGAGTTATTAGTGTGAACTTGGGGTTCTTTTTTTTTTTTTTTTTTTTTTGAGACAGAGTCTCACTCTGTCGCCCAGGCTGGAGTGCAGTGGTGCGATCTTGGCTCGCTGCAACCTCCTCCCAGTTGTTCAAGCAATTCTCCTGCCTCATCCTTCCAAGTATCTGGGACTACAGACTCATACCACTATGCCTGGCTAACTATTTTTTTGTATTTTTAGTAGAGACAGGGTTTCTACTAAACCATGTTAGCCAGGATGGTCTTAATCTCCTGACCTCATGATCCGGCCACCTTGGCCTCCCAAAGTGTTGGGATTACAGGCATGAGCTATGGTGCCCGGCCTAACATGGGGTTCTTTTTTTTTTTTTTGAGACAGAGTCTCGCTGTGTCGCCCAGGCTGGAGTGCAGTGCCCAGATCTCAGCTCACTGCAAGCTCTGCCTCCCGGGTTTACACCATTCTCCTACCTCAGCCTCCCGAGTAGCTGGGACTACAGGCACCTGCCAGCTCGCCCGGCTAGATTTTTTGTATTTTTTAGTAGAGACGGGGTTTCACCGTGTTAGCCAGGATGGTCTCGATCTCCTGACCTTGTGATCCACCCGTCTCGGCCTCCCAAAGTGCTGGGATTACAGGCTTGAGCCACCGCGCCGGGCCAACATGGGGTTCTTAATACAGACACATAGAGATGGAAATATGTGTATAAATGAGTGTATAAGATTGGGCCTAGAAGTAATGACAGACACCTTGTAGCAGTAAGCACACCTAGTCTTGGCTCTGAATACTTTTTTCCAATAAAAGGAGCCAAGATTCCTTGGAGAAATGGCTGTTCCAGGACAGGAGAGGGAAAAACGCAAGATGTGCCTAGAACAATTTGTGACCAAATGCTCAGAAAATTTTGGGGATATATCAGAAGGACACAGCAGCTAACTTGAAGGGGCTCCCAGTGGCCAAGTATGGGATGGTTTGAGCTTAAAATAAATGATAGTGATGAATTATTCGACACTTACTTTTGCAGCAACCTATAGTACCCGTAGAATAAAACAAATACCCATGAGCCCGTTTGCTGATTTTCTTTGTATCCTTTCACTGTAATTGAATTAAAAGTGAGAAAAGAAAGGTCTTACAGAATTCCAATTAATAAATAAAGATGGAATGATGGAAATAGAAAAAGCACTGTTTGGCAACCATCGCAATAATAATTATCTCAAGCAGGAATCATTAATGGATGTTAAAGCTAGTGGCTAAATGTTTGAGAAACAAATGTTTACATAGTCTCAAAGTATTTCCCTACAAGATATTTATTAGTTACAAAGGTGGAATAGTAACTTCTCAGTGGAGAAACCTGGCAGAATCCACCCAAACCAGGTGATGAAAGTTTGCCTCCAGGAATGAGGCACCCTAACACCGTGATAGGACAGTGCCTCCTGATAGGACACTGCCCCCAGTAGGACACCATGAGGAGAACCAATATCACTTCTGTGGTGTTCTTTCTTTTTGAGCCAGAGTCTCACTCTGTAGCCCAGATTGCAGTGCAGTGGAGCGATCTCAGCTCACTGCAACATCCGCCTCCCAGGTTCCGCTTCAAGCAGTTCTGCTTCAGCCTCCTGAGTAGCTGGGATTATAGGCACGTGCCACCATAGCCAGCTAATTTTTGTATTTTTAGTAGATATGGGGTTTCACCATGTTGGCCAGGCTGATCTTGAACTCCTGACCTTGTGATCTGCCCACCTCGGCCTCCCAAAGTTGCTAGGATTACAGGTGTGAGTCACAGTGCCCGGCGATTTTTTTTTTTCAGACAGCATCTCATTCTGTTCTCCCAGTGCAGTGGCACGATCTCAGCTTACTGTAATCTCTGCCTCGTGGGTTCAAGCGATTCTCTGCCTCAGCCTCCCAAGTAGCTGGGACTATAGGTACACGCCACTATGCCCAGCTAACTTTTGTATTTTTAGTAGAGGCAGGGTTTCACCATGTTGGCCAGGCTGGTCTCGAACTCCTGACCTCGTGATCCACCCGCCTCAGCCTCCCAGAGTGCTGGCATTAGAGGAGTGAGCCACTGTGCCTGGCCTTTTTTTTTCTTCCCCCAAAGACACAGTCTTACTCTGTTGCCCAGGCTGGAGCACAATGACACAATCTTGACTCACTGCAACCTCCGTCTCCAAAGTTCAAGTGATTCTCCTGCCTCAGCCTCCAGAGTAGCTGGCATTACAGGCATGTGACACCATTCCTGGCTAATTTTGTATTTTAGTAGAGATGGGGTTTCACGGTTTCACCATGTTGGTGAGGCTGGTCTGGAACTCTCGACCTCAGGTGATCCGCCCACCTCGGCCTCCCAAAGTGCTGGGATTACAGGTGTGAGCCCAGAAATATGCAGTTCAGTCACATTAAGCATATTTATAGTGTTGTGTAACCATCACTACCACCCATCTCTAGAACTTTTTTCATCATCCCAAACTGAAACTCAGTAGCCATTAAATTGTAACTCACCATTCTCCCCTCACCCCATCTGTGACAACAACCATTCTACTTTCTGTCTCTATGAATTTGACTACTATAGGTACATCATTCAGGTGGAATCATATGGTATTTGCCCTTTTGTTACTGGTCTTAATATTTTTAAAAGTTGAATATTCCAATCATGAAACAAATATTTCAATAATGAGAAGGTAAACCAGTAAAAAAATAATTATTTCCTGTCTTAGGATCGTATCCAAAAGGTATTAAAAACTTGTAACTAAGGTAGCTCAGGCCTGTAATCCCAGCACTTTGGGAGGCCAAGGCTGGCAGATCATGAGGTCAGGAGATCGAGACCATCCTGGCTAACATGGTGAAACTCCATCTCTACTTAAAATATACACACCAAAAAAATTAGCTGGGCGTGGTGGCGGGCGCCCGCTGTCCCAGCTACTCCAGAGGCTGAGGCAGGAGAATGGTGTCAACCCGGGCGGCGGAGCTTGCAGTGAGTAGAGATCGTGCCACTGCACTCCAGCCTGGGCAACAGAGCGAGACTTCATCTCAAAAAAAAAAAAAAAAAAAATACTTGTAACTAATAATTTTGGGATTTGATCAAGATCACCCTGCTGTTGGGGAGGGGAGAAGAAAGGCAGTAAAGGAAAGTGAACTGTCTTAGAACAGGCACAGTGGAAGGGACAGCTGCAAGAGCCAAGCTGAATTGTGAAAGAATGTATTCAGTTCTGAACTCCACTCTCATAAGAGGAAGGTCAAAATCTGTCGCGCATACAAAAGTTACTAGCCAGGATGTGGAAGAGATTGGTCTTGTTTAAGAACTGTGCACCAAAGATATTCAGAGATGGGCATGTGATATCCCACCTGGATGATTTAGCATTGAGAACTCTATACCATGCTTGATTTTTATCGTTTGTTTTTTTGGCACTTACATATAAGCTATAAAGTGTGAAACTTTTTACATATTTTTTTTCCCGATAATGGTAGATCCACCTGGGTATAATATGTTGTAAACGCTTTGTTTCTAGGATACATTATTTGTGTTCAACTCAGACACAGAAAAAGTTCTGAATTGTCTTTTTTTTTTTTTTGGAGATGGAGTCTACTCTGTCACCCAGGCTGGAGTGCAGTAGCGCAATCTGAATTGTCTTTTAACTATAACATACAAAAGCCTAGTATACGTTTTTCTTTTTGTTTGTTTTTTGTTTTTGTTTGTTTGTTTGTTTGAGATGAAGTCTCTCTCTGTCACCCAGTCTGGAGCTGTGGCGTGATCTCGGCTCACTGCAACCTCCGCCTCCTGGGTTCAAGCCTTTCTCCTGCCTCAGCCTCCAGAGTAGCTGGGATTACAGGCATCCGCCACCACACCGAACTAATTTTGTATTTTTATTAGAGACAGAGTTTCTCCATGTTGGTCAGTCTGGTCTTGAACTCCTGACCTCAGGTGATCCGCCTGCCTTGGTCTTCCAAAGTGCTGGGATTACAGGTGTGAGCCACTGCCCCCCGGCCCTAGGACTCTTAACTTTAGGAATCCTGAAAGTTAGAACATTTAGCTGATAAAATATTGTAGAAAAAGGAAATTACGTCTGATACATTTCTGCTAGTGTTCATCATATGATTGGCTGTTTTGGAGGAGGTGGGGGACGTTACGGAGGTTATCATGTTACACGTCCATTGCATCCAAGTAGGTTGTTCTGTTGCCCTCATCTGTATTCAGGAGCCCGGACTAGCAGGGCTCCCACTGGATCTGGAGGTTGCCTACCACCCTGGTAAGGCTGTTGGGGGAGGTCTCTCACATTTGACCTCAGCCCACACTCTTTTATTTTTGATTCATTCAATTTTTTTTTTTTTCTGAGACAGTGTTTCTCTCTCTCTCTGTTGCCCAGGCTGGAGTGCAGTGGCACAATCTCAGCTCTCTGCAACCTCCTTCTCCAGGGTTCAAGTGATCCTCCTGCCTCAACCCGCCATAGTAGCTGGGATTACAGGCACACACAACCAGGCCTAGCTAATTTTTGTATTTTTAGTAGAGACAGGGTTTCATGATGTTGGCCAGGCTGGTCTCAAACTCCTGACCTCAGGTGATCCACCCACCTCAGCCTCCTGAAGTGCTGGGATTAAAGGCGTGAGCCACTGCTCCCGGCCCTGATTCATTCAATTTGTGATTATATTTCAGATTAACACAAACCCTGTAGAGTCTCCAGCCTTTCTGTGAGGAATAACTTGTTTTTCTTAACTCAGAACCTTTGAAGAGAAGTCAGTAAGTCAGGGGGGAAGTCTCTCTTTCACTGTTAAGCATTGTGGCTAATCGGCCGGGCTCACCCCTGTAATCTTAGCACTTTGGGAGGCCAAAGCGGGCAGATTGCCTGAGCTCAGGAGTTCAAGACCAGCCTGAGCAACAACGGTGAAACCCTGTCTCGGCCGGGCATGGTGGCTCAAGCCTGTAATCCCAGCACTTTGGGAGGCCGAGATGGGTGGATCACGAGGTCAGGAGATCAAGACCATCCTGGCTAACACAGTGAAACCCCGTCTCTACTAAAAAAAATACAAAAAACTAGCCGGGCGAGGTGGTGGGCACCTGTAGTCCCAGCTACTCGGGAGGCTGAGGCAGGAGAATGGCATAAACCCAGGAGGCGGAGCTTGCAGTGAGCTGAGATCCAGCCACTGCACTCCAGCCTGGGCGACAGAGCGAGACTCTGTCTCAAAACAAAACAAAACAAAAAGAAACCCTGTCTCTACTAAAATACAAAAAATTAGCCAGGCATGGCAGCGTGTGCTTGTAGTCCCAGCTACTCGGGAGGCTGAGGCAGGAGAATTGCTTAAACCCAGAAGGCAGAGGTTTCAGTGAGCCGAGATCGCACCACTGCACTCCAGCCTGGGCAACACAGCAAGACTCCATCTCAAAAAAGAAAAAGAAAAGAAAGAAAAAAAGAATTGTGGCTAATCGAGGAAAAGGAACATGGTCGAAACAGTGAGCTTGGCTCTCCACCAGGGTATTTTGGGGCCTCCAGCTAGGGGCACCTTAGAGCCACAGGTGGGACAAAGCAAAATCCCACCAACCCCTCTGGGGCTGGAGCCAATAAGGTTTCGTTGCATTAGCTCGCCAGAGACCTTTGGGATCTGTAGGAACCTGTGTGTCACTGACCTGTGCTGTCACTTTACAGAGGCTCCGGTAGCCTTGGAAAAGCTTATGGAAGTCATTCCACACACATGCCAGAATCTGTCAGTGACAGCTCTATTGGCTTTTTTCACAGAATGGAATGGATGACAGGTGTCTACAGTCTCATGAAGAATGGAAGCTTCTGCTCATGGAGTACCCTGATCTGACCGGGTGTCTTGCTGGGTGTTTTATGTGGTTTCCATGTATTCTTTCAGCCTCTTGTAAGGTTGCTGTCAGCACCATGTAGTTAGTAGATGAAAGTCCTTGGGTTGGAACAGAACTCAGTCACTCTTGCTTTTCCATGAAGTGTTAACTTGAAATAATATTTTAAATAGCATCTATTCTCACACCTCAAACATTCAGCGTGAGAACTGGAAAAGCAGAGAATAGTAACATTTGGGAGAAAGGATCAAATATAACTACAGATAAATATTTTCTTGGCCAGGCACAGTGGCTCATGCCTTTAATCCCAGCACTTTGGAAGGCTGAGGTGGGCAGATCACTTGAGGTCAGGAGTTTGAGACCAGCCTGGCCAACATGGTGAAACCCTGTCTCTACTAAAAATATAAAAACTAGGCCAGGCATGGTGGATCACGCTTGTAGTCCCAGCACTTTGGGAGGCCGAGGCAGGTGGATGACCTGAAGTCAGGAGTTCAAAACCAGCCTGGCCAACACGATGAAACCCCATCTCTACTAAAAATACAAAAATTAGCCAGACATAGTGGTGGGCACCAGTTACTTGGGAGGCTGAGGCAGGAGAATTGCTTGATCCCAGGAGACGGAAGTTGCAGTGAGCTGACATGGCGCACAATCTTGGCCCACTGCAACCTCTGCCTCAAAAAAAATTTTTTTACACCTCTGTTACTGTCACAACTTTAAAAAGTTTTCAGGCTCAAATTCTAGATAAGGAGAAATTTTTATTGTTTACACTTAATTAAATTTGAGGTTTCCTTCAGTGCCCGATCCTTGTGACTGCTAGCTAATTTCCCAAAGTCATAAAGAAGTCTCTCAAAAATAACTAATACTCAGTCAGGCACGGTGTCTCACGCCTGTAATCCCAGCACTTTGGGAGGCGGAGGCGGGCGGATCACTTGAGGTCAGGAGTTCAAGACCAGCCTGGCCAACATGGTGAAATGCTGTCTGTAATAGAAATACAAAAATTAGCCAGGCATGGTGGCGGGTGCTTGTAATCCCAGCTACTTAGGAGGCTGAGACAGGAGAATGGCTTGAACCTGGGAGGTGGAGGTTTCAGTGAGCCAAGCTTTCACCATTCCACTTCAGTCTGGGGAACAGAGCAAGACTCTGTCTCAAAAAAAAAAAAAAAAGGAATAATATTCATGAACTCAGAATCTTCTGAATCCTCCTTGACCGCTGGATTTTCTTACTGTAGGAGGATCTCCTGATGCAGTCCAGCAAAGAACTTTTACATGTGGACCTCCCTGAAGATTTTCTAAGGAGCAAAGGTATTTATTTCTCTCAAATCTCTTCCTTTATCCACTTACCCGTTTCTATTTTGCATTGAGAATATAAGGGTTATAAGTCCCTGCCTTGTAAGGTGTACTTAATCATAGAAACTGTAACTTCGCTGATTGTATCTTAGTATTGCCCTTGGACATACTTGCACAGTGCACTGCAGCCTCAACCTCCTGGGCTCAAGCAATCTTCATACCACGGCCTCCCAAGTAGCTGGGACCACAGGTGTGAGCCACCATGCCTGACTAATTTTCTATTTTGTTTGTTTTATTTTGTAGAGTCAAGGTCTCACCATGTTACCTAGGCTGGTCTCGAACTCCTGGGCTCAGGTGATCCTTCTGCCTCTGCCCCACAAAGTGCAGGATTACAGGCATGAGCCACCGCACCCAGCAAGTCCCTTTCTTTTGAGTGTGTTGAACCTTTATTGGATTTTATATCATCAAATATACTATATTTGCCTGTTTAGATGGGTTAACTGGGACAGAGGAGACATGTACCCACTATAGTTCAGCATGTAGTAGTGTATCCTATTCTTGTTCTGTGGGGTCAGGGATGAGAGAAAATGTTTACTCCAGGTCACCTTGAGCATTTTCAAGGCAGTTTCATTACCTCTTTTTGCTTCTCAAAACAGTGGTTGGGTATAGAGATCTGAGATTATTACTTTTAGATTGGTTGATTGATTGAGGAGGAAGCTGAGGTCCAAAAGAGAGTAGCTGAGGTAAGGTTCTCCTCTTCTCACCCCAAGGCTAAAAATAATCTTAGATTACTTTAGAGAGGACTGTGTGTCAATTAAGGCTAATCTAGAATCATCAGGCTGGGCACAGTGGCTCACGTCTGTAATCCCAGCACTTTGGGAGGCCAGGGTGGGAGGATTGCCTAAGTCCAAGAGTTTGAGACTAGCCTGGGCAACATGGCAAAACCCCTTTTCTACAAAAAAATGCAAAAATTAGCATGGCAGCACACACACCTGTGGTCCCAACTACTCGGGAGGCTAAGGCAGAAGTATCACTTGAGCCCTGGGAGGTTGAAGCTATAGTGAGCCATGATCACACCACTGTACTCCAGCCTGGGCAACAGAGCAAGACCCTGTCTCACTAAATAAATAAATAATATAATATAATCAGAACCTCACAAAGAGAAGATAAAGTGAATACGCTAAGTCAGTGGTCCCCAGCATTTTTGGAGTCAGGGCCCTGTTTCATGGAAGACAGTTTTTCCTCGGATCTGGCGGGGTAGTTGCTTTCAGGATGACTCAAGTGCATTGCATTTATTGTGCACTTTGTTTCTATTATTTCATTGTAATATATAATGAAATAATTATACAATTTCCCATAATATAGAATCAGTGGGAAGCTGAGCTTGTTTTTCTGCAACTAGGTGGTCCCCTCTGGGGTTGATGGGAGACCGTGACAGATCATCAGGCATTAGATTCTCATAAGGAGCTCGGAACCTAGATGCCTCACATGTGCAGTTCACAATGGGGTCCACACTCCTATGAGAATATAATGCTGCTGTTTATCTGACAGGAAGCAGAGCTCAGGCAGTAATACAAGCATGCAGAGCAGCTGTACATGCAGATGAAGCTTTGCTCACTTGCCTACCGCTCACCTCCTGCTATGCAGCCCAATTTCTAACAGACCAAGGATGGGTACTGGTCCATGGCCCAGGGTTGGGGACCTCTGCATTAAATTATATGAACATTTTGTTACTGTGATAAAACATCGGATTTGACTCTTAGCTTCTTGGCAGCCTGGACAGAAAAGGAAGCACAGATCTTTCTTATGAAAAAGGACATTTGTCCCAGTTTATCACCCTGCTTCCTGCTGCTACAGATTTCCTCTGTGGCTCAAAGGCTTGACTGTCCAATGTAGATTAAAGGACATTCCTCCAAAGATGAGAAATGTTGTTTTGTACATAAATCTCACCCTGTTCTTGCCTTACTAGGGATGCAGTTTAGTGGCCCCCTAACCCCACCCTCAAGATCTTTTTAGTGGGGCTCCAGTATTGCTGTATTCCGTCTTTAGTATATTTTCACCTACATCTTACCACAGAATTTACTGTCTGTTTAACTATACTTTCACTTAACCACCGAACTGGCCTTTTAAACAGGAGAACCAGAGTTATTTTCTGCTTGGAAATCTGCCTTATCAAAATTACCTGGCTGCTCTCCACCTAAAAAGCTGGTCCACATTGGACATAGATAAGATGAACTCTCCTGAGTAATGTTTGCAGCTAAATTACTCTGTGACACTTTTCTTCATCTTCTAATATCACGCTTATTTAATGACTTAAATTGGTAAAATATTTGATTTTTTTTCCTCCTACAAACCCGTGTATAAGGGTTTCAGTTTGGTATAGGGGAACTTGAAATCAACAGCTCTACTAGAGTTTTTAGCAGCAATGGCCTAGTTCATTCTGTTCCCCAAGAACCTTCCAAGGGATTCCTGTGTTGCACATGAGGAAGCAAGCTCAGCTGTCCAAAGTCACAGCCAGTCATAGCAAGCCAGAGAAGAAGGTTCTATGGAGACAGGCCTGTGAAGATGTTGAGTCCTGAGAGCATGAGCAATATATGCCATCACCATGGATTTGATTTAAATAGACCCACATGCTCTTCTGTAGTGTGGCCAGCATTTCAGCTTGCTCTACCAAGGTCAGGCATCTGCTACTTTATCTTTGCTATGGAATTAAGAACTGAATGATGCCAGCCAGCCGGGCGCAGTGGATCCAGCACTTTGGGAGGCCGAGGCGGGCAGATCATGAGGTCAGGAGATCGAGACCATCTTCGCTAACACAGTGAAACCCCATCTCTACTAAAAATACAAAAAAAAAAAAAAATTAACTGAGCATGGTGGCAGGCGCCTATAGTCCCAGCTACTCGGAAGGCTGAGGCGAGAGAATGGCGTGAACCTAGCAGGCGGAGATTGCGCCACTGCATTCCAGCCTGGGGTGGCAGAGCAAGACTCCGTCTCAAAAGAAAAGAACTGAATGATGCCTATTAGAAATCAGGCTTGTCTCCAGGGCTCCAGCTGCCAAAATCTTCGCTCTGCCCCAGATTTAAGTTTTCTTTCTTTTTTTTTTTTTTTCTTTCTGTCACACATAGGTAATAGATGATTGTAAGCTCTAGGCACAATCATATGTCTGCTGCCTCTCAATTAGGTAAAAAGGCAATAGACTGAACATTTTAAAAGGACTTCTGTAATAACCAGAAGGAGCCTTTAATTGGTAGGATGCACTTTTGCCTATCATTTCTTATTTCTTGATTGCTGTAGCGCAGACACATGAGAAGTGGGCATGGTGGAGCAATGGTGGGATTATCTGAGTTGACTGGCCATCTCACAGGGGAGATCCTCTCCATCGGGCATTCTTGCTGGTTCCTTGCCCTTTCTGCTGCCCTCACTTTTAATATGCCTCTTTCAACATAATTTTCTGTTAATTTTACAAAACTGATGTCACCAAGTTTATTTGTTTTATCTTGTTTTTCAGAGAGTTCCCTGTAATGGGGCTTGTCTGGGAAGTTTATGTGTAAGAAAGGTGAAATGATATCAGGAACAATGGCAATATTAGTTCCTACTCATTATTGTGAGACTTCATTCCCACAGTAGTGATTTCCACGAAGACTTATTTAGAAGGGTCACCAAAAATTGGAAGAGCATTGAGGAAATACATTTTGAGGAAGAGGTGAAAGTAGTCAAGGAGGGAAAATCTACCTTATATAATTTGGAGAACTAGATGTTTATTTTTATTTTATTTTATTTATTTTGAGATGGGTTCTCACTCTGTCGCCCAGGCTGCAGTGCAGTGGCACGATTTTTGGCTCACTGCAACCTTCGCCTCCAGGGTTCAAGCGATTCTCCTGCCTCAGCCTCCCAGGTAGCTGGGATTACAGGTGCCTGCCACCATGCACGGCTGATTTTTTTGTATTTTTAGTAGAGACAAGGTTTCACCATGTTGGTCAGGCTGGTCTTAAACTCCTGATCTCAAGTGATCTGCCCACCTGTGCCCCCAAAAGTGCTAGGATTACAGGCGTGAGCCACCACGCCCAGCTGTGTACTTACAAATTCTTGAATCGGGCAGCACCGTCTGCTGTAATAGGGAAAGTGGACTAGTTTCACAATGATAAGTATTGTGTGTTGAATCAGGATTTTGAGGCTGCCTTTTGTAAATGATTGGTAACTGAAAACCTGTGACTTGCAGTATATATTTGTTAATCTAATATTTGCTGACTCCAAACATGTTAAAATGCTGTGTCTAGCCTAGTTATTCCATTTTAACTATTCTCAGGTTCAGTAAAATAAAAAAACAGAGCAAAGGAAAGGCACCTTTTATATGGCAGGCACTGTCCCACATGACATCTTACATGCATTTTTTAATGTAATCCTCAGTGTAGAACTGAGATAATTGTACTTTCCCCACCTTCTACAATAGAAGAAACCAAGACTTAGAGTTAAATCACAGAGCTGCAGGGCACAGTGACTCACACCCATAATCCCAGCACTTTGAGAGGCTGAGGCAGGAGGATTGCTTGAGCTCAGGAGTTCAAGGCCAGCCTGGGCAACATAACTAACCCTGTTTCTACAAAAAATATAAAAATTAGCTGGACGTGGTGGCGTGTGCCTGTAGTCCCAGCTCCTTGGGAGGCTGAGGTAAGAGGATCGCTTGAGCCCAGGAGTTGGAGGCTGCAGTAAGCCATGATGGTACCACTGCACTCCAGCCTAGGCAACAAAGTGAGACACTGTCTCAAAAAAAAAAAAAGTATCACAGAGCCATGATTGAAGCTGAGCTGGTCTGGCTTCACAGTCAGGGCTCTTTCTCATAGTAATTGCTGCTCTCAGGACCTATTGAGAAATAGATAGGGAAGCCCTAGAAACTCAGTATTAATAACATTTGTTTATTTGACCTAACTGTATTCATTCATTAATTTTACGAATATTCATTAAGTGCTCTTGTGCTTTTATATACCAGGCATTATGCTGAACCATAAGGAAGAGAACAAAACAAGATCCTTAACCCTCACAGAGTTTATATTCTAGTAAGAATTAGATTTTAGTTTTTGTTCTTTTTTTTTGGAACAAGGTCGCTTACTCTGTTACCCAGGCTGGAGTGCAGCAGTACGTTCACAGCTCTTTGCAGCCTTACTGTCCTGGACTCAAGCATCCTTCTGCCTCAGCCTCCCAAGTAGCTGGGACTAAAGGCACTCGCCACCATGCTCAGCTGATTTTTTTTTTTTCTTTTACATTTTTTTGTACAGACAGAGTGTCCCTGTGTTGCCCAGGCTGGTTCAAATTTCTGGGCTCAAGCATTCCTCCTGTCTCAGCCTCCCAAAGTATTGGGATCACTGTTGTGAGGTACTGCACCTAACCAGGAATTAGATTTGTTTTGTTTTGTTTTTTGGTTTTTGAGACAGAGTCTTGCACTGTCACCCAGGCTGGAGTGTAGTGGCATGATCTTGCTCACTGCAACCTCCGCCTCCTGGGTTCAAGCGATTCCCCTGCTTCAGCCTCCCCAGTATCTGGGATTACAGGCATATGCCACCATGCCCAGCTAATTTTTGTATTTTCAGTAGAGACAGGTTTTTGTTATGTTGGCCAGGCTAGTCTTGAACTCCTAACCTCAAGCAATCCACCCACCTCAGCCTCCCAAAATGCTAGGATTACAGGCATGAGCCACCATGCCTGGCGGATCTTTAAATAGATTTGCATTTTGCTTTTTCTGTTTAATACGAGTGTCTTGTTTTTTATATATATATAAAATCATGTGTACATATACCCATACATATACGCATGTTCATGTGTATAGTGTGCTAGTCAAGGTTCTCTTAGAGGAACAAAACCAATAGATCACCTGAGGTCGAGAGTTTGAGACCAGCCTGGCCAACATGGTGAACCCCCATCTCTAGTAAAAATTTAAAAAAAAATTACCTGGGCGGGCCGGGCATAGTGGCTCATGCCTGTCAGCACTTTGGGAGACCGAGGCAGGCGGATCACCTGAGGTCAGGAGTTCGAGACCAGCCTGGCCAACATGGCAAAACCCCATCTCTACTAAAAGTACAAAAATTAGCCAGACATGGTGGCAGGCACCTATAATCCCAGCTACTTAGGAGGCTGAGGCAGGAGAATTGCTTGAACCCAGGAGGTGGAGGTTGCAGCGAGCTAATATCGTTCCACTGCACTCCAGCCTGGGCGACAAGAGTGAGACTCCATCTCAAAAAGAAAAACATTAGCTGGGTGTGGTTGCAGGCACCTAGAATCCCAGCTACTCAGGAGGCTGAGGCAGGAAAATCGCTTGAACTGGGAGGCGGAGGTTGCAGTGAGCCGAGATTGTACTACTGTACTCCAGCATGGGCAACAGAGCAAGACTCTATCTGAAAAAAATAAATAAGTAGATAAATAAATAAAATTTTATGTATAGTTGTTTTTTTCCAAGGACTAATTTTATCTAAGACATCTAGTTTCAAGTAATGAAAAAATGGTCATCTAGTAAAATAAGCTGTTACTGTGAGTCTGCTTTATTAATGTTTTAAAATGAAAGCCTCTTAAGACTGAATGAGAGTACAACACAGGGACATGTTTCTATGTTGTATTCAGTTGTCCAGCATTGATTTGTGAACTCTGTATAACTTTCAGCAAGAGGCATTTGTTGAAAATTATCTGTTTCTGCCAGATATAATTTTGGCCCTCTTATATTTTCAGAGAAGAACAAAATCAATGATATAGCATGCTAACTTTCCAGTTTTCTTTTCGAGTTGGGTCTTCTTGTTGCCCTTGGTAGCATAGCATAATAAAATGCATGAAGGTAGACCAAATGATTTTTTATTACTGCATACTAATTTGGATCTATTTATCTTGTTCAGAAGGAAATGTACAGATTACAGCTGAAATTCTGCTAAAATCCACTGAAGTACAAAGTGTGAAGGTCAATGGGACTAAGACGGATAATAATGAAGGACACAAAAATGGCAATGTGAGTAAAGATCTCTCAGCTGGATGCAGCGAATTCCCAGAAGTAGACAAAATCATGAACAGTGATGAGGTTTCAGAAACCACCACATTAGTTACCCCAGAACCTTTAACCTTTGTGGACCCTGTATTAACAGAAGCAACTCCTAAAGAAAAAGAATGTGAAGAATTAAAAAGTTGTCCTTGGTCGTCATTACCAGGAAGCGGTGCCATTTCTAATGTGGACAATGGGAAGGAAGAGCTGTGTAAACTAAACCTTGTCTGTGAAGCAGATGACAATCACCAAAAGATTCATGGACACCATAATGAACAACCCAGTTCTACACGTGATAGTCCCACAGCCACAAGCCCCTTGAAAGAAAATTCTGAAGTTTCATGTTTCACATCAGACTTGTCTGGTCCAGAGTCCAGAACAATATCCTTAGAAAACTGGGGTTTTGAAGGTGGTGGTTTGCTAAAAAGATCTGCTGAAAAGACAGACAATTGTTATTTTTATAGGGGGGACGATCAAGGGAAGAACTTGGCTTCTAGAGAAGAAAATGAAGAACAGCTTTTGATTCCCAGGAGTGAAAGAGGTGGACCTTTTCTTATTAATGCCAGGGAACCAGAAAAGGAGATTAGTGGTGGTGGTTCTGGTGAAAAAGAGCCTGTTGTTTCTCCAAAGGAAAATATCCACAATGACTGTTGCATTCAAGACAGTCTCCATACAAGGAGATCTAGTTCATTAATGCCCAGTTTTTTTACTGAAGCCACAGAAGTAATGTTAAATAAAAGTGATTTGAAAATTACTTTACACATTCAAGGTAACTTGACAAACCTTGAGGACCATAAAGAAACTTCTACTAATATGAGCCATCCAGGTGGACACTCTGAAGAAAGCAGTTTTTCCTCTTTGATGCAGATTGAAGAGGCAGAACAGACAACCCCTATAGAGCCCAATGTATTAAGTAAATCTTTTTACACTAAAGACTGTAACTCCTTAGTCAGCATCCAGAGAAATCTGGAAAGCAACACCCAGTTAAATGAAGCATCATGTAATGATTTTCTGTTTGAAAGAAAATCCATTGTGAGTTTAATGCCAGAGGATCAGATAAGTCCTGTAAGTGAGGTATTAAAACCCAAGAAAGGTACTGCACTGTTGCCACCATCCCCAGAATTTCATCACAGACCTGAGTCAGAAAAAGTTATACAGACCTCACATGATGATATTCCACTTTTAGATGAACAGAGCATAGCCTGTGAGATGAATGAACTTTCTTGTACCAATGAATTGGTTGTAAACAAAGTAGAAAATGAATGTGTTTTAAATCAACAAGTGTCCCTTAATTCTCAAGACCATGCAAAGTTGCCAACTGACTCTCTACTTCATTTAAACAAGGAGATGCCTTTAGCAACAGGCAGAGATGCCCATCAGAGCCATCATCCTCCATTAGAGGGTGGAGCAGATGTCATTGCTGATATACATACCATTCCCGTTCAGACAAAAGTGAAAGACATCTCTCCACCAGGTAACCAAACCTGTGGTGCCTCTTCAAACAGTCCCACCTTAAACATCAAACCAGGAAGCCTAGAGAGAAAAAAAGAAATGGCTGATTCAGGAACAAAAGCTCTACATTCCATGCTTCGCTCAAATAAGAGAGAAGCAGCTGGCTTTCCTCAAGTGGTCTCTGTCATAGAATGTCACAGTGTTCAATCTCAGGATATCTCTAACTGTCATTGTGTAAGAAAAAATGCATCCGAAGAAAACATGTGTTCTGCTTGTGCTGCTTTCAAGTCCAGCAAAATCAGCCTGCAAGTTGATAACTCTTTGATAACAAAATATGAAAATGCATTTCAGCACCGTGCTCACCAGTGCCAAGGAACAGGACACTCTGTGGAGAAAAGCAGCTGTAAAGTGAGTTATACATCAGAGGAAAGGGAATTTGATGGGAGAGAAACGAATGGCAGCCTTCCAGGAGATAAGATAGAAACGAATGGCAGCCTTCCAGGAGATAAGATCAGAAACAAAATGACAGCAGGCTTGTTAAATAGTGGAATTTCAAACAAAACCATTCACACCTCCAGTAACATCAAACTCATTGAGGAAGGGCTGGAAGGAAAGGAGCAGGATGTATCCAAAGAAACTGTATTTTGTAAGTATAACATCTCTGATCATGCTATACAAGAACTTAACCAGACTGTAAACATTCCAAGTCCTGAAAAAGTGTTGGACCAGTCTCCTACTGTTACGTTTTCCAGTTTTAAAAACGTAAAAGCAGTTGAAACTCTGGATCAGAAGGCAGATGAAGTTCTTGATTGTCAGAGTAACCAAAACAGACCAGATGAATGCAAAAGTGAAGGTCAGTCAGCCAAGGAGACACTAGGTAGTGACCACAGAGAGACTGTCACCGAGCCTCATGAGGAGGTAAACCACAACCAAAAGGATCTGCTGGTCAGCTCAGGCAGTAATAACTCACTACCTTGTGGTAGTCCAAAGAAAGGCAGTTTGAAAGGAGCCTTTGTCAAGATGTCTGGTTGTGATGAGTCCACAGAAGGTGTGGTAGACATCGTCTACACGGACTGTAGTAATAAGCTTACAGAAGGTGTGCTGGACGTGAAGGCATCTAATCCACTGGATTGTGGTGCAAGGCAAGAGAAACTGGCATTCCAAGAGGACTCAAGGAGTACCTTGTCTCAGAGAGAACTGGATGCTGCAGCTGCACATACAGGAACAACTGGCCAGGACTCAGATTTCCCAGTTACTGCTGCTTCTACAGTGGACTTTCTCAAAATAAAATCATGTGAAGAAAACGTATGCAGATCTTTAAAAGACTGTGAAATGGAAAAGTGTTCAGACTCTTGTGCCCATGAGATGGAGTCTGTTGCAGATCATGAACCAAATAAAATAATATTGGGCAGAGTAAATATGTCTTTAAATGATACCCATTATGGACAGCAAAATAAAGGAACATCTCTCAGAGAAACACAAGAAATGACTGAAGGATCAAGACTAGAACTAAACTCTGAGTTTGGCAAAGAAAGTACCTTTGGAATTTCCTCAAAAGAGTTGATGTCTTGCCATGATGTAAGCTCTGTTTCCCTAAGAAGCCTGAAATCAATTGAAATAATGTCTTCTCAAGAAAATTCAGAAACTAATATTAATAGTGAAGAAACTGACCTGAAAAATCTGTGTAAACCAAAAGATGGTGAAATGCTTTGTGAAAATGTAAAGGACTGCACAGTCTTTCCTGAGATGAAGGAAAGAGTATCAAGAGATAGGAGTAATTCTAGTGACACAGACAGCATATGTACCTGTGTGGAAAAGAATGCTCGCAAAGCTTGCCACTCTCACGAGAATTTCTCTGACAGGCATTTGCCTTTGACAGTGAAAACAGAAATTAAAGTGAAAGAAGAGACCGAAGAGCATCAGAGGGGACTGCTGGGTGACTTAACTGTTGGGGAGCAATCTGAGGAGATGGTTACCAGAGAAGCTGGCAATGGCGATCATATGAGCAACATCTCTCAGACCCATGTTAAATGCCAGAGGATGCTTAATCATGCTGAAAAACAGCAGAGCCCTGAGGTTTTGGACTATATGTTGCAGAAAGAAGAGAAATATATACATCAACAAAAAGCACATACAGTATCAGAACAATGCATATCATCTAGTCTGTTTTTAGATGATGCACAAAATAAGAACCAAGCCAAGGTTGGCAAAGATGAGTCCACCACGATGAATGAAATCACCCTAGCAAAGCTGGCCAAGGACAACATTGTGGCACAGACTCAGAAGTTAAAAGACCAGAAGGAGGAAAGCTTACATCATCCATTAAAGAAGGACATTGAGTCATGCACAAGTCCTTGCCTTCTTGGTGCCCCTCGGAAAGCAGAGGACCCCTCCTCTGCTGGGTGTGATCAAATACATGGTGCCTTTGCGAAGAAAGGAATGCTTCCCTTAAAGAAGCAGCCCCATCGAACTTGTAAGAAAGTTTCCTGTCAGGAGCAAACCATTGTGGGGAGAAAAATAGGTAAAATCAGAAGTTCTGCCTTTTTAAAGAGTTCCTCCAATGCCGTCCCCACAAAAGCACACAGACTTCTCAGTTTGTGCACTCTGTCTGCATCTACACAATTAGAACCTGAAACAGCACCTACCAAGAGCTTGATTAGTCACATACCAAAGCAGACGGCTACACCGTGCCATCCCTTGAGGAGCCTGAATTTTAGGAAGACTACCAAAGAATCAGCCTTACTAAACAAGCTGTCCATCCTTGCCTCCAAACTGGCCCCAGCCATGAAGACTCAGAAACTAAGATACCGACGGAGTTCCTCTGAACTTCTTCCAATGGCTAAAAGCTACAAGCGCCTCAGATATAAAAGGCTCCTGGATGGATTTTCATCCAACACAGAACAGCTGAATCCATATTTGGCAGCTAGTGGATGGGATAAGAGGCCTAACAGTAAGCCCGTGGCACTTTATTCTCTCGAATCCATCAAGATGACCTTCATAGATTTGAGCAACAAGATGCCGTCCCTGCTGTTTGGTTCTGAAATCTTCCCAGTATCCTTTCATGTAAAATCATCCAGCTCAGATTGCACGACTGAGTCCTCAAGGACTTTTCCTGAGCACTGTGCTCCGGCAAGGCTTGCCTTAGGAGAGGCCCTCCAGTGCCCGTCTCAACCTCCCAAGTGGACCTTTTCTTTCTTCTTGTCCCACGGTTGCCCTGGGATGGCCACATTCAGGGAAGACACTGGCCTCCATAGTCAGACCCACACTCAGGCTCCTCCCCAGCCTCCAGCTCCTCTCCAAGACTATGGAGGCACTGCCATAGTCCAGACCAGAGCAGACTGCTCTGTCCTTGGCCTTCACACACTTCTAGCACTTTGTTCCCCAGGATGTTACCGAATCTGGACAAAAAAACGGAGCTTCTCCAGCCACATGCCTACCATGCAGAGGCTCTTCATGACCCAGTTTACACAGGGCTTGAAAGGGTTACGGTCTCCAGCCTCCATAGCAGACAAAGTCTTCTGTTCTCTACCCTACTCGGTGGGCAGAGTCCTATCCATTTGGAGCCAGCATGGGCCTTCTGCCTGCTCCTTCGAAATCTCTTCTCTTCATTCCACTCACTGCAAGCGGCAACCAAGTCTGGGTACCACAAGCAGGTAAAAATCTGTCCGCTATTCTTTACAAATGTCCCATATTTGCTTCCTGTCACTGGGGAGATGAGAGGGGAACTGCGGAAGGTGCAAGGCTATTTAGAGTCCTCTTAGGACTGCATTTTCTATTTACCTTGCCAAATATCTGCCGAGAAAATCCAACAGTAATTCTTAAGCATGGGACCCCCCCACACCCTGCTCCATTTTCCTGTAGAACTCACTTCTGTGTTTCACACCATTCTTTTTTCTGTCCATTTCATTCCTCAAACCATCAAGTCTGTTGAATCTATTCACTCTTGTCACCCAGGATGGAGTGCAATGGCACAATCTAGGCTCCCCGCAACCTCCGCCTCCCAGGTTCAAGTGATTCTCCTCCCTCAGCCTACTGAGTAGCTGGGATTACAGACATGTACCACTACACCCAGCTAAGTTTTTGTATTTTTTAGTAGAGATGGGGTTTTTCCATGTGAGTCAGGCTGGTCTCGAACTCCTGACCTCAGGTGATCCGCCCGCCTCAGCCTCCCAAAGTGCTGGAATTATATGCATGAGCCACCGCAAGCAGCCTGCTTTTTTTTTTTTTTTTTTTGAGACAGAGTTTCATTCTTGTCACCCAGGCTGGAATGCAGTGGTGCAATCTTGGCTCACCACGACCTCTGATTACATGCATGAACCACTGCAACCAGCCTGCTTTTTCTTCTTTGAGACGGAGTTTGACTCTGTCGCCCTGGCTGGAGTGCTGTGGCGTGATCTCGGCTCACTGCAAGCTCCGCCTCCCAGGTTCACGCCATTCTCCTGCTTCAGCCTCCCGAGTAGCTGGGAGTACAGGCGCCCGCCACCATGCCCGGCTTTTTTTTTTTTTTTTTTGAGACAGAGTCTCATTCTTGTCACCCAGGCTGGAATGCAGTAGTGTAATCTCGGCTCACCGTGACCTCTGCCTCCCGGGTTCAAGTGATTCTCCTTCCTGCCTTAGCCTCCTGAGTAGCTGGGATTACAGGCAACTGCCACCATGCCTGGCTAATTTTTGTATTTTTAGTAGAGACGGGATTTCACCATGTTGGCCAGGCTGGTCTCGAACTCCTGACATCTGGTGATCCTCTCACCTTGGCCTCCCAAAGTGCTGAGATTACAGGCGCTAGCCACCACACCCAGCTGAATCTTTTCTACTCTTGCATCCACCTTGCAGAAAACAAACACCCATTACAAGTGAAAGATTATAAATAGTAACACGTAATCGCTTGTAACATTATCTCCTTCACAAAGCATTAAACAGCCAGCACCTAACTCTGTTTGATATGTAGAAGACACAGAATAAATATATTTTTAGTTAATGAATAAATTACATAGGTATCACCAGATCTGGTTTATGAACCCCTGCCTTTGTTTTGGCAATGTAGAGGCTTCAAAAATTGGCATTTACCTACTTCAGTTTTAGGATTTATAGAACTTAAAGTGAACTGAGAAGGAGTTCTTGTGGTGTTATCATTGAGAATAGTTGGAAATAGTTTCATCAATATCATTGTACCTTCTAATTGAAAATAGAGAAAAAAAAAGAGAAGAAAAAGTCTAGAGTTAAAGTACTCAGCTTAAAAATCCCTGGCTGGGCGTGGTGGCTCTTGCCTGTAATTCCAGCACTTTGGGAGGCCGAGGCGGGTGGATCACAAGGTCAGGAGAACAAGACCATCCTGGCCAACATAGTGAAACCCTGTTCTCTGTTAAAAATACAAAAAATTAGCCGGGCGTGGCAGCAGGCACCTGTTGTCCCAGCTACTTGGGAGGCTGAGGCAGGAGAATGGCGTGAACCCAGGAGGCAGAGATTGCAGTGAGCCAAGATCGCGCCATTGCCCTCCAGCCTGGGTGACAGAACGAGACTCCGTCTCAAAAAAAAAAAAAAAAAAGAATCCCTAAAAAGCCGCTATAGACATGATAGATAAATCCTCCTCTTTGTAATTATTTAAGTAAACAAAATATTTTTTAATTTGCCCTTACTATTGATTGCTACAGTTGAAAGATTAGACATCAAAAAGCCTTAATATTCCAAATAACTTAGGAGGGCCTTGTTCATTGTGTGTCTCTAACGTAGAATCATTATGTGTCAATAAAGTGGGCTGGTTCAGGCAGGATGCAGTGGTTCATGCCTGTAAGCCTAGCACTTTGGGAGGCCAAGGCAGGTGGATCTCTTTAGTCCAGGAGTTTGAGACCAGCCTGGGAAACATGGCAAAACCTTGTCTCTGCAAAAAAAAATACAAAAATTAGTCAGGCATAGTGGCGTTTGCCTGTAGTCCCAGCTACTCAGAGACTTGGTCAGGAGGATCCTTTGAACCCAGGAGGCGGGGGTTGCAGTGAGCTGAGATCACGCCACTGCACTCTAGCCTAGACAACAGAGCAGGATTCCATCTCCAAAAAAAAAAAAAAAAAATAGGCCAGGAGTGTGGTGGCTCATGCCTGTAATCCCAGCACTTTGGGAAGCCAAGGCGGGCTGATCAACTGAGGTCAGGAGTTCAAGACCAGCCTGACCATCATGGAGAAACCCCGTCTCTACTAAAAGTACAAAATTAGCCGGGCGTGGTGGCAGATGCCTGAAATCCCAGCTACTCTGGAGGTTGAGGCAGGAGAATCGCTTTAACCCGGGAGGTGGAGGTTGTCCTGAGCCAAGATCACACCATTGCCCTCCAGCCTGCGCAACAAGAGCGAAACTCCGTCTCAAAAAATAAAAAAATAAATCCCATCTCTACTAAAAGTACAAAAATTAGCCAGATGTAGTGGTGCATGCCCATAATCCCTGCTACTCAGAGGCTGAGGCACAAGAATCAGCAGAGGTTGCAGTGAGCTGAGATCTTGCCACTATATTCCAGCCTGGGCGGCAAAGTGAGATTGTGTCTCAAAAAGAAAATTTCAACAACAACAAAGCTGCTGGTGGCCAGGTGAGGTGGCTTATGCCTATATTCCCAGCGCTTTGGGAGGCCAAGGTGGGCGAATCAACTGAGGTCAGGAGTTCAAGATCAGGCTAGCCAACATGGTGAAACCTTGCCTCTACTAAAAATATGAAAATTATCCGGATGTGGTGGTTCATGCCTGTAATCCCAGCTACTCAGGAGGCTGAGGCAGGAGAATTGCTTGAACCTTGAACCTGGGAGGCAGAGGTTACGGTTAGCCAAGATTGCATGACTGCACTCCAGCCTGGGCGACAGAGTGAGACTCTGTCTCAAAAATAAATAAATAAATAAACAACAAAACTGCTGGTTCATATTGTGTCGTTCCCTGAGCATCTTAGCAGAAAAACAAATAGAAGTGTCAGAAAAAAATACCCTGGAAGATGAACATTACTGACTAAAATTAAAAGATGAATTGCTGTTACAAGTACATGTCCTACAGTTTTTTGTTGTTTTTTTCCTGAGATGGAGGTTCGCTGTTGTTGCCAGGCTGGAGTGCAGTGGCGCAATCTTGGCTTACCACAACCTCTGCCTCCGAGGTTCAAGTGATTCTCCCGCCCCAGCCTCCTGAGTAGCTGGAATTGCAGGCATGCGCCACCACGTCCACCTAATTTTGTATTTTTAGTAGAGATGGGGTTTCTCCATGTTGGTCAGGCTGATCTTGAACTCCTGACCTCAGGTTATCTGCACGCCTGGCCTCCCAAAGTGCTGGGATTACAGGCGTGGGCCACCATGCCCGGCCTTTATAATTATTTTTTCAAGTTCACTTATTATGGCCGGGCACAGTGGCTCATGCCTGTAATCTCAGCACTTTGGGAGGCTGAGGCGGGTGGATCACAAGGTCAGGAAATTGAGACCATCCTGGCTAACATGGTGAAACCCTGTCTCTACTAAAAAAAATACAAAAAAATTAGCCGGGCGTGGTGGCGGGCGCCTGTAGTCCCAGCTACTCAGGAGGCTGAGGCAGGAGAATTGCTTGAACCCAGGGGTGGAGGTTGCAGTGAGCCGAGATCGCGCCATTGTACTCCAGCTGGGCGACAGAGCGAGACTCCACCTCAAAAAAAAAAAAAAAGTTCACTTGTCATAAGACAGCCATGAAAATACGTTAGAGTGACTCACGTTGTTTTAAATGCTAGTGTACTGCTTTTATTGTCTACTTTGTTGATATACCTCTAAAATCTCATAATTGCTCTGCTATGTATTTTTCTTTTTTTTTTTTTGAGACAGAGTTTCACTGTCGTCTCCCAGGCTTTAAATTGTGTTACTTCTGGCCAGGTGCAAAGGCTCACACCTGTCATGCCAGCACTTTGGGAGGCTGAGTCAGGTGAAACATGAGATCAGGAGATTGAGACCATCCTGGCTAACACGGTGAAACCCTGTCTCTACTAAAAATACAAAAATTAGCCGGGCGTGGTGACACACACCAACAGTCCCATCTACTCAGGAGGCTGAGGCAGGAGAATCACTTGAACCCAGGAAGTGGAGGTTGCAGTGAGCCGAGATCATGCCAGTGCACTCCAGCCTGGGCAACAGAGCAAGACTCCATCCCCAAAAAATGCTGCTTTCTCCAAACTATGTTTGTTCCTGCAGTTAGGATAGATGGTAGTTACTCTTTTCCCCCTGTGCAGGTGTAACCCTTTTGCCCCTTTTCGTCTTCCAGCGCTCTTCCTTTCCCACCTGATGTTTCTGTTCCCTGGTGTTGAAAATTTTCTCTGTTTCCCTTCCTATTTCTATCTTTTTATTTTATTTTACTTTATTTTATTTAAATTCAAATGGAAGGTGGAGGGGGTGGTATTTGTGGGTACTTTTCATTGGCTCTAAAAATGCCTTAGCACCATGTGCCTGGGCTTAGAGTTTAGAATTTTGCTTTTTTGGCCGGGCGCTGTGGTTCAAGCCTGTAATCCCAGCATTTTGGGAGGCCGAGACAGGTGGATCACGAGGTCAGGAGATCGAGACCATCCCAGCTAACACAGTGAAACGCCATCTCTACTAAAAAATACAAAAAACTAGCCGGGCGAGGTGGCGGGCACCTGTAGTCCCAGCTACTTGGGAGGCTGAGGCAGGAGAATGGCGTAAACCCGGGAGGCGCAGCTTGCAATGAGCTGAGATCTGGCCACCGCACTCCAGCCTGGGCAACAGAGCGAGACTCCATCTCAAAAAAAAAAAAAAAAAGAAGTTTGCTGTTTTTCTTTTCTTTCTTTCTTTCTTTTTTTTTCTTTTTTTTTTTTTTTTTCTTTTTTTTTTGAGGCAGAATTTCACTCTTGTCTCCCAGGCTGAAGTGCAGTGGCGCCACCCCAGCTCACTGCAACCTCTGCCTCCCGGGTTTAAGTGATTTTCCTGCCTCAGCCTCCTGAATAGTTGGGATTACAGGCATGCACCATCATGCCCGGCTAATTTTGTATTCTTTGTAGAGACAGGGTTTCACCAGATTGGCCAGGCTGGTCTCAAACTCTTGACCTTAGGTGATCCACCAACCTCAGCCTCCCAGAGTACTGTAATTACAGGTTGGAGTCACCGTGCCTGGCCAGAAGTTTGCTGTTTTTCTAAACAAGCTTAGAAATGGTTTCTAGCAGGCCAAGCACGGTGGCTCATGCCTATGTCAACACTTTGGGACACTGAGGTAAGCTGATCACAAGGTCAGGAGTTGGAGACCAGCCTGAACAATATGGTGAAACCCCGTGTCCACGAAAAATACAAAAATTAGTCCGGTGTCGTGGCGGGTGCCTGTAGTCCCAGCTATTCGAGAGGCTGAAGCAGGAGAATCACTTGAACCCACGAGGTAGAGGTTGCAGTGAGTTGAGATCGTGCCACTGCACTCCAGCTTGGGTGTCAAAGTGAGACTCCATCTCAAAAAAAAAAGTTTAATTATAAAGGAATTAACTTTTAACTTTTAATAGTTTTTTTGTTGTTGTTTTTGTTTTTGTTTTTTTTGTGTGTGAGATGGAGTCTTGCTCTGTCTTCCATATTGGAGTGCAGTGGTGTGATCTCGGCTCACTGCAACCTCTGCCTCCCGGGTTCAGCAATTCTCCTGCCTCACCCTCCCAAGTAGCTGGGATAACAGGCACGTGCCATCGTGCCCAGCTAGTTTCTGTATTTTTGTAGAGACGGGGTTTCATCATATTGGCCAGGCTGGTCTTGAACTCCTGACCTCATGTGATCCACCTGCCTCGGCTTCCCCAAAGTGCTGGGATTACAGGCATGAGCCACCACGGCCGGCCAATAGTTTTCTTCTATATAGCTATGTTGTTTTGTTTAGTTTGGTTTTTGAGACAGTCTCCCTCTGTCGCCCAGGCTGGAATGCAGTGGTATAATCTCAGCTTACTACAGTCTCTGCCTCCCGCATTCAAGCGATTCTCCTGCCTCAGCCTCCTAAGTAGCTGGGATTACAGGCACCCACCACCACACCCAGCTAATTTTTGTACTTTTAGTAGAGTTGGGGTTTTGCCATGTTGGCCAGGCTGTTCTTAAACTCCTTGCCTCAAGTGATCTGCCCACCTCAGCCTCCCAAAATGTTGGGATTACAAGTGTGAGCCACTGTGCCCAGCTGTATAGCTATGTTTTATGTGTAACTTGGCTTTAAAGAAAATAGTTGGGACGGGCGCAGTGGCTCGTGCTTGTAATCCCAGCACTTTGGGAGGCCAATGCGGGCGGATCACAAAGTCAGGAGTTCGAGACCAGCCTGACCAATATGGTGAAACCCCATCTCTACTAAAAATACAAAAATTACCTGGGCATGTTGGCACACTCCTGCAGTCCCAGCTACTCGGGAGGCTGAGGCAGAAGAATCTCTTGAACTTGGGAGGAGGAGCTTGCCGTGAGCCACAATTGCACCATTGCACTCCAGCCTGGGCAACAGAGCGAGACTCAGTCTCAACAAAAGAAAAATAAAAAGAAAATAATTGGTTTCTCTCTAATATTTTGTAAGGTTATAGAAACTGGCAGATTTTATTTTAATAGAGTCAGTACACAACTGAGTGGTATAATATATTCTTTAAATTTTTATTTATTTATTTTTATTTAGAGATGGGGTCTTGCCCTGTCACTCAGGCTGAAGTGCAGTGGTGCAGTCTTGGATTACTTCGGTCTTGACCTTCTGGGCTCAAGTAGTCTTCTCACCCCAGCCTCCTGAGTAGCTGGTACCACAGGTGCACTCCACCACCCCTGGGTAATTTTTGTATTTTTTGTGGAGACAAGGTCTCGCCATGTTGCCCAAGCTGCTCTTGAACTCCTAGGCTGAAGCGATCTGCCCACCTTGGCCTCCCAAAGTGCTGGGCTTATAGACATCAGCCACCTTGTCCAGCCACTGTTCTTTATTTCTGTCTCTGCCTTCTTTCCATTTAAGTTAGAAAATAATCTTCCTGTCAGTCTGCCTCCATTCCAGTGATGGGCACATAAATGTAACTCTCCTGGTTGGGAAGCTTTCCTCTTTCTGGGTAACTGACATTTCTTGTCTTCTTGGGGCTATCATGTGCTGATACCCACAATAACGTCAAAACTTTTCCTGTTATCCCACTGACCTTACCTGTTGCTTTTGTACTTTTACTTTAGCCACACCATGTTACCATATGTGCCTCTTCCAGGCATGGAAGCTACATATAACACCAGCGGCAGTCAAACAAGGTGAGCACATGAGGCTCAGTATGTGTGCATGTGTGCACGTGTGTGTGTGCAAGAGAGAGAGTGCATGCATGGGTGGCGTGGATCATCTGTGGCATGACTTTGATCCCTTGTCCTTGTAAACCTGATCTATGTCTCTCAGATAAACATCTCTGAGATTGAAATCTGTTCTATTACAAGCAGTAAATAGGAATGTGTAATCAATACCATTTGTTAAAAAAAAAAAAAGAAAATCACTAACCAGCTTATTGTACCAGAAGTCCCCTTGCAAGCTACTTCATGTTTTATAGCCAACTTCAGTCCCTGGACAGGGTTGATCTCATCTGAGCGCTGTTCATTTGTGTGGCTTACCAGATATCTTCCTCACCCAAAAATTCTGTTCCTTTTTACATTTTTCCTTATAAAACTCCATAGCAATAAAATGGATTACACATTCTTGTAATTTTTTTACATACATAGTACAGGCTATGTCTGGAAGTGACTAGAAAGCAGGTTGACTGAATATATCATTCCGGGAAAGAAAGAAAACGTATTGAGGCCTAGATGTTAAGAAGTTGAGGCTGGGTGTGGTGGCTCATGCCTATAATCCCAGCACTTTGGGAGACTGGGGGCCGGCGGATCACCTAAGGTCAGGAGATCGAGACCATCCTGACCAACATGGAGAAACTCTGTCTCTACTAAAAGTACAGAATTAGCTAGGAGTGATGGCGCATGCCTGTAATCTCAGCTACTTGCAGGTGCTGAGGCAGGAGAATCACTTGAACCCGGGAGGCAGAGGCTGCATTGAGCCAAGATTGCACCATTGCATTCCAGCCCGGGCAACAAGAGCGAAGCTCCGCCTCAAAAAAAAAAAAGAAAAGAAGAAGTGGAATGTGCTGGAAGTAGAAAGCGAACCCCTCTCATATCTTTCTTCTCTTTCTCTTCATGGTGCTAGGCTGGAGCCTCCATTCCCTGCCTTGGTACCAAAGTCTTGCTTGGTAGCAGAATCAGCTGTCAGCAAGCTCCTGCTTTCAGCCTCTGAGTTCCAGGTTCCTGGATTGGATGAGCTGGATGGTGTGAAAGCAGCATGCCCCTGCCCACAGAGCAGCCCTCCAGAACAGAAAGAGGTAAGTGTAAAGTGCTGGGGGAGTCAGGTGATGGTGGCCATTGTCAACTCACATCACATAGTAACTACAGACTGGCCTCTGAGTATCTTTACATACCACCTTTAGTGTCAGCCGAGTCCTGGAGAGTACTAAGCCAGGAGTTTTTCTCTTCGCCAATAAAGGACACAGTGGATTTTTTTATTTGCACTGTTTTCCAGATACTTTTTTCTTGCCAACAGCATGTAACTGTTTTGAGAATTGGACCAAAGAGCTGCCTTGTGCATTCAAAGAGATGAGTGGATGGTGATGATGTTCAATTTTGCAACATCTGTTGTCTTCGACAGTTGCAAACTTTCATGTTGACAGTTCAATATCTGAACTGAATGTACAATTCTTGTTTTGATGATATGAAGGGAGTAGTTGCTTAAAACACAGCAGGGACCGGGCACGGTGGCTCACACCTATAATCTCAGCACTTTGGGAGGCTGAGATGGGTGGGTCGCTTGAGTCCAGGAGTTCAATAGAAGCCTGGGCAACCTGGCGAAACCGTGTCTCTACAAAAAATACAAAAATTAGCTGACCGTGGTGGTGCACACTTGTAGTTCCAGTTACTTGGGAGGCCGAGGAGGGAGAATTGCTTGAGCCCAGGAGGTGGAGGTTGCAGCAATGAGCCCTGATTGCATCACTGCACTCCAGCCTAAGTGACAGAGTGAAATCCCACCTTAAAAAAAAAAAAAAGGCCGGGCGCAGTGACTCGTGCCTGGGATCCCAACACTTTGGGAGGCTGAGGTGGGCGCATCACCTGGGGTCAGGAGTTCGAGACCAGCCTGGCCAGCATGGTGAAACCCCATCTCTACTAAAATTACAAAAATTAGCCGAATGTGGTGGCACATGCCTGTAATCCCAGCTACTCTGGAGGCTGAGGCAGTAGAATCACTTGTACCCAGGAGGTGGAGGTTGTAGTGAGCCTGGATCACACCACTGCACTCCAGCCTGGGCAACAGAGTGAGATTCTGTCTCAAAAAATAAATAAATAAAGCCAGATGCAGTGGCTTACATCTGTAATCCTAGCACTTTGGGAGGCCGAGGTGGGCAGATCACCTGAGGTTGGGAGTTTGAGACCAGCCTGACCAACATGGAGAAACCCTGTCTCTACGAAAAATAAAAAATTAGCTGGGTGCGGTGGCGCATGCCTGTGATTCCAGCTACTCAGGAGGCTGAGGCAGGAGAATCACTTGAACGCAGGAGTCAGAGGTTGCGGTGAACCAAGACCATGCCATTGCACTTCAGCGTGGCAACAAGAGCAAAACTCTTGTCAAAAAAATAAATAATAAAATAAAAAACCAGCAGGAATAGGAGTGGGAGCTTTGTCATAAACTACTTACTAGAATCATCTCTAAAGTGAGGTAGCAATGTCTTTAAGTGCCAAGACAAGGGACTTTATATTTTAAAATGTCTTACAATATGCCAGGGGTGATGGCATACACCTGTAGTCCTAGCTACCACAGAGGCTGAGGCAAAAGGATCACTTGAGCCCAGGAGTTCCTGAGCAGCCTGGGCAATATAGCAAGACCCCATCTAAAAGTCAACATTGCCAGTTACGGTGGCTTATAGTTGTAAACCCAGTGCTTTGGGAGGCCAAGACAGGAGGATCATTTGAGTTCAGGAGTTCAAGGCTGCAGTGAGCTATGATTGCACCACTGGGCCACAGAGTGAGACCTTATCTCAAAAAATACATAAATAAATAAAATGTCTTACAATGTGACCATCTTTCTTCTTAATCCTTAAAAATAGGCTGAGCCAGAGAAGAGGCCAAAGAAAGTCTCACAGATTCGCATCCGGAAAACCATTCCTAGACCAGATCCTAATCTTACCCCCATGGGCCTTCCTCGACCCAAAAGGTGAGCTCCTTCTCTATTACAAGCTAGGTCCACTTTTTTGGAAAATTGTTTGTCATAATATAATTACCCTTTAAATGGTCCTACACTCTGAGAGCCATTTATTACATTTCTAGGAATTTACCCTAAAGAATTAATTAGTACTGTCGCTAGATATTTATATGCAAGGACATTTTAATATATTGCGTACATAATCTTAACCCTCCAGTGTTGCAATAAGGAACCTGTGTTAGGTTGTAGCATTGATCCTGGCACATGTGGTTTCTGTCTGTCACAGGATTTACCCAACCCCAGAGCTCAAGCTCCTAAATACTCTGCACTAAATTGGAAAAGGACCTAAAAGTCCTGAGTGTAGTTTTTCTTAAAAAAGATCTCCAGACTTATATTTTCTTCTGATCGATTTTGCTCCTCCATTTCTTATCAGCAAATGGAAGCCTAACAGTGGTCTCTCGGGAACTTTCCTGTAAAATATGAATAAGAATTCCCAACACTTAAGATTTCTATACAGGGCCGGGCGTGATGGCTCACGCCTGTAATCCCAGTGCTTTGGGAGGCTGAGGTGGGTGGATCACAAGGTCAGGAGTTTGAGACCAGCCTGACCAACATGGAGAAACCCATCTCTACTAAAAATGCAAAATAAGCTGGGTGTGGTGGCGTGTGCCAGTAATTCCAGCTACTCAGGAGGCTGAGGCAGGAGAATTGCTTGAACCCGGGAGGTGGAGGTTGCGGTGAGCCAAGATCGTGCTGTTGCACTCCGGCCTAGGCAACAAGAGTGAAACTCCGTCTCAAAAAAAACAAAAAGAAGATTTCTATACAGTGTAATTGAGAAAAAAATGTGTACTACTTCATCCATTATAGTGCTTCACACAACACGAATAAAATAAATAATCATTTGTTAGGATCATGATTGATGTTCCACTTCTGCACCATAATCTTTATCTTAATATGTTGTATTTTTGTCTTAATGGTTCTTTTGTTGATCTATTGTATGTCTTTTCAAGAGAAATTTTAAAAATAGTTCAGATATCCGAGATCCAAGATCGAGTAGTATTTATTACTCAAATGAAAAAGGATTCATTATCAGTTGTATTCTCTCTTGCATTTGTATGTCTGAAGAACCTTGTTTACATAAATAAGTAGTTGGGAGAGGAAGGAGTTTTTTTTTTTTTTTTTTTTTTTTTTTTTTTTTTTTTTT
>NC_045452.1:13605807-13610185 GCF_002776525.5 Piliocolobus tephrosceles
TTTTTGAGATGGAGTCTCGCTCTGTCGCCCAGGCTGGAGTGCAGTGGCCGGATCTCAGCTCATTGCAAGCTCCGCCTCCCGGGTTTACGCCATTCTCCTGCCTCAGCCTCCGGAGTAGCTGAGACTACAGGCGCCCGCCACCTCGCCCGGCTAGTTTTTTGTATTTTTTAGTAGAGACGGGGTTTCACCGTGTTAGCCAGGATGGTCTCGATCTCCTGACCTCGTGATCCGCCCGTCTCGGCCTCCCAAAGTGCTGGGATTACAGGCTTGAGCCACCGCGCCCGGCCTTAATTTATCCATTTTAATAATGCAGGTTGACTATCTCTTATTCAAATTATTGGGACCAAAAATGTTTCAGACTTCACATTTTTTTCAGATTTTGGAATATTTGCATTATACTTACCAGCATCCCTCATTCATCTGAAAATCCCAAATGCTCCGGTGAGCATTCCCTTTGAACGTGACCTTTGAGCATCATGTTGGCGCTCAGAAAGTTTCAGATGTTGGAGCATTTCAGATTTTGGATTTTCAGGTTATGGATGCTCTTAATAACCCAATAGTGCCAACCTGTGCATTACTAAAACAACATGATGCCAGGAGCGGTGGCTCACGCCTGTAGTCACAACACTTTGGGAGGCTGGGGTGGGTGGATCATTTGAGGTCGGAAGTTTGAGACCAGCCCGGCCAACATGGTGAAACCCCATCTCGACTAAAAATACAAAAATTAGCCGAGTGGTAGTGGCACGCGCCTGTAATCCCAGCTACTCAGGAGGCTGAGGCAGGAGAGTCACTTGAACCCGGGAGGCGGAGGTTACAGTGAGCTGAGGTCGCAGCACTGCACTCCAGCCTGGGCTGGGGTCTCAAAAAAACATTTCTCATTACTAAATTTATAATAAACTCTAGTATTAGACTTTCAGTGATTCACAATTATTGTAAAAATCAGAACTAAATCTATTAATTTGTATAAGTCTCAATGATTGCTCTTTTTTTTTTTTTTTTTTTTTGAGATACAGTTTTGCTCTTGTTGCCCAGGCTAGAGTGAGCCACCAAGCCCAACCTGCTTTTATAAGAGAAAAGTATATTGGACAAACCAATTGGCAGGGCAGTTTATCACATATATTTTGATATTGTTAATGGGAATAGAAGTTATAACATCTGGCCGGGCATGAATAGCTCATGCCTGTAATCCCAGCACTTTGGGCAGCACTTTGAGAGGCCATAGCGGGTATATCACCTGAGGTCAGGAGTTCGAGACCAGCCTGGCCAACATGGTGAAACCCTGTCTCTACTAAAAATACAAAAATTAGCTGGGCGTGGTAGCAGGCGCCTGTAATCCCAGCTACTCATGAGGCTGAGGCAGGAGAATCACTTGAACCCAGGAGGTGGAGGTTGCAGTAAGCCATGATTGAGCCACTCTGTCTCAAAAAAAAAAAAAAAATTACAACATCTTATAGGATCAGATCAGAAGGGACTGACTACTTGAATTAAATATTTATAGTATGAATTGATAAAAGTTCATGCCTTAACCCAAGGAAATTACTTAAATTTTTTCTGTGTGTTTTGTGCACTTCAAGTATTTGATAGTCCCAGTAAAACATTTATATATATAGATAGATATAGTTTGTTTGTTTTGTGACAAGGTCTCGCTCTGTCGCCCAGGCTGGAGTGTAGAGGCGTGATCATGGCTCACTGTAGCTTCAACTTCCTGGGCTCAGGTAATCCTCCTACCTCAGCCTCGTGAGTAGCTGGGACTACAGGCATGTGCTACTACCATGCCCAGCTAATTTTTGTATTTCTAGTAGAGATGGGATTTTGCCATGTTCCCCAGGCTGGTCTTGAACTCCCAGGCTCAAGTGATCTGGCCACCTCTACCTCCCAAAGTGCTCAGATTACTGGTGTCAGCCATTGTGCCCATCCCATGAATATGTTGAGTGGAGCTTTTCTAAGTGATGACATATTGTTGATGAGAAGTGAGAATAGCTAGAAAAAATATTGTATATAATTAAATACATGAGCAAGCTATTTTTAGTGTTTGAAGCTCTCTTTCCTAAGTAAGGTCTTTTTCTTAAGTAGACATTATTTGATGATAATCAAGGTGAACAAAGCAAAGTCACTCTGACAACTCCTTCATGAGATACCTGAAATCAAGTGTGTTAACACTGGCCCAAATACTCAATGTCTTCTTTTTTTTTTTTTTTGAGACAGAGTCTCACTGTGTTGCCCAGGCTGGAGGGTAGAGGTGTAATTTTGGCTCACTGCAACCTCCACTTCCCAGGTTCCAGCGATTCTCGTGCCTCAGCCTCCCGAGTAACTGGGATTACAGGCACCTGCCACCACACCTGGCTAATTTTTTTTTTTTTTTCAGACAAAGTTTTGCCCTTGTTGTCCAGTCTAAAGTGCAATGGCATGATCTCGGCTCACTGCAACCTCTGCCTCCCAGGTACAAGCGATTCTTCTGCCTCAGCCCCCTGAGTAGCTGGTATTACAGGCACATGCCACCACACCCAGCTAATTTTTGTATTTTTAGTAGACACAAGGTTTCACTGTGTTGGCCAAGCTGGTCTGGAACTCCTGACCTCATGTGATCTGCCTGCCTTGGCCTCCCAAAGTTCTGGGATTACAGGCATGAGCCACTGTGCTCGGCCCCAAATACCCAATCTCTAAAGGCACTGTTCTCTCTTAACTGAATAATGTGTAGTAAAGGAAAAGAAAAGCCCAAGACAAGTTTATGGTGATTTCATTAATCACTGGAAAGGGCTTAGCAAAATGAGTGATTTGATTGATGTATCAAAGTAGAATTCAGGATGGATAGGAGCTATTGTGAGAGAATTTGTGGGAACAGAGAGACCTGCAAGAGCAAGTCAGGACACTTCTCAGGTGTATCACTTTTAGAATAAATTAGAGATTGAGCCAGGCATGGTAGTTCACGCCTGTAATCCCAACATTTTGGGTGGCCAAGGTGGAAGGATCACTTGAGCCCAGGAGGTTAAGAGCAGCCTGGGCAACATAGTAGACCACATTTCTACAAAAATTAATAATAAGGCCAGGCGTGTTGGCTCATGTCTGTAATCCCAGCACTTTGGGAGGCCGAGGTGGATGGATCATGAGGTCAGGAGTTCAAGACCAGCCTGGCCAACATGGTGAAACCCCGTATCTACTAAAAATACAAAATTAGCCAGGCATGGTGGCATACACCTGTAATCCCAGCTGCTGGGGAGGCTGAGGCCAGAGAATCGCTTGAACCCAAAAGGCAAAGGTTGTAGTGAGCTGAGATTACACCACTGCACTCCAACCTGGGCGATAGAGCAAGACTCCATCTAAAAAAAAAAAATTAATAATAATAATGAAAGAAAAAATAGAAATTAAAGATTGAGTGGTTGATTCCCCTACAGCTCGGTTCTCGTGTATTCTGTGGAAAGCCTTTAGGTACACTAATGTAAAGACCACTGGTCTGACATACTTAGTAGCAACCTAATTTAGCTCTTAGGATTTTTACCTTAGTTTATGTATTGGTTCAGGTCCAATCAGGAGACAGAAATCACACAGTATTTTAAACGGAAAGTTTCTTATAAAGCATTAAACTATGACAGGGAGTAACCTTAAATGTAAAGACAATCCTGAAGGGTACACTTGGGCTAAGGGAGAGTACCCTAGGAAGGGCAAACTTGGAAGGGGCACCACCTCCCTGGAGTTGAGACTTGGTTGGAGAAGGTGAGGTTGCAGCCCATTGGATGGCTGGGTTGCAGAGGCCAGAGCTGGGCAAGCAGGAAATAACAACCACTTTCTGGAGCACAGACAAGGCTGCTGCAGAGGGAGGTGTGGCACTGCTCTGATGCAAGGTCTGGAGCATGTGGTTTCTGCTTCAGGAGAGCAACAGGAAATGACCGTCAGGAAGTCAGGTTACCATTGAGGGCATAAGGCCTGGAGTGCCCTATCCGTGTTGGGAAGCCTGCAGCAAAGTGGTTGCCAAGCTAAGGCTGCAAGGTCACCGAGAGACCTTGGCCGCACCTGGCCACACCACTAGGGCAGAGAAGCCCCAAAACATCCCAACATACGTTAATCACTGATGGCCCATGCTGCAGGAGCAAGAAAAAAAGCTCACCAAACCAGAAAGAGAAGCTCCCTTCCACCTGCATTGTTCCTCCAACACCTTGTGACAAAGGTTAGTAGCATCTTACTCACTGCAAAAGAGAAATGCTTAAAGGGCCTAGGATTCCGTTATCACAGAGCAGGTACTGAAGGGCAAATTTTGAGCTGAAAAGCAATAATTTCATCATTGGTATATAGTAAACAGTAAAATTTTGATACATTATTCGCTTGACAAAGAGCTGTTTTTTTTTTTTTTGACGGAGTCTCGCTCTGTCACCCAGGCTGGAGT
>NC_045452.1:13610285-13614661 GCF_002776525.5 Piliocolobus tephrosceles
ACTCCAGCCTGGGTGACAGAGCGAGACTCCGTCAAAAAAAAAAAAAAACAGCTCTTTGTCAAGCGAATAATGTATCAAAATTTTACTGTTTACTATATACCAATGATGAAATTATTGCTTTTCAGCTCAAAATTTGCCCTTCAGTACCTGCTCTGTGATAACGGAATCCTAGGCCCTTTAAGCATTTCTCTTTTGCAGTGAGTAAGATGCTACTAACCTTTGTCACAAGGTGTTGGAGGAACAATGCAGGTGGAAGGGAGCTTCTCTTTCTGGTTTGGTGAGCTTTTTTTCTTGCTCCTGCAGCATGGGCCATCAGTGATTAACGTATGTTGGGATGTTTTGGGGCTTCTCTGCCCTAGTGGTGTGGCCAGGTGCGGCCAAGGTCTCTCGGTGACCTTGCAGCCTTAGCTTGGCAACCACTTTGCTGCAGGCTTCCCAACACGGATAGGGCACTCCAGGCCTTATGCCCTCAATGGTAACCTGACTTCCTGACGGTCATTTCCTGTTGCTCTCCTGAAGCAGAAACCACATGCTCCAGACCTTGCATCAGAGCAGTGCCACACCTCCCTCTGCAGCAGCCTTGTCTGTGCTCCAGAAAGTGGTTGTTATTTCCTGCTTGCCCAGCTCTGGCCTCTGCAACCCAGCCATCCAATGGGCTGCAACCTCACCTTCTCCAACCAAGTCTCAACTCCAGGGAGGTGGTGCCCCTTCCAAGTTTGCCCTTCCTAGGGTACTCTCCCTTAGCCCAAGTGTACCCTTCAGGATTGTCTTTACATTTAAGGTTACTCCCTGTCATAGTTTAATGCTTTATAAGAAACTTTCCGTTTAAAATACTGTGTGATTTCTGTCTCCTGATTGGACCTGAACCAATACATAAACTAAGGTAAAAATCCTAAGAGCTAAATTAGGTTGCTACTAAGTATGTCAGACCAGTGGTCTTTACATTAGTGTACCTAAAGGCTTTCCACAGAATACACGAGAACCGAGCTGTAGGGGAATCAACCACTCAATCTTTAATTTCTATTTTTTCTTTCATTATTATTATTAATTTTTTTTTTTTAGATGGAGTCTTGCTCTATCGCCCAGGTTGGAGTGCAGTGGTGTAATCTCAGCTCACTACAACCTTTGCCTTTTGGGTTCAAGCGATTCTCTGGCCTCAGCCTCCCCAGCAGCTGGGATTACAGGTGTATGCCACCATGCCTGGCTAATTTTGTATTTTTAGTAGATACGGGGTTTCACCATGTTGGCCAGGCTGGTCTTGAACTCCTGACCTCATGATCCATCCACCTCGGCCTCCCAAAGTGCTGGGATTACAGACATGAGCCAACACGCCTGGCCTTATTATTAATTTTTGTAGAAATGTGGTCTACTATGTTGCCCAGGCTGCTCTTAACCTCCTGGGCTCAAGTGATCCTTCCACCTTGGCCACCCAAAATGTTGGGATTACAGGCGTGAACTACCATGCCTGGCTCAATCTCTAATTTATTCTAAAAGTGATACACCTGAGAAGTGTCCTGACTTGCTCTTGCAGGTCTCTCTGTTCCCACAAATTCTCTCACAATAGCTCCTATCCATCCTGAATTCTACTTTGATACATCAATCAAATCACTCATTTTGCTAAGCCCTTTCCAGTGATTAATGAAATCACCATAAACTTGTCTTGGGCTTTTCTTTTCCTTTACTACACATTATTCAGTTAAGAGAGAACAGTGCCTTTAGAGATTGGGTATTTGGGGCCGAGCACAGTGGCTCATGCCTGTAATCCCAGAACTTTGGGAGGCCAAGGCAGGCAGATCACATGAGGTCAGGAGTTCCAGACCAGCTTGGCCAACACAGTGAAACCTTGTGTCTACTAAAAATACAAAAATTAGCTGGGTGTGGTGGCATGTGCCTGTAATACCAGCTACTCAGGGGGCTGAGGCAGAAGAATCGCTTGTACCTGGGAGGCAGAGGTTGCAGTGAGCCGAGATCATGCCATTGCACTTTAGACTGGACAACAAGGGCAAAACTTTGTCTGAAAAAAAAAAAAAAATTAGCCAGGTGTGGTGGCAGGTGCCTGTAATCCCAGTTACTCGGGAGGCTGAGGCACGAGAATCGCTGGAACCTGGGAAGTGGAGGTTGCAGTGAGCCAAAATTACACCTCTACCCTCCAGCCTGGGCAACACAGTGAGACTCTGTCTCAAAAAAAAAAAAAAAGAAGACATTGAGTATTTGGGCCAGTGTTAACACACTTGATTTCAGGTATCTCATGAAGGAGTTGTCAGAGTGACTTTGCTTTGTTCACCTTGATTATCATCAAATAATGTCTACTTAAGAAAAAGACCTTACTTAGGAAAGAGAGCTTCAAACACTAAAAATAGCTTGCTCATGTATTTAATTATATACAATATTTTTTCTAGCTATTCTCACTTCTCATCAACAATATGTCATCACTTAGAAAAGCTCCACTCAACATATTCATGGGATGGGCACAATGGCTGACACCAGTAATCTGAGCACTTTGGGAGGTAGAGGTGGCCAGATCACTTGAGCCTGGGAGTTCAAGACCAGCCTGGGGAACATGGCAAAATCCCATCTCTACTAGAAATACAAAAATTAGCTGGGCATGGTAGTAGCACATGCCTGTAGTCCCAGCTACTCACGAGGCTGAGGTAGGAGGATTACCTGAGCCCAGGAAGTTGAAGCTACAGTGAGCCATGATCACGCCTCTACACTCCAGCCTGGGCGACAGAGCGAGACCTTGTCACAAAACAAACAAACTATATCTATCTATATATATAAATGTTTTACTGGGACTATCAAATACTTGAAGTGCACAAAACACACAGAAAAAATTTAAGTAATTTCCTTGGGTTAAGGCATGAACTTTTATCAATTCATACTATAAATATTTAATTCAAGTAGTCAGTCCCTTCTGATCTGATCCTATAAGATGTTGTAATTTTTTTTTTTTTTTTGAGACAGAGTGGCTCAATCATGGCTTACTGCAACCTCCACCTCCTGGGTTCAAGTGATTCTCCTGCCTCAGCCTCATGAGTAGCTGGGATTACAGGCGCCTGCTACCACGCCCAGCTAATTTTTGTATTTTTAGTAGAGACAGGGTTTCACCATGTTGGCCAGGCTGGTCTCGAACTCCTGACCTCAGGTGATATACCCGCTATGGCCTCTCAAAGTGCTGCCCAAAGTGCTGGGATTACAGGCATGAGCTATTCATGCCCGGCCAGATGTTATAACTTCTATTCCCATTAACAATATCAAAATATATGTGATAAACTGCCCTGCCAATTGGTTTGTCCAATATACTTTTCTCTTATAAAAGCAGGTTGGGCTTGGTGGCTCACTCTAGCCTGGGCAACAAGAGCAAAACTGTATCTCAAAAAAAAAAAAAAAAAAAGAGCAATCATTGAGACTTATACAAATTAATAGATTTAGTTCTGATTTTTACAATAATTGTGAATCACTGAAAGTCTAATACTAGAGTTTATTATAAATTTAGTAATGAGAAATGTTTTTTTGAGACCCCAGCCCAGGCTGGAGTGCAGTGCTGCGACCTCAGCTCACTGTAACCTCCGCCTTCCGGGTTCAAGTGACTCTCCTGCCTCAGCCTCCTGAGTAGCTGGGATTACAGGCGCGTGCCACTACCACTCGGCTAATTTTTGTATTTTTAGTCGAGATGGGGTTTCACCATGTTGGCCGGGCTGGTCTCAAACTTCCGACCTCAAATGATCCACCCACCCCAGCCTCCCAAAGTGTTGTGACTACAGGCGTGAGCCACCGCTCCTGGCATCATGTTGTTTTAGTAATGCACAGGTTGGCACTATTGGGTTATTAAGAGCATCCATAACCTGAAAATCCAAAATCTGAAATGCTCCAACATCTGAAACTTTCTGAGCGCCAACATGATGCTCAAAGGTCACGTTCAAAGGGAATGCTCACCGGAGCATTTGGGATTTTCAGATGAATGAGGGATGCTGGTAAGTATAATGCAAATATTCCAAAATCTGAAAAAATGTGAAGTCTGAAACATTTTTGGTCCCAATAATTTGAATAAGAGATAGTCAACCTGCATTATTAAAATGGATAAATTAAGGCCGGGCGCGGTGGCTCAAGCCTGTAATCCCAGCACTTTGGGAGGCCGAGACGGGCGGATCACGAGGTCAGGAGATCGAGACCATCCTGGCTAACACGGTGAAACCCCGTCTCTACTAAAAAATACAAAAAACTAGCCGGGCGAGGTGGCGGGCGCCTGTAGTCTCAGCTACTCCGGAGGCTGAGGCAGGAGAATGGCGTAAACCCGGGAGGCGGAGCTTGCAATGAGCTGAGATCCGGCCACTGCACTCCAGCCTGGGCGACAGAGCGAGACTCCATCTCAAAAA